>NC_087480.1:20838175-21147057 GCF_036417665.1 Passer domesticus | reverse complement strand
CCTGGTGATTTTCTTTCTCAGGGGAAAGGCCATGGTTCATGTCCAGGGCCCGGTGGCCCGTACTTGCCTGCTGCCTGCTGAAATTCCACACGGATCAGGATACCTCCCAGATGTAAGGTGCCACCACAGGCAACTGTGGCTGGTTTGACAGTGCCAAGTGCCTCCTGCAAACTGACATCAGGAACCTGGCCTTGTGAGTTTTGTTTCTCTGGGGAAAGGCCATCATTCTTGTTCAGAGCCCAGTGGCCCGGAGTGGCCGGCTGCCTGCTGAAATTCCGCATGGATCAGGATGCCTCCCAGATGAAAAGTGCCCCCACAGGCACCTGTGGCTGGTTTGACAGTGCCAAGTGCCTCCTGCAAACTGACATCAGGAACCTAGCCTTGTGAGTTTTGTTTCTCAGGGGAAAGCCTTTCGTTCCTATCCATGGACGGGTGGCCCAGAGTGGCTGGCTGCCTGCTGAAATTCCGCACTGTTGAAGATACCTCCCAGATGGAAAGTACCACCACAGGCAACTGTGGCTGGTTTGACAGTGCCAAGTGCCTCCTGCACACTGACATCAGGAACCTGGCCGGGTGAGTTTTGTTTCTCACGGGAAAGGGCATCGTTTGTGTCCAGTGCCCGGTGGCCTGGTGTGGCCGGCAGCCTGCTGAACTTCCGCACAGATGAGGATACCTCCCAGATGCAAGGTGCCCATACAGGTGCGTGTGGCTGGTTTGACAGTGCCAAGTGCCTCCTGCAAACTGACATCAGGAACCTGGCCGGGTGACTTTTGTTTCTCTGGGGAAAAGCCATCGCTCCACTCCAAGGCCAGGTGGCCTGGAGTGGCCGGCTGCCTGTTGAAATTCCGCACGGATGCGGATAACTCCCAGATGAAAGGAGCCCCCACAGGCAACTGTGGCTGGTTTGACAGTGCCAAGTGCCTCCTGCAAACTGACATCAGGAACCTGGCCTGGTGACTTTTATTTCTCTGGGGAAAGGCCATTGTACGTGTCCAAGGTCTAATGGCCCGGAGTGGCCGGCTGCCTGCTGGAATTCGGCATGGATCAGGATGCCGCCGAGATGCAAGGTGCCCCCACAGGCACCTGTGGCTGGTTTGACAGTGCCAAGTGCCTCCTGCAAACTGACATCAGGAACCTGGCCGGGTGAGTTTTGTTTCTCTGGGGAAAGCCTTTCGTTCCTATCCATGGACGGGTGGCCCAGAGTGGCTGGCTGCCTGCTGAAATTCCGCACTGTTGAAGATACCTCCCAGATGGAAAGTACCACCACAGGCAACTGTGGCTGGTTTGACAGTGCCAAGCGCCTCCTGCAAACTGACATCAGGAACCTGGCCTGGTGACTTTTGTTTCTCACGGGAAAGGGCATCGTTCATGTCCATTGCCCGGTGGCCTGGTGTGGCCGGCAGCCTGCTGAACTTCCGCACAGATGAGGATACCTCCCAGATGCAAGGTGCCCATACAAGTGCGTGTGGCTGGTTTGACAGTGCCAAGTGCCTCCTGCAAACTGACATCAGGAACCTGGCCGGGTGACTTTTGTTTCTCTGGGGAAAAGCCATCGCTCCACTCCAAGGCCAGGTGGCCTGGAGTGGCCGGCTGCCTGTTGAAATTCCGCACGGATGCGGATAACTCCCAGATGAAAGGAGCCCCCACAGGCAACTGTGGCTGGTTTGACAGTGCCAAGTGCCTCCTGCAAACTGACATCAGGAACCTGGCCTGGTGACTTTTATTTCTCTGGGGAAAGGCCATTGTACGTGTCCAAGGTCTAATGGCCCGGAGTGGCCGGCTGCCTGCTGGAATTCGGCATGGATCAGGATGCCGCCGAGATGCAAGGTGCCCCCACAGGCACCTGTGGCTGGTTTGACAGTGCCAAGTGCCTCCTGCAAACTGACATCAGGAACCTGGCCGGGTGAGTTTTGTTTCTCTGGGGAAAGCCTTTCGTTCCTATCCATGGACGGGTGGCCCAGAGTGGCTGGCTGCCTGCTGAAATTCCGCACTGTTGAAGATACCTCCCAGATGGAAAGTACCACCACAGGCAACTGTGGCTGGTTTGACAGTGCCAAGCGCCTCCTGCAAACTGACATCAGGAACCTGGCCTGGTGACTTTTGTTTCTCACGGGAAAGGGCATCGTTCATGTCCATTGCCCGGTGGCCTGGTGTGGCCGGCAGCCTGCTGAACTTCCGCACAGATGAGGATACCTCCCAGATGCAAGGTGCCCATACAAGTGCGTGTGGCTGGTTTGACAGTGCCAAGTGCCTCCTGCAAACTGACATCAGGAACCTGGCCGGGTGACTTTTGTTTCTCTGGGGAAAAGCCATCGCTCCACTCCAAGGCCAGGTGGCCTGGAGTGGCCGGCTGCCTGTTGAAATTCCGCACGGATGCGGATAACTCCCAGATGAAAGGAGCCCCCACAGGCAACTGTGGCTGGTTTGACAGTGCCAAGTGCCTCCTGCAAACTGACATCAGGAACCTGGCCTGGTGACTTTTATTTCTCTGGGGAAAGGCCATTGTACGTGTCCAAGGTCTAATGGCCCGGAGTGGCCGGCTGCCTGCTGGAATTCGGCATGGATCAGGATGCCGCCGAGATGCAAGGTGCCCCCACAGGCACCTGTGGCTGGTTTGACAGTGCCATGTGCCTCCTGCAAAATGACATCAGGAACCTGGCCTTGTGACTTTCCTTTCTCTGGGGAAAGACCATGATTCATGTCCAGGGCCTTGCGGCCTGGAGTGCCCGGCTGCCTGCTGAAATTCCGCATGGATCGGGATGCCTCCCAGATGGAAAGTGCCCCCACAGGCAACTGTGGCTGGTTTGACAGTGCCAAGTGCCTCCTGCAAACTGACATCAGGAACCTGGCCGGGTGACTTTTGTTTCCCTAGGGAAAAGCCGTGGTTCTTGTCCAGGGCCTGGTGGCCCGGAGAGGCCGGCTGCCTGCTGAAATTCCGCATGGATCGGGATGCCTCCCAGATGAAAAGTGCCCTCACAGGCACCTGTGGCTGGTTTGACAGTGCCAAGTGCCTCCTGCAAACTGACATCAGGAACCTGGCCTGGTGTCTTTTGTTTCTCAGGGGAAAGCCTTTCGTTCCTATCCATGGACGGGTGGCCCAGAGTGGCTGGCTGCCTGCTGAAATTCCGCACTGTTGAAGATACCTCCCAGATGGAAAGTACCACCACAGGCAACTGTGGCTGGTTTGACAGTGCCAAGTGCCTCCTGCAAACTGACATCAGGAACCTGGCCTGGTGACTTTTGTTTCTCACGGGAAAGGGCATCGTTCATGTCCATTGCCCGGTGGCCTGGTGTGGCCGGCAGCCTGCTGAACTTCCGCACAGATGAGGATACCTCCCAGATGCAAGGTGCCCATACAGGTGCGTGTGGCTGGTTTGACAGTGCCAAGTGCCTCCTGCAAACTGACATCAGGAACCTGGCCGGGTGACTTTTGTTTCTCTGGGGAAAAGCCATCGCTCCACTCCAAGGCCAGGTGGCCTGGAGTGGCCGGCTGCCTGTTGAAATTCCGCACGGATGCGGATAACTCCCAGATGAAAGGAGCCCCCACAGGCAACTGTGGCTGGTTTGACAGTGCCAAGTGCCTCCTGCAAACTGACATCAGGAACCTGGCCTGGTGACTTTTATTTCTCTGGGGAAAGGCCATTGTACGTGTCCAAGGTCTAATGGCCCGGAGTGGCCGGCTGCCTGCTGGAATTCGGCATGGATCAGGATGCCGCCGAGATGCAAGGTGCCCCCAGAGGCAACTGTGGCTGGTTTGACAGTGCCAAGTGCCTCCTGCACACTGACATCAGGAACCTGACCTGGTGACTTTTGTTTCTCTGGGGAAAGGCCATGGTTCATATCCTACAAACTGTGGCCCAAAGTGGCCGGCTGACTGCTGAAATTCCGCACGGATCAGGATACCTCCGAGATGCAAGGTGCCCCACAGGCACCTGTGGCTGGTTTGACAGTGCCAAGTGCCTCCTGCAAACTGACATCAGGAACCTGGCCTGGTGACTTTTGTTTCTCTGGGGAAAGGCCATGGTTCATATCCTGAGCCTGGTGTCCTGAGTGGCCGGCCCCCTGCTGAAATTCTGCACGGACCAGGATGCCGCCGAGATGAAAGGTGCCCCCAGAGGCAACTGTGGCTGGTTTGACAGTGCCAAGTGCTTCCTGCAAACTGACATCAGAAACCTGGCCTGGTGATTTTCTTTCTCAGGGGAAAGGCCATGGTTCATGTCCAGGGCCCGGTGGCCCGTACTTGCCTGCTGCCTGCTGAAATTCCACACGGATCAGGATACCTCCCAGATGTAAGGTGCCACCACAGGCAACTGTGGCTGGTTTGACAGTGCCAAGTGCCTCCTGCAAACTGACATCAGGAACCTGGCCTTGTGAGTTTTGTTTCTCTGGGGAAAGGCCATCATTCTTGTTCAGAGCCCAGTGGCCCGGAGTGGCCGGCTGCCTGCTGAAATTCCGCATGGATCAGGATGCCTCCCAGATGAAAAGTGCCCCCACAGGCACCTGTGGCTGGTTTGACAGTGCCAAGTGCCTCCTGCAAACTGACATCAGGAACCTAGCCTTGTGAGTTTTGTTTCTCAGGGGAAAGCCTTTCGTTCCTATCCATGGACGGGTGGCCCAGAGTGGCTGGCTGCCTGCTGAAATTCCGCACTGTTGAAGATACCTCCCAGATGGAAAGTACCACCACAGGCAACTGTGGCTGGTTTGACAGTGCCAAGTGCCTCCTGCAAACTGACATCAGGAACCTGGCCTGGTGACTTTTATTTCTCTGGGGAAAGGCCATTGTACGTGTCCAAGGTCTAATGGCCCGGAGTGGCCGGCTGCCTGCTGGAATTCGGCATGGATCAGGATGCCGCCGAGATGCAAGGTGCCCCCACAGGCACCTGTGGCTGGTTTGACAGTGCCAAGTGCCTCCTGCAAACTGACATCAGGAACCTGGCCTGGTGACTTTTGTTTCTCTGGGGAAAGGCCATGGTTCATATCCTGAGCCTGGTGTCCTGAGTGGCCGGCCCCCTGCTGAAATTCTGCACGGACCAGGATGCCGCCGAGATGAAAGGTGCCCCCACAGGCAACTGTGGCTGGTTTGACAGTGCCAAGTGCTTCCTGCAAACTGACATCAGAAACCTGGCCTGGTGATTTTCTTTCTCAGGGGAAAGGCCATGGTTCATGTCCAGGGCCGGGTGGCCCGTACTTGCCTGCTGCCTGCTGAAATTCCGCACGGATCAGGATACCTCCCAGATATAAGGTGCCCCCACAGGCACCTGTGGCTGGTTTGACAGTGCCAAGTGCCTCCTGCAAACTGACATCAGGAACCTGGCCGGGTGAGTTTTGTTTCTCTGGGGAAAGCCTTTCGTTCCTATCCATGGACGGGTGGCCCAGAGTGGCTGGCTGCCTGCTGAAATTCCGCACTGTTGAAGATACCTCCCAGATGGAAAGTACCGCCACAGGCAACTGTGGCTGGTTTGACAGTGCCAAGCGCCTCCTGCAAACTGACATCAGGAACCTGGCCTGGTGACTTTTGTTTCTCACGGGAAAGGGCATCGTTCATGTCCATTGCCCGGTGGCCTGGTGTGGCCGGCAGCCTGCTGAACTTCCGCACAGATGAGGATACCTCCCAGATGCAAGGTGCCCATACAAGTGCGTGTGGCTGGTTTGACAGTGCCAAGTGCCTCCTGCAAACTGACAACAGGAACCTGGCCGGGTGACTTTTGTTTCTCTGGGGAAAAGCCATCGCTCCACTCCAAGGCCAGGTGGCCTGGAGTGGCCGGCTGCCTGTTGAAATTCCGCACGGATGCGGATAACTCCCAGATGAAAGGAGCCCCCACAGGCAACTGTGGCTGGTTTGACAGTGCCAAGTGCCTCCTGCAAACTGACATCAGGAACCTGGCCTGGTGACTTTTATTTCTCTGGGGAAAGGCCATTGTACGTGTCCAAGGTCTAATGGCCCGGAGTGGCCGGCTGCCTGCTGGAATTCGGCATGGATCAGGATGCCGCCGAGATGCAAGGTGCCCCCACAGGCACCTGTGGCTGGTTTGACAGTGCCATGTGCCTCCTGCAAAATGACATCAGGAACCTGGCCTTGTGACTTTCCTTTCTCTGGGGAAAGACCATGATTCATATCCAGGGCCTTGCGGCCTGGAGTGCCCGGCTGCCTGCTGAAATTCCGCATGGATCGGGATGCCTCCCAGATGGAAAGTGCCCCCACAGCCAACTGTGGCTGGTTTGACAGTGCCAAGTGCCTCCTGCAAACTGACATCAGGAACCTGGCCGGGTGACTTTTGTTTCCCTAGGGAAAAGCCGTGGTTCTTGTCCAGGGCCTGGTGGCCCGGAGTGGCCGGCTGCCTGCTGAAATTCCGCATGGATCGGGATGCCTCCCAGATGAAAAGTGCCCTCACAGGCACCTGTGGCTGGTTTGACAGTGCCAAGTGCCTCCTGCAAACTGACATCAGGAACCTGGCCTGGTGTCTTTTGTTTCTCAGGGGAAAGCCTTTCGTTCCTATCCATGGACGGGTGGCCCAGAGTGGCTGGCTGCCTGCTGAAATTCCGCACTGTTGAAGATACCTCCCAGATGGAAAGTACCACCACAGGCAACTGTGGCTGGTTTGACAGTGCCAAGTGCCTCCTGCAAACTGACATCAGGAACCTGGCCTGGTGACTTTTATTTCTCTGGGGAAAGGCCATTGTACGTGTCCAAGGTCTAATGGCCCGGAGTGGCCGGCTGCCTGCTGGAATTCGGCATGGATCAGGATGCCGCCGAGATGCAAGGTGCCCCCACAGGCACCTGTGGCTGGTTTGACAGTGCCATGTGCCTCCTGCAAAATGACATCAGGAACCTGGCCTTGTGACTTTCCTTTCTCTGGGGAAAGACCATGATTCATGTCCAGGGCCTTGCGGCCTGGAGTGCCCGGCTGCCTGCTGAAATTCCGCATGGATCGGGATGCCTCCCAGATGGAAAGTGCCCCCACAGGCACCTGTGGCTGGTTTGACAGTGCCAAGTGCCTCCTGCAAACTGACATCAGGAACCTGGCCGGGTGACTTTTGTTTCCCTAGGGAAAAGCCGTGGTTCTTGTCCAGGGCCTGGTGGCCCGGAGTGGCCGGCTGCCTGCTGAAATTCCGCATGGATCGGGATGCCTCCCAGATGAAAAGTGCCCCCACAGGCACCTGTGGCTGGTTTGACAGTGCCAAGTGCCTCCTGCAAACTGACATCAGGAACCTGGCCTGGTGTCTTTTGTTTCTCAGGGGAAAGCCTTTCGTTCCTATCCATGGACGGGTGGCCCAGAGTGGCTGGCTGCCTGCTGAAATTCCGCACTGTTGAAGATACCTCCCAGATGGAAAGTACCACCACAGGCAACTGTGGCTGGTTTGACAGTGCCAAGCGCCTCCTGCAAACTGACATCAGGAACCTGGCCTGGTGACTTTTGTTTCTCACGGGAAAGGGCATCGTTCATGTCCATTGCCCGGTGGCCTGGTGTGGCCGGCAGCCTGCTGAACTTCCGCACAGATGAGGATACCTCCCAGATGCAAGGTGCCCATACAGGTGCGTGTGGCTGGTTTGACAGTGCCAAGTGCCTCCTGCAAACTGACATCAGGAACCTGGCCGGGTGACTTTTGTTTCTCTGGGGAAAAGCCATCGCTCCACTCCAAGGCCAGGTGGCCTGGAGTGGCCGGCTGCCTGTTGAAATTCCGCACGGATGCGGATAACTCCCAGATGAAAGGAGCCCCCACAGGCAACTGTGGCTGGTTTGACAGTGCCAAGTGCCTCCTGCAAACTGACATCAGGAACCTGGCCTGGTGACTTTTATTTCTCTGGGGAAAGGCCATTGTACGTGTCCAAGGTCTAATGGCCCGGAGTGGCCGGCTGCCTGCTGGAATTCGGCATGGATCAGGATGCCGCCGAGATGCAAGGTGCCCCCAGAGGCAACTGTGGCTGGTTTGACAGTGCCAAGTGCCTCCTGCACACTGACATCAGGAACCTGACCTGGTGACTTTTGTTTCTCTGGGGAAAGGCCATGGTTCATATCCTACAAACTGTGGCCCAAAGTGGCCGGCTGACTGCTGAAATTCCGCACGGATCAGGATACCTCCGAGATGCAAGGTGCCCCACAGGCACCTGTGGCTGGTTTGACAGTGCCAAGTGCCTCCTGCAAACTGACATCAGGAACCTGGCCTGGTGACTTTTGTTTCTCTGGGGAAAGGCCATGGTTCATATCCTGAGCCTGGTGTCCTGAGTGGCCGGCCCCCTGCTGAAATTCTGCACGGACCAGGATGCCGCCGAGATGAAAGGTGCCCCCACAGGCAACTGTGGCTGGTTTGACAGTGCCAAGTGCTTCCTGCAAACTGACATCAGAAACCTGGCCTGGTGATTTTCTTTCTCAGGGGAAAGGCCATGGTTCATGTCCAGGGCCCGGTGGCCCGTACTTGCCTGCTGCCTGCTGAAATTCCACACGGATCAGGATACCTCCCAGATGTAAGGTGCCACCACAGGCAACTGTGGCTGGTTTGACAGTGCCAAGTGCCTCCTGCAAACTGACATCAGGAACCTGGCCTTGTGAGTTTTGTTTCTCTGGGGAAAGGCCATCATTCTTGTTCAGAGCCCAGTGGCCCGGAGTGGCCGGCTGCCTGCTGAAATTCCGCATGGATCAGGATGCCTCCCAGATGAAAAGTGCCCCCACAGGCACCTGTGGCTGGTTTGACAGTGCCAAGTGCCTCCTGCAAACTGACATCAGGAACCTAGCCTTGTGAGTTTTGTTTCTCAGGGGAAAGCCTTTCGTTCCTATCCATGGACGGGTGGCCCAGAGTGGCTGGCTGCCTGCTGAAATTCCGCACTGTTGAAGATACCTCCCAGATGGAAAGTACCACCACAGGCAACTGTGGCTGGTTTGACAGTGCCAAGCGCCTCCTGCAAACTGACATCAGGAACCTGGCCTGGTGACTTTTGTTTCTCACGGGAAAGGGCATCGTTCGTGTCCAGTGCCCGGTGGCCTGGTGTGGCCGGCAGCCTGCTGAACTTCCGCACAGATGAGGATACCTCCCAGATGCAAGGTGCCCATACAGGTGCGTGTGGCTGGTTTGACAGTGCCAAGTGCCTCCTGCAAACTGACATCAGGAACCTGGCCGGGTGACTTTTGTTTCTCTGGGGAAAAGCCATCGCTCCACTCCAAGGCCAGGTGGCCTGGAGTGGCCGGCTGCCTGTTGAAATTCCGCACGGATGCGGATAACTCCCAGATGAAAGGAGCCCCCACAGGCAACTGTGGCTGGTTTGACAGTGCCAAGTGCCTCCTGCAAACTGACATCAGGAACCTGGCCTGGTGACTTTTATTTCTCTGGGGAAAGGCCATTGTACGTGTCCAAGGTCTAATGGCCCGGAGTGGCCGGCTGCCTGCTGGAATTCGGCATGGATCAGGATGCCGCCGAGATGCAAGGTGCCCCCACAGGCACCTGTGGCTGGTTTGACAGTGCCAAGTGCCTCCTGCAAACTGACATCAGGAACCTGGCCTGGTGACTTTTGTTTCTCTGGGGAAAGGCCATGGTTCATATCCTGAGCCTGGTGTCCTGAGTGGCCGGCTGACTGCTGAAATTCCGCACGGACCAGGATGCCGCCGAGATGAAAGGTGCCCCCACAGGCAACTGTGGCTGGTTTGACAGTGCCAAGTGCTTCCTGCAAACTGACATCAGAAACCTGGCCTGGTGATTTTCTTTCTCAGGGGAAAGGCCATGGTTCATGTCCAGGGCCCGGTGGCCCGTACTTGCCTGCTGCCTGCTGAAATTCCACACGGATCAGGATACCTCCCAGATGTAATGTGCCCCCACAGGCACCTGTGGCTGGTTTGACAGTGCCAAGTGCCTCCTGCAAACTGACATCAGGAACCTGGCCGGGTGAGTTTTGTTTCTCTGGGGAAAGCCTTTCGTTCCTATCCATGGACGGGTGGCCCAGAGTGGCTGGCTGCCTGCTGAAATTCCGCACTGTTCAAGATACCTCCCAGATGGAAAGTACCACCACAGGCAACTGTGGCTGGTTTGACAGTGCCAAGCGCCTCCTGCAAACTGACATCAGGAACCTGGCCTGGTGACTTTTGTTTCTCACGGGAAAGGGCATCGTTCATGTCCATTGCCCGGTGGCCTGGTGTGGCCGGCAGCCTGCTGAACTTCCGCACAGATGAGGATACCTCCCAGATGCAAGGTGCCCATACAAGTGCGTGTGGCTGGTTTGACAGTGCCAAGTGCCTCCTGCAAACTGACATCAGGAACCTGGCCGGGTGACTTTTGTTTCTCTGGGGAAAAGCCATCGCTCCACTCCAAGGCCAGGTGGCCTGGAGTGGCCGGCTGCCTGTTGAAATTCCGCACGGATGCGGATAACTCCCAGATGAAAGGAGCCCCCACAGGCAACTGTGGCTGGTTTGACAGTGCCAAGTGCCTCCTGCAAACTGACATCAGGAACCTGGCCTGGTGACTTTTATTTCTCTGGGGAAAGGCCATTGTACGTGTCCAAGGTCTAATGGCCCGGAGTGGCCGGCTGCCTGCTGGAATTCGGCATGGATCAGGATGCCGCCGAGATGCAAGGTGCCCCCACAGGCACCTGTGGCTGGTTTGACAGTGCCATGTGCCTCCTGCAAAATGACATCAGGAACCTGGCCTTGTGACTTTCCTTTCTCTGGGGAAAGACCATGATTCATGTCCAGGGCCTTGCGGCCTGGAGTGCCCGGCTGCCTGCTGAAATTCCGCATGGATCGGGATGCCTCCCAGATGGAAAGTGCCCCCACAGGCAACTGTGGCTGGTTTGACAGTGCCAAGTGCCTCCTGCAAACTGACATCAGGAACCTGGCCGGGTGACTTTTGTTTCTCACGGGAAAGGGCATCGTTCGTGTCCAGTGTCCGGTGGCCTGGTGTGGCCGGCAGCCTGCTGAACTTCCGCACAGATGAGGATACCTCCCAGATGCAAGGTGCCCATACAGGTGCGTGTGGCTGGTTTGACAGTGCCAAGTGCCTCCTGCAAACTGACATCAGGAACCTGGCCGGGTGACTTTTGTTTCTCTGGGGAAAAGCCATCGCTCCACTCCAAGGCCAGGTGGCCTGGAGTGGCCGGCTGCCTGTTGAAATTCCGCACGGATGCGGATAACTCCCAGATGAAAGGAGCCCCCACAGGCAACTGTGGCTGGTTTGACAGTGCCAAGTGCCTCCTGCAAACTGACATCAGGAACCTGGCCTGGTGTCTTTTGTTTCTCAGGGGAAAGCCTTTCGTTCCTATCCATGGACGGGTGGCCCAGAGTGGCTGGCTGCCTGCTGAAATTCCGCACTGTTGAAGATACCTCCCAGATGGAAAGTACCACCACAGGCAACTGTGGCTGGTTTGACAGTGCCAAGCGCCTCCTGCAAACTGACATCAGGAACCTGGCCTGGTGACTTTTGTTTCTCACGGGAAAGGGCATCGTTCATGTCCATTGCCCGGTGGCCTGGTGTGGCCGGCAGCCTGCTGAACTTCCGCACAGATGAGGATACCTCCCAGATGCAAGGTGCCCATACAGGTGCGTGTGGCTGGTTTGACAGTGCCAAGTGCCTCCTGCAAACTGACATCAGGAACCTGGCCGGGTGACTTTTGTTTCTCTGGGGAAAAGCCATCGCTCCACTCCAAGGCCAGGTGGCCTGGAGTGGCCGGCTGCCTGTTGAAATTCCGCACGGATGCGGATAACTCCCAGATGAAAGGAGCCCCCACAGGCAACTGTGGCTGGTTTGACAGTGCCAAGTGCCTCCTGCAAACTGACATCAGGAACCTGGCCTGGTGACTTTTATTTCTCTGGGGAAAGGCCATTGTACGTGTCCAAGGTCTAATGGCCCGGAGTGGCCGGCTGCCTGCTGGAATTCGGCATGGATCAGGATGCCGCCGAGATGCAAGGTGCCCCCACAGGCAACTGTGGCTGGTTTGACAGTGCCAAGTGCCTCCTGCACACTGACATCAGGAACCTGGCCTGGTGATTTTCTTTCTCAGGGGAAAGGCCATGGTTCATGTCCAGGGCCCGGTGGCCCGTACTTGCCTGCTGCCTGCTGAAATTCCACACGGATCAGGATACCTCCCAGATGTAAGGTGCCACCACAGGCAACTGTGGCTGGTTTGACAGTGCCAAGTGCCTCCTGCAAACTGACATCAGGAACCTGGCCTTGTGAGTTTTGTTTCTCTGGGGAAAGGCCATCATTCTTGTTCAGAGCCCAGTGGCCCGGAGTGGCCGGCTGCCTGCTGAAATTCCGCATGGATCAGGATGCCTCCCAGATGAAAAGTGCCCCCACAGGCACCTGTGGCTGGTTTGACAGTGCCAAGTGCCTCCTGCAAACTGACATCAGGAACCTAGCCTTGTGAGTTTTGTTTCTCAGGGGAAAGCCTTTCGTTCCTATCCATGGACGGGTGGCCCAGAGTGGCTGGCTGCCTGCTGAAATTCCGCACTGTTCAAGATACCTCCCAGATGGAAAGTACCACCACAGGCAACTGTGGCTGGTTTGACAGTGCCAAGCGCCTCCTGCAAACTGACATCAGGAACCTGGCCTGGTGACTTTTGTTTCTCACGGGAAAGGGCATCGTTCATGTCCATTGCCCGGTGGCCTGGTGTGGCCGGCAGCCTGCTGAACTTCCGCACAGATGAGGATACCTCCCAGATGCAAGGTGCCCATACAAGTGCGTGTGGCTGGTTTGACAGTGCCAAGTGCCTCCTGCAAACTGACATCAGGAACCTGGCCGGGTGACTTTTGTTTCTCTGGGGAAAAGCCATCGCTCCACTCCAAGGCCAGGTGGCCTGGAGTGGCCGGCTGCCTGTTGAAATTCCGCACGGATGCGGATAACTCCCAGATGAAAGGAGCCCCCACAGGCAACTGTGGCTGGTTTGACAGTGCCAAGTGCCTCCTGCAAACTGACATCAGGAACCTGGCCTGGTGACTTTTATTTCTCTGGGGAAAGGCCATTGTACGTGTCCAAGGTCTAATGGCCCGGAGTGGCCGGCTGCCTGCTGGAATTCGGCATGGATCAGGATGCCGCCGAGATGCAAGGTGCCCCCACAGGCACCTGTGGCTGGTTTGACAGTGCCATGTGCCTCCTGCAAAATGACATCAGGAACCAGGCCTTGTGACTTTCCTTTCTCTGGGGAAAGACCATGGTTCATGTCCAGGGCCTTGCGGCCTGGAGTGCCCGGCTGCCTGCTGAAATTCCGCATGGATCGGGATGCCTCCCAGATGGAAAGTGCCCCCACAGGCAACTGTGGCTGGTTTGACAGTGCCAAGCGCCTCCTGCAAACTGACATCAGGATCCTGGCCGGGTGACTTTTGTTTCTCACGGGAAAGGGCATCGTTCGTGTCCAGTGTCCGGTGGCCTGGTGTGGCCGGCAGCCTGCTGAACTTCCGCACAGATGAGGATACCTCCCAGATGCAAGGTGCCCATACAGGTGCGTGTGGCTGGTTTGACAGTGCCAAGTGCCTCCTGCAAACTGACATCAGGAACCTGGCCGGGTGACTTTTGTTTCTCTGGGGAAAAGCCATCGCTCCACTCCAAGGCCAGGTGGCCTGGAGTGGCCGGCTGCCTGTTGAAATTCCGCACGGATGCGGATAACTCCCAGATGAAAGGAGCCCCCACAGGCAACTGTGGCTGGTTTGACAGTGCCAAGTGCCTCCTGCAAACTGACATCAGGAACCTGGCCTGGTGTCTTTTGTTTCTCAGGGGAAAGCCTTTCGTTCCTATCCATGGACGGGTGGCCCAGAGTGGCTGGCTGCCTGCTGAAATTCCGCACTGTTGAAGATACCTCCCAGATGGAAAGTACCACCACAGGCAACTGTGGCTGGTTTGACAGTGCCAAGCGCCTCCTGCAAACTGACATCAGGAACCTGGCCTGGTGACTTTTGTTTCTCACGGGAAAGGGCATCGTTCATGTCCATTGCCCGGTGGCCTGGTGTGGCCGGCAGCCTGCTGAACTTCCGCACAGATGAGGATACCTCCCAGATGCAAGGTGCCCATACAGGTGCGTGTGGCTGGTTTGACAGTGCCAAGTGCCTCCTGCAAACTGACATCAGGAACCTGGCCGGGTGACTTTTGTTTCTCTGGGGAAAAGCCATCGCTCCACTCCAAGGCCAGGTGGCCTGGAGTGGCCGGCTGCCTGTTGAAATTCCGCACGGATGCGGATAACTCCCAGATGAAAGGAGCCCCCACAGGCAACTGTGGCTGGTTTGACAGTGCCAAGTGCCTCCTGCAAACTGACATCAGGAACCTGGCCTGGTGACTTTTATTTCTCTGGGGAAAGGCCATTGTACGTGTCCAAGGTCTAATGGCCCGGAGTGGCCGGCTGCCTGCTGGAATTCGGCATGGATCAGGATGCCGCCGAGATGCAAGGTGCCCCCACAGGCAACTGTGGCTGGTTTGACAGTGCCAAGTGCCTCCTGCACACTGACATCAGGAACCTGGCCTGGTGATTTTCTTTCTCAGGGGAAAGGCCATGGTTCATGTCCAGGGCCCGGTGGCCCGTACTTGCCTGCTGCCTGCTGAAATTCCACACGGATCAGGATACCTCCCAGATGTAAGGTGCCACCACAGGCAACTGTGGCTGGTTTGACAGTGCCAAGTGCCTCCTGCAAACTGACATCAGGAACCTGGCCTTGTGAGTTTTGTTTCTCTGGGGAAAGGCCATCATTCTTGTTCAGAGCCCAGTGGCCCGGAGTGGCCGGCTGCCTGCTGAAATTCCGCATGGATCAGGATGCCTCCCAGATGAAAAGTGCCCCCACAGGCACCTGTGGCTGGTTTGACAGTGCCAAGTGCCTCCTGCAAACTGACATCAGGAACCTAGCCTTGTGAGTTTTGTTTCTCAGGGGAAAGCCTTTCGTTCCTATCCATGGACGGGTGGCCCAGAGTGGCTGGCTGCCTGCTGAAATTCCGCACTGTTCAAGATACCTCCCAGATGGAAAGTACCACCACAGGCAACTGTGGCTGGTTTGACAGTGCCAAGCGCCTCCTGCAAACTGACATCAGGAACCTGGCCTGGTGACTTTTGTTTCTCACGGGAAAGGGCATCGTTCGTGTCCAGTGCCCGGTGGCCCAGAGTGGCCGGCAGCCTGCTGAACTTCCGCACAGATGAGGATACCTCCCAGATGCAAGGTGCCCATACAGGTGCGTGTGGCTGGTTTGACAGTGCCAAGTGCCTCCTGCAAACTGACATCAGGAACCTGGCCGGGTGACTTTTGTTTCTCTGGGGAAAAGCCATCGCTCCACTCCAAGGCCAGGTGGCCTGGAGTGGCCGGCTGCCTGTTGAAATTCCGCACGGATGCGGATAACTCCCAGATGAAAGGAGCCCCCACAGGCAACTGTGGCTGGTTTGACAGTGCCAAGTGCCTCCTGCAAACTGACATCAGGAACCTGGCCTGGTGACTTTTATTTCTCTGGGGAAAGGCCATTGTACGTGTCCAAGGTCTAATGGCCCGGAGTGGCCGGCTGCCTGCTGGAATTCGGCATGGATCAGGATGCCGCCGAGATGCAAGGTGCCCCCACAGGCACCTGTGGCTGGTTTGACAGTGCCAAGTGCCTCCTGCAAACTGACATCAGGAACCTGGCCTGGTGACTTTTGTTTCTCTGGGGAAAGGCCATGGTTCATATCCTGAGCCTGGTGTCCTGAGTGGCCGGCCCCCTGCTGAAATTCTGCACGGACCAGGATGCCGCCGAGATGAAAGGTGCCCCCACAGGCAACTGTGGCTGGTTTGACAGTGCCAAGTGCTTCCTGCAAACTGACATCAGAAACCTGGCCTGGTGATTTTCTTTCTCAGGGGAAAGGCCATGGTTCATGTCCAGGGCCCGGTGGCCCATACTTGCCTGCTGCCTGCTGAAATTCCACACGGATCAGGATACCTCCCAGATGTAATGTGCCCCCACAGGCACCTGTGGCTGGTTTGACAGTGCCAAGTGCCTCCTGCAAACTGACATCAGGAACCTGGCCGGGTGAGTTTTGTTTCTCTGGGGAAAGCCTTTCGTTCCTATCCATGGACGGGTGGCCCAGAGTGGCTGGCTGCCTGCTGAAATTCCGCACTGTTGAAGATACCTCCCAGATGGAAAGTACCACCACAGGCAACTGTGGCTGGTTTGACAGTGCCAAGCGCCTCCTGCAAACTGACATCAGGAACCTGGCCTGGTGACTTTTGTTTCTCACGGGAAAGGGCATCGTTCATGTCCATTGCCCGGTGGCCTGGTGTGGCCAGCAGCCTGCTGAACTTCCGCACAGATGAGGATACCTCCCAGATGCAAGGTGCCCATACAAGTGCGTGTGGCTGGTTTGACAGTGCCAAGTGCCTCCTGCAAACTGACATCAGGAACCTGGCCGGGTGACTTTTGTTTCTCTGGGGAAAAGCCATCGCTCCACTCCAAGGCCAGGTGGCCTGGAGTGGCCGGCTGCCTGTTGAAATTCCGCACGGATGCGGATAACTCCCAGATGAAAGGAGCCCCCACAGGCAACTGTGGCTGGTTTGACAGTGCCAAGTGCCTCCTGCAAACTGACATCAGGAACCTGGCCTGGTGACTTTTATTTCTCTGGGGAAAGGCCATTGTACGTGTCCAAGGTCTAATGGCCCGGAGTGGCCGGCTGCCTGCTGGAATTCGGCATGGATCAGGATGCCGCCGAGATGCAAGGTGCCCCCAGAGGCACCTGTGGCTGGTTTGACAGTGCCATGTGCCTCCTGCAAAATGACATCAGGAACCTGGCCTTGTGACTTTCCTTTCTCTGGGGAAAGACCATGATTCATGTCCAGGGCCTTGCGGCCTGGAGTGCCCGGCTGCCTGCTGAAATTCCGCATGGATCGGGATGCCTCCCAGATGGAAAGTGCCCCCACAGGCAACTGTGGCTGGTTTGACAGTGCCAAGCGCCTCCTGCAAACTGACATCAGGAACCTGGCCGGGTGACTTTTGTTTCCCTAGGGAAAAGCCGTGGTTCTTGTCCAGGGCCTGGTGGCCCGGAGTGGCCGGCTGCCTGCTGAAATTCCGCATGGATCGGGATGCCTCCCAGATGAAAAGTGCCCTCACAGGCACCTGTGGCTGGTTTGACAGTGCCAAGTGCCTCCTGCAAACTGACATCAGGAACCTGGCCTGGTGTCTTTTGTTTCTCAGGGGAAAGCCTTTCGTTCCTATCCATGGACGGGTGGCCCAGAGTGGCTGGCTGCCTGCTGAAATTCCGCACTGTTGAAGATACCTCCCAGATGGAAAGTACCACCACAGGCAACTGTGGCTGGTTTGACAGTGCCAAGCGCCTCCTGCAAACTGACATCAGGAACCTGGCCTGGTGACTTTTGTTTCTCACGGGAAAGGGCATCGTTCATGTCCATTGCCCGGTGGCCTGGTGTGGCCGGCAGCCTGCTGAACTTCCGCACAGATGAGGATACCTCCCAGATGCAAGGTGCCCATACAGGTGCGTGTGGCTGGTTTGACAGTGCCAAGTGCCTCCTGCAAACTGACATCAGGAACCTGGCCTGGTGACTTTTGTTTCTCACGGGAAAGGGCATCGTTCATGTCCATTGCCCGGTGGCCTGGTGTGGCCGGCAGCCTGCTGAACTTCCGCACAGATGAGGATACCTCCCAGATGCAAGGTGCCCATACAGGTGCGTGTGGCTGGTTTGACAGTGCCAAGTGCCTCCTGCAAACTGACATCAGGAACCTGGCCTGGTGACTTTTGTTTCTCACGGGAAAGGGCATCGTTCATGTCCATTGCCCGGTGGCCTGGTGTGGCCGGCAGCCTGCTGAACTTCCGCACAGATGAGGATACCTCCCAGATGCAAGGTGCCCATACAAGTGCGTGTGGCTGGTTTGACAGTGCCAAGTGCCTCCTGCAAACTGACATCAGGAACCTGGCCGGGTGACTTTTGTTTCTCTGGGGAAAAGCCATCGCTCCACTCCAAGGCCAGGTGGCCTGGAGTGGCCGGCTGCCTGTTGAAATTCCGCACGGATGCGGATAACTCCCAGATGAAAGGAGCCCCCACAGGCAACTGTGGCTGGTTTGACAGTGCCAAGTGCCTCCTGCAAACTGACATCAGGAACCTGGCCTGGTGACTTTTATTTCTCTGGGGAAAGGCCATTGTACGTGTCCAAGGTCTAATGGCCCGGAGTGGCCGGCTGCCTGCTGGAATTCGGCATGGATCAGGATGCCGCCGAGATGCAAGGTGCCCCCACAGGCACCTGTGGCTGGTTTGACAGTGCCATGTGCCTCCTGCAAAATGACATCAGGAACCTGGCCTTGTGACTTTCCTTTCTCTGGGGAAAGACCATGATTCATGTCCAGGGCCTTGCGGCCTGGAGTGCCCGGCTGCCTGCTGAAATTCCGCATGGATCGGGATGCCTCCCAGATGGAATGTGCCCCCACAGGCAACTGTGGCTGGTTTGACAGTGCCAAGTGCCTCCTGCAAACTGACATCAGGAACCTGGCCGGGTGACTTTTGTTTCCCTAGGGAAAAGCCGTGGTTCTTGTCCAGGGCCTGGTGGCCCGGAGTGGCCGGCTGCCTGCTGAAATTCCGCAAGGATCGGGATGCCTCCCAGATGAAAAGTGCCCTCACAGGCACCTGTGGCTGGTTTGACAGTGCCAAGTGCCTCCTGCAAACTGACATCAGGAACCTGGCCGGGTGACTTTTGTTTCTCTGGGGAAAGCCTTTCGTTCCTATCCATGGACGGGTGGCCCAGAGTGGCTGGCTGCCTGCTGAAATTCCGCACTGTTGAAGATACCTCCCAGATGGAAAGTACCACCACAGGCAACTGTGGCTGGTTTGACAGTGCCAAGTGCCTCCTGCAAACTGACATCAGGAACCTGGCCTGGTGACTTTTGTTTCTCACGGGAAAGGGCATCGTTCGTGTCCAGTGCCCGGTGGCCTGGTGTGGCCGGCAGCCTGCTGAACTTCCGCACAGATGAGGATACCGCCCAGATGCAAGGTGCCCATACAGGTGCGTGTGGCTGGTTTGACAGTGCCAAGTGCCTCCTGCAAACTGACATCAGGAACCTGGCCGGGTGACTTTTGTTTCTCTGGGGAAAAGCCATCGCTCCACTCCAGGGCCTGGTGGCCTGGAGTGGCCGGCTGCCTGTTGAAATTCCGCACGGATGCGGATAACTCCCAGATGAAAGGAGCCCCCACAGGCAACTGTGGCTGGTTTGACAGTGCCAAGTGCCTCCTGCAAACTGACATCAGGAACCTGGCCTGGTGACTTTTATTTCTCTGGGGAAAGGCCATTGTACGTGTCCAAGGTCTAATGGCCCGGAGTGGCCGGCTGCCTGCTGGAATTCGGCATGGATCAGGATGCCGCCGAGATGCAAGGTGCCCCCACAGGCAACTGTGGCTGGTTTGACAGTGCCAAGTGCCTCCTGCACACTGACATCAGGAACCTGACCTGGTGACTTTTGTTTCTCTGGGGAAAGGCCATGGTTCATATCCTACAAACTGTGGCCCAAAGTGGCCGGCTGACTGCTGAAATTCCGCACGGATCAGGATACCTCCGAGATGCAAGGTGCCCCACAGGCACCTGTGGCTGGTTTGACAGTGCCAAGTGCCTCCTGCAAACTGACATCAGGAACCTGGCCTGGTGATTTTCTTTCTCAGGGGAAAGGCCATGGTTCATGTCCAGGGCCCGGTGGCCCATACTTGCCTGCTGCCTGCTGAAATTCCACACGGATCAGGATACCTCCCAGATGTAATGTGCCCCCACAGGCACCTGTGGCTGGTTTGACAGTGCCAAGTGCCTCCTGCAAACTGACATCAGGAACCTGGCCGGGTGAGTTTTGTTTCTCTGGGGAAAGCCTTTCGTTCCTATCCATGGACGGGTGGCCCAGAGTGGCTGGCTGCCTGCTGAAATTCCGCACTGTTGAAGATACCTCCCAGATGGAAAGTACCACCACAGGCAACTGTGGCTGGTTTGACAGTGCCAAGCGCCTCCTGCAAACTGACATCAGGAACCTGGCCTGGTGACTTTTGTTTCTCACGGGAAAGGGCATCGTTCATGTCCATTGCCCGGTGGCCTGGTGTGGCCAGCAGCCTGCTGAACTTCCGCACAGATGAGGATACCTCCCAGATGCAAGGTGCCCATACAAGTGCGTGTGGCTGGTTTGACAGTGCCAAGTGCCTCCTGCAAACTGACATCAGGAACCTGGCCGGGTGACTTTTGTTTCTCTGGGGAAAAGCCATCGCTCCACTCCAAGGCCAGGTGGCCTGGAGTGGCCGGCTGCCTGTTGAAATTCCGCACGGATGCGGATAACTCCCAGATGAAAGGAGCCCCCACAGGCAACTGTGGCTGGTTTGACAGTGCCAAGTGCCTCCTGCAAACTGACATCAGGAACCTGGCCTGGTGACTTTTATTTCTCTGGGGAAAGGCCATTGTACGTGTCCAAGGTCTAATGGCCCGGAGTGGCCGGCTGCCTGCTGGAATTCGGCATGGATCAGGATGCCGCCGAGATGCAAGGTGCCCCCAGAGGCACCTGTGGCTGGTTTGACAGTGCCATGTGCCTCCTGCAAAATGACATCAGGAACCTGGCCTTGTGACTTTCCTTTCTCTGGGGAAAGACCATGATTCATGTCCAGGGCCTTGCGGCCTGGAGTGCCCGGCTGCCTGCTGAAATTCCGCATGGATCGGGATGCCTCCCAGATGGAAAGTGCCCCCACAGGCAACTGTGGCTGGTTTGACAGTGCCAAGCGCCTCCTGCAAACTGACATCAGGAACCTGGCCGGGTGACTTTTGTTTCCCTAGGGAAAAGCCGTGGTTCTTGTCCAGGGCCTGGTGGCCCGGAGTGGCCGGCTGCCTGCTGAAATTCCGCATGGATCGGGATGCCTCCCAGATGAAAAGTGCCCTCACAGGCACCTGTGGCTGGTTTGACAGTGCCAAGTGCCTCCTGCAAACTGACATCAGGAACCTGGCCTGGTGTCTTTTGTTTCTCAGGGGAAAGCCTTTCGTTCCTATCCATGGACGGGTGGCCCAGAGTGGCTGGCTGCCTGCTGAAATTCCGCACTGTTGAAGATACCTCCCAGATGGAAAGTACCACCACAGGCAACTGTGGCTGGTTTGACAGTGCCAAGCGCCTCCTGCAAACTGACATCAGGAACCTGGCCTGGTGACTTTTGTTTCTCACGGGAAAGGGCATCGTTCATGTCCATTGCCCGGTGGCCTGGTGTGGCCGGCAGCCTGCTGAACTTCCGCACAGATGAGGATACCTCCCAGATGCAAGGTGCCCATACAGGTGCGTGTGGCTGGTTTGACAGTGCCAAGTGCCTCCTGCAAACTGACATCAGGAACCTGGCCTGGTGACTTTTGTTTCTCACGGGAAAGGGCATCGTTCATGTCCATTGCCCGGTGGCCTGGTGTGGCCGGCAGCCTGCTGAACTTCCGCACAGATGAGGATACCTCCCAGATGCAAGGTGCCCATACAGGTGCGTGTGGCTGGTTTGACAGTGCCAAGTGCCTCCTGCAAACTGACATCAGGAACCTGGCCTGGTGACTTTTGTTTCTCACGGGAAAGGGCATCGTTCATGTCCATTGCCCGGTGGCCTGGTGTGGCCGGCAGCCTGCTGAACTTCCGCACAGATGAGGATACCTCCCAGATGCAAGGTGCCCATACAAGTGCGTGTGGCTGGTTTGACAGTGCCAAGTGCCTCCTGCAAACTGACATCAGGAACCTGGCCGGGTGACTTTTGTTTCTCTGGGGAAAAGCCATCGCTCCACTCCAAGGCCAGGTGGCCTGGAGTGGCCGGCTGCCTGTTGAAATTCCGCACGGATGCGGATAACTCCCAGATGAAAGGAGCCCCCACAGGCAACTGTGGCTGGTTTGACAGTGCCAAGTGCCTCCTGCAAACTGACATCAGGAACCTGGCCTGGTGACTTTTATTTCTCTGGGGAAAGGCCATTGTACGTGTCCAAGGTCTAATGGCCCGGAGTGGCCGGCTGCCTGCTGGAATTCGGCATGGATCAGGATGCCGCCGAGATGCAAGGTGCCCCCACAGGCACCTGTGGCTGGTTTGACAGTGCCATGTGCCTCCTGCAAAATGACATCAGGAACCTGGCCTTGTGACTTTCCTTTCTCTGGGGAAAGACCATGATTCATGTCCAGGGCCTTGCGGCCTGGAGTGCCCGGCTGCCTGCTGAAATTCCGCATGGATCGGGATGCCTCCCAGATGGAATGTGCCCCCACAGGCAACTGTGGCTGGTTTGACAGTGCCAAGTGCCTCCTGCAAACTGACATCAGGAACCTGGCCGGGTGACTTTTGTTTCCCTAGGGAAAAGCCGTGGTTCTTGTCCAGGGCCTGGTGGCCCGGAGTGGCCGGCTGCCTGCTGAAATTCCGCATGGATCGGGATGCCTCCCAGATGAAAAGTGCCCTCACAGGCACCTGTGGCTGGTTTGACAGTGCCAAGTGCCTCCTGCAAACTGACATCAGGAACCTGGCCGGGTGACTTTTGTTTCTCTGGGGAAAGCCTTTCGTTCCTATCCATGGACGGGTGGCCCAGAGTGGCTGGCTGCCTGCTGAAATTCCGCACTGTTGAAGATACCTCCCAGATGGAAAGTACCACCACAGGCAACTGTGGCTGGTTTGACAGTGCCAAGTGCCTCCTGCAAACTGACATCAGGAACCTGGCCTGGTGACTTTTGTTTCTCACGGGAAAGGGCATCGTTCGTGTCCAGTGCCCGGTGGCCTGGTGTGGCCGGCAGCCTGCTGAACTTCCGCACAGATGAGGATACCGCCCAGATGCAAGGTGCCCATACAGGTGCGTGTGGCTGGTTTGACAGTGCCAAGTGCCTCCTGCAAACTGACATCAGGAACCTGGCCGGGTGACTTTTGTTTCTCTGGGGAAAAGCCATCGCTCCACTCCAGGGCCTGGTGGCCTGGAGTGGCCGGCTGCCTGTTGAAATTCCGCACGGATGCGGATAACTCCCAGATGAAAGGAGCCCCCACAGGCAACTGTGGCTGGTTTGACAGTGCCAAGTGCCTCCTGCAAACTGACATCAGGAACCTGGCCTGGTGACTTTTATTTCTCTGGGGAAAGGCCATTGTACGTGTCCAAGGTCTAATGGCCCGGAGTGGCCGGCTGCCTGCTGGAATTCGGCATGGATCAGGATGCCGCCGAGATGCAAGGTGCCCCCACAGGCAACTGTGGCTGGTTTGACAGTGCCAAGTGCCTCCTGCACACTGACATCAGGAACCTGACCTGGTGACTTTTGTTTCTCTGGGGAAAGGCCATGGTTCATATCCTACAAACTGTGGCCCAAAGTGGCCGGCTGACTGCTGAAATTCCGCACGGATCAGGATACCTCCGAGATGCAAGGTGCCCCACAGGCACCTGTGGCTGGTTTGACAGTGCCAAGTGCCTCCTGCAAACTGACATCAGGAACCTGGCCTGGTGACTTTTGTTTCTCTGGGGAAAGGCCATGGTTCATATCCTGAGCCTGGTGTCCTGAGTGGCCGGCCCCCTGCTGAAATTCTGCACGGACCAGGATGCCGCCGAGATGAAAGGTGCCCCCAGAGGCAACTGTGGCTGGTTTGACAGTGCCAAGTGCTTCCTGCAAACTGACATCAGAAACCTGGCCTGGTGATTTTCTTTCTCAGGGGAAAGGCCATGGTTCATGTCCAGGGCCCGGTGGCCCGTACTTGCCTGCTGCCTGCTGAAATTCCACACAGATCAGGATACCTCCCAGATGTAAGGTGCCACCACAGGCAACTGTGGCTGGTTTGACAGTGCCAAGTGCCTCCTGCAAACTGACATCAGGAACCTGGCCTTGTGAGTTTTGTTTCTCTGGGGAAAGGCCATCATTCTTGTTCAGAGCCCAGTGGCCCGGAGTGGCCGGCTGCCTGCTGAAATTCCGCATGGATCAGGATGCCTCCCAGATGAAAAGTGCCCCCACAGGCACCTGTGGCTGGTTTGACAGTGCCAAGTGCCTCCTGCAAACTGACATCAGGAACCTGGCCGGGTGAGTTTTGTTTCTCTGGGGAAAGCCTTTCGTTCCTATCCATGGACGGGTGGCCCAGAGTGGCTGGCTGCCTGCTGAAATTCCGCACTGTTGAAGATACCTCCCAGATGGAAAGTACCACCACAGGCAACTGTGGCTGGTTTGACAGTGCCAAGCGCCTCCTGCAAACTGACATCAGGAACCTGGCCTGGTGACTTTTGTTTCTCACGGGAAAGGGCATCGTTCATGTCCATTGCCCGGTGGCCTGGTGTGGCCGGCAGCCTGCTCAACTTCCGCACAGATGAGGATACCTCCCAGATGCAAGGTGCCCATACAGGTGCGTGTGGCTGGTTTGACAGTGCCAAGTGCCTCCTGCAAACTGACATCAGGAACCTGGCCGGGTGACTTTTGTTTCTCTGGGGAAAAGCCATCGCTCCACTCCAAGGCCAGGTGGCCTGGAGTGGCCGGCTGCCTGTTGAAATTCTGCACGGATGCGGATAACTCCCAGATGAAAGGAGCCCCCACAGGCAACTGTGGCTGGTTTGACAGTGCCAAGTGCCTCCTGCAAACTGACATCAGGAACCTGGCCTGGTGACTTTTATTTCTCTGGGGAAAGGCCATTGTACGTGTCCAAGGTCTAATGGCCCGGAGTGGCCGGCTGCCTGCTGGAATTCGGCATGGATCAGGATGCCGCCGAGATGCAAGGTGCCCCCACAGGCACCTGTGGCTGGTTTGACAGTGCCATGTGCCTCCTGCAAAATGACATCAGGAACCTGGCCTTGTGACTTTCCTTTCTCTGGGGAAAGACCATGATTCATGTCCAGGGCCTTGCGGCCTGGAGTGCCCGGCTGCCTGCTGAAATTCCGCATGGATCGGTATGCCTCCCAGATGGAAAGTGCCCCCACAGCCAACTGTGGCTGGTTTGACAGTGCCAAGTGCCTCCTGCAAACTGACATCAGGAACCTGGCCGGGTGACTTTTGTTTCCCTAGGGAAAAGCCGTGGTTCTTGTCCAGGGCCTGGTGGCCCGGAGTGGCCGGCTGCCTGCTGAAATTCCGCATGGATCGGGATGCCTCCCAGATGAAAAGTGCCCCCACAGGCACCTGTGGCTGGTTTGACAGTGCCAAGTGCCTCCTGCAAACTGACATCAGGAACCTGGCCTGGTGTCTTTTGTTTCTCAGGGGAAAGCCTTTCGTTCCTATCCATGGACGGGTGGCCTAGAGTGGCTGGCTGCCTGCTGAAATTCCGCACTGTTGAAGATACCTCCCAGATGGAAAGTACCACCACAGGCAACTGTGGCTGGTTTGACAGTGCCAAGCGCCTCCTGCAAACTGACATCAGGAACCTGGCCTGGTGACTTTTGTTTCTCACGGGAAAGGGCATCGTTCGTGTCCAGTGCCCGGTGGCCTGGTGTGGCCGGCAGCCTGCTGAACTTCCGCACAGATGAGGATACCGCCCAGATGCAAGGTGCCCATACAGGTGCGTGTGGCTGGTTTGACAGTGCCAAGTGCCTCCTGCAAACTGACATCAGGAACCTGGCCGGGTGACTTTTGTTTCTCTGGGGAAAAGCCATCGCTCCACTCCAGGGCCAGGTGGCCTGGAGTGGCCGGCTGCCTGTTGAAATTCCACACGGATGCGGATAACTCCCAGATGAAAGGAGCCCCCACAGGCAACTGTGGCTGGTTTGACAGTGCCAAGTGCCTCCTGCAAACTGACATCAGGAACCTGGCCTGGTGACTTTTATTTCTCTGGGGAAAAGCCATCGCTCCACTCCAAGGCCAGGTGGCCTGGAGTGGCCGGCTGCCTGTTGAAATTCCGCACGGATGCGGATAACTCCCAGATGAAAGGAGCCCCCACAGGCAACTGTGGCTGGTTTGACAGTGCCAAGTGCCTCCTGCAAACTGACATCAGGAACCTGGCCTGGTGACTTTTATTTCTCTGGGGAAAGGCCATTGTACGTGTCCAAGGTCTAATGGCCCGGAGTGGCCGGCTGCCTGCTGGAATTCGGCATGGATCAGGATGCCGCCGAGATGCAAGGTGCCCCCACAGGCACCTGTGGCTGGTTTGACAGTGCCATGTGCCTCCTGCAAAATGACATCAGGAACCTGGCCTTGTGACTTTCCTTTCTCTGGGGAAAGACCATGATTCATGTCCAGGGCCTTGCGGCCTGGAGTGCCCGGCTGCCTGCTGAAATTCCACATGGATCGGGATGCCTCCCAGATGGAAAGTGCCCCCACAGCCAACTGTGGCTGGTTTGACAGTGCCAAGTGCCTCCTGCAAACTGACATCAGGAACCTGGCCGGGTGACTTTTGTTTCCCTAGGGAAAAGCCATGGTTCTTGTCCAGGGCCTGGTGGCCCGGAGTGGCCGGCTGCCTGCTGAAATTCCGCATGGATCGGGATGCCTCCCAGATGAAAAGTGCCCCCACAGGCAACTGTGGCTGGTTTGACAGTGCCAAGTGCTTCCTGCAAACTGACATCAGGAACCTGGCCTGGTGATTTTCTTTCTCAGGGGAAAGGCCATGGTTCATGTCCAGGGCCCGGTGGCCCGTACTTGCCTGCTGCCTGCTGAAATTCCACACGGAGCAGGATACCTCCCAGATGTAAGGTGCCACCACAGGCAACTGTGGCTGGTTTGACAGTGCCAAGTGCCTCCTGCAAACTGACATCAGGAACCTGGCCTTGTGAGTTTTGTTTCTCTGGGGAAAGGCCATCATTCTTGTTCAGAGCCCAGTGGCCCGGAGTGGCCGGCTGCCTGCTGAAATTCCGCATGGATCAGGATGCCTCCCAGATGAAAAGTGCCCCCACAGGCACCTGTGGCTGGTTTGACAGTGCCAAGTGCCTCCTGCAAACTGACATCAGGAACCTGGCCGGGTGAGTTTTGTTTCTCTGGGGAAAGCCTTTCGTTCCTATCCATGGACGGGTGGCCCAGAGTGGCTGGCTGCCTGCTGAAATTCCACACTGTTGAAGATACCTCCCAGATGGAAAGTACCACCACAGGCAACTGTGGCTGGTTTGACAGTGCCAAGCGCCTCCTGCAAACTGACATCAGGAACCTGGCCTGGTGACTTTTGTTTCTCACGGGAAAGGGCATCGTTCATGTCCATTGCCCGGTGGCCTGGTGTGGCCGGCAGCCTGCTGAACTTCCGCACAGATGAGGATACCTCCCAGATGCAAGGTGCCCATACAGGTGTGTGTGTCTGGTTTGACAGTGCCAAGTGCCTCCTGCAAACTGACATCAGGAACCTGGCCGGGTGACTTTTTTTTCTCTGGGGAAAAGCCATCGCTCCACTCCAAGGCCAGGTGGCCTGGAGTGGCCGGCTGCCTGTTGAAATTCCGCACGGATGCGGATAACTCCCAGATGAAAGGAGCCCCCACAGGCAACTGTGGCTGGTTTGACAGTGCCAAGTGCCTCCTGCAAACTGACATCAGGAACCTGGCCTGGTGACTTTTATTTCTCTGGGGAAAGGCCATTGTACGTGTCCAAGGTCTAATGGCCTGGAGTGGCCGGCTGCCTGCTGGAATTCGGCATGGATCAGGATGCCGCCGAGATGCAAGGTGCCCCCACAGGCACCTGTGGCTGGTTTGACAGTGCCAAGTGCCTCCTGCAAACTGACCTCAGGAACCTGGCCGGGTGACTTTTGTTTCCCTAGGGATAAGCCGTGGTTCTTGTCCAGGGCCTGGTGGCCCGGAGTGGCCGGCTGCCTGCTGAAATTCCGCATGGATCGGGATGCCTCCCAGATGAAAAGTGCCCCCACAGGCACCTGTGGCTGGTTTGACAGTGCCAAGTGCCTCCTGCAAACTGACATCAGGAACCTGGCCGGGTGAGTTTTGTTTCTCTGGGGAAAGCCTTTCGTTCCTATCCATGGACGGGTGGCCCAGAGTGGCTGGCTGCCTGCTGAAATTCCGCACTGTTGAAGATACCTCCCAGATGGAAAGTACCACCACAGGCAACTGTGGCTGGTTTGACAGTGCCAAGCGCCTCCTGCAAACTGACATCAGGAACCTGGCCTGGTGACTTTTGTTTCTCACGGGAAGGGGCATCGTTCGTGTCCAGTGCCCGGTGGCCTGGTGTGGCCGGCAGCCTGCTGAACTTCCGCACAGATGAGGATACCGCCCAGATGCAAGGTGCCCATACAGGTGCGTGTGGCTGGTTTGACAGTGCCAAGTGCCTCCTGCAAACTGACATCAGGAACCTGGCCGGGTGACTTTTGTTTCTCTGGGGAAAAGCCATCGCTCCACTCCAGGGCCAGGTGGCCTGGAGTGGCCGGCTGCCTGTTGAAATTCCGCACGGATGCGGATAACTCCCAGATGAAAGGAGCCCCCACAGGCAACTGTGGCTGGTTTGACAGTGCCAAGTGCCTCCTGCAAACTGACATCAGGAACCTGGCCTGGTGACTTTTATTTCTCTGGGGAAAGGCCATTGTACGTGTCCAAGGTCTAATGGCCCGGAGTGGCCGGCTGCCTGCTGGAATTCGGCATGGATCAGGATGCCGCCGAGATGCAAGGTGCCCCCACAGGCAACTGTGGCTGGTTTGACAGTGCCAAGTGCCTCCTGCACACTGACATCAGGAACCTGACCTGGTGACTTTTGTTTCTCTGGGGAAAGGCCATGGTTCATATCCTACAAACTGTGGCCCAAAGTGGCCGGCTGACTGCTGAAATTCCGCACGGATCAGGATACCTCCGAGATGCAAGGTGCCCCACAGGCACCTGTGGCTGGTTTGACAGTGCCAAGTGCCTCCTGCAAACTGACATCAGGAACCTGGCCTGGTGACTTTTGTTTCTCTGGGGAAAGGCCATGGTTCATATCCTGAGCCTGGTGTCCTGAGTGGCCGGCCCCCTGCTGAAATTCTGCACGGACCAGGATGCCGCCGAGATGAAAGGTGCCCCCAGAGGCAACTGTGGCTGGTTTGACAGTGCCAAGTGCTTCCTGCAAACTGACATCAGAAACCTGGCCTGGTGATTTTCTTTCTCAGGGGAAAGGCCATGGTTCATGTCCAGGGCCCGGTGGCCCGTACTTGCCTGCTGCCTGCTGAAATTCCACACGGATCAGGATACCTCCCAGATGTAAGGTGCCACCACAGGCAACTGTGGCTGGTTTGACAGTGCCAAGTGCCTCCTGCAAACTGACATCAGGAACCTGGCCTTGTGAGTTTTGTTTCTCTGGGGAAAGGCCATCATTCTTGTTCAGAGCCCAGTGGCCCGGAGTGGCCGGCTGCCTGCTGAAATTCCGCATGGATCAGGATGCCTCCCAGATGAAAAGTGCCCCCACAGGCACCTGTGGCTGGTTTGACAGTGCCAAGTGCCTCCTGCAAACTGACATCAGGAACCTGGCCGGGTGAGTTTTGTTTCTCTGGGGAAAGCCTTTCGTTCCTATCCATGGACGGGTGGCCCAGAGTGGCTGGCTGCCTGCTGAAATTCCGCACTGTTGAAGATACCTCCCAGATGGAAAGTACCACCACAGGCAACTGTGGCTGGTTTGACAGTGCCAAGCGCCTCCTGCAAACTGACATCAGGAACCTGGCCTGGTGACTTTTGTTTCTCACGGGAAAGGGCATCGTTCATGTCCATTGCCCGGTGGCCTGGTGTGGCCGGCAGCCTGCTGAACTTCCGCACAGATGAGGATACCTCCCAGATGCAAGGTGCCCATACAGGTGCGTGTGGCTGGTTTGACAGTGCCAAGTGCCTCCTGCAAACTGACATCAGGAACATGGCCGGGTGACTTTTCTTTCTCTTGGGAAAAGCCATCGCTCCACTCCAAGGCCAGGTGGCTTGGAGTGGCCGGCTGCCTGTTGAAATTCCGCACGGATGCGGATAACTCCCAGATGAAAGGAGCCCCCACAGGCAACTGTGGCTGGTTTGACAGTGCCAAGTGCCTCCTGCAAACTGACATCAGGAACCTGGCCTGGTGACTTTTATTTCTCTGGGGAAAGGCCATTGTACGTGTCCAAGGTCTAATGGCCCGGAGTGGCCGGCTGCCTGCTGGAATTCGGCATGGATCAGGATGCCGCCGAGATGCAAGGTGCCCCCACAGGCACCTGTAGCTGGTTTGACAGTACCATGTGCCTCCTGCAAAATGACATCAGGAACCTGGCCTTGTGACTTTCCTTTCTCTGGGGAAAGACCATGATTCATGTCCAGGGCCTTGCGGCCTGGAGTGCCCGGCTGCCTGCTGAAATTCCGCATGGATCGGGATGCCTCCCAGATGGAAAGTGCCCCCACAGGCAACTGTGGCTGGTTTGACAGTGCCAAGTGCCTCCTGCAAACTGACATCAGGAACCTGGCCGGGTGACTTTTGTTTCCCTAGGGAAAAGCCGTGGTTCTTGTCCAGGGCCTGGTGGCCCGGAGTGGCCGGCTGCCTGCTGAAATTCCGCATGGATCGGGATGCCTCCCAGATGAAAAGTGCCCCCACAGGCACCTGTGGCTGGTTTGACAGTGCCAAGTGCCTCCTGCAAACTGACATCAGGAACCTGGCCGGGTGAGTTTTGTTTCTCTGGGGAAAGCCTTTCGTTCCTATCCATGGACGGGTGGCCCAGAGTGGCTGGCTGCCTGCTGAAATTCCGCACTGTTGAAGATACCTCCCAGATGGAAAGTACCACCACAGGCAACTGTGGCTGGTTTGACAGTGCCAAGCGCCTCCTGCAAACTGACATCAGGAACCTGGCCTGGTGACTTTTGTTTCTCACGGGAAAGGGCATCGTTCGTGTCCAGTGCCCGGTGGCCTGGTGTGGCCGGCAGCCTGCTGAACTTCCGCACAGATGAGGATACCGCCCAGATGCAAGGTGCCCATACAGGTGCGTGTGGCTGGTTTGACAGTGCCAAGTGCCTCCTGCAAACTGACATCAGGAACCTGGCCGGGTGACTTTTGTTTCTCTGGGGAAAAGCCATCGCTCCACTCCAGGGCCAGGTGGCCTGGAGTGGCCGGCTGCCTGTTGAAATTCCGCACGGATGCGGATAACTCCCAGATGAAAGGAGCCCCCACAGGCAACTGTGGCTGGTTTGACAGTGCCAAGTGCCTCCTGCAAACTGACATCAGGAACCTGGCCTGGTGACTTTTATTTCTCTGGGGAAAGGCCATTGTACGTGTCCAAGGTCTAATGGCCCGGAGTGGCCGGCTGCCTGCTGGAATTCGGCATGGATCAGGATGCCGCCGAGATGCAAGGTGCCCCCACAGGCAACTGTGGCTGGTTTGACAGTGCCAAGTGCCTCCTGCACACTGACATCAGGAACCTGACCTGGTGACTTTTGTTTCTCTGGGGAAAGGTCATGGTTCATATCCTACAAACTGTGGCCCAAAGTGGCCGGCTGACTGCTGAAATTCCGCACGGATCAGGATACCTCCGAGATGCAAGGTGCCCCACAGGCACCTGTGGCTGGTTTGACAGTGCCAAGTGCCTCCTGCAAACTGACATCAGGAACCTGGCCTGGTGACTTTTGTTTCTCTGGGGAAAGGCCATGGTTCATATCCTGAGCCTGGTGTCCTGAGTGGCCGGCCCCCTGCTGAAATTCTGCACGGACCAGGATGCCGCCGAGATGAAAGGTGCCCCCAGAGGCAACTGTGGCTGGTTTGACAGTGCCAAGTGCTTCCTGCAAACTGACATCAGAAACCTGGCCTGGTGATTTTCTTTCTCAGGGGAAAGGCCATGGTTCATGTCCAGGGCCCGGTGGCCCGTACTTGCCTGCTGCCTGCTGAAATTCCACACGGATCAGGATACCTCCCAGATGTAAGGTGCCACCACAGGCAACTGTGGCTGGTTTGACAGTGCCAAGTGCCTCCTGCAAACTGACATCAGGAGCCTGGCCTTGTGAGTTTTGTTTCTCTGGGGAAAGGCCATCATTCTTGTTCAGAGCCCAGTGGCCCGGAGTGGCCGGCTGCCTGCTGAAATTCCGCATGGATCAGAATGCCTCCCAGATGAAAAGTGCCCCCACAGGCACCTGTGGCTGGTTTGACAGTGCCAAGTGCCTCCTGCAAACTGACATCAGGAACCTGGCCGGGTGAGTTTTGTTTCTCTGGGGAAAGCCTTTCGTTCCTATCCATGGACGGGTGGCCCAGAGTGGCTGGCTGCCTGCTGAAATTCCACACTGTTGAAGATACCTCCCAGATGGAAAGTACCACCACAGGCAACTGTGGCTGGTTTGACAGTGCCAAGCGCCTCCTGCAAACTGACATCAGGAACCTGGCCTGGTGACTTTTGTTTCTCACGGGAAAGGGCATCGTTCATGTCCATTGCCCGGTGGCCTGGTGTGGCCGGCAGCCTGCTGAACTTCCGCACAGATGAGGATACCTCCCAGATGCAAGGTGCCCATACAGGTGCGTGTGGCTGGTTTGACAGTGCCAAGTGCCTCCTGCAAACTGACATCAGGAACCTGGCCGGGTGACTTTTGTTTCTCTGGGGAAAAGCCATCGCTCCACTCCAAGGCCAGGTGGCCTGGAGTGGCCGGCTGCCTGTTGAAATTCCGCACGGATGCGGATAACTCCCAGATGAAAGGAGCCCCCACAGGCAACTGTGGCTGGTTTGACAGTGCCAAGTGCCTCCTGCAAACTGACATCAGGAACCTGGCCTGGTGACTTTTATTTCTCTGGGGAAAGGCCATTGTACGTGTCCAAGGTCTAATGGCCTGGAGTGGCCGGCTGCCTGCTGGAATTCGGCATGGATCAGGATGCCGCCGAGATGCAAGGTGCCCCCACAGGCACCTGTGGCTGGTTTGACAGTGCCATGTGCCTCCTGCAAAATGACATCAGGAACCTGGCCTTGTGACTTTCCTTTCTCTGGGGAAAGACCATGATTCATGTCCAGGGCCTTGCGGCCTGGAGTGCCCGGCTGCCTGCTGAAATTCCGCATGGATCGGGATGCCTCCCAGATGGAAAGTGCCCCCACAGGCAACTGTGGCTGGTTTGACAGTGCCAAGTGCCTCCTGCAAACTGACATCAGGAACCTGGCCGGGTGACTTTTGTTTCCCTAGGGAAAAGCCGTGGTTCTTGTCCAGGGCCTGGTGGCCCGGAGTGGCCGGCTGCCTGCTGAAATTCCGCATGGATCGGGATGCCTCCCAGATGAAAAGTGCCCCCACAGGCACCTGTGGCTGGTTTGACAGTGCCAAGTGCCTCCTGCAAACTGACATCAGGAACCTGGCCGGGTGAGTTTTGTTTCTCTGGGGAAAGCCTTTCGTTCCTATCCATGGACGGGTGGCCCAGAGTGGCTGGCTGCCTGCTGAAATTCCGCACTGTTGAAGATACCTCCCAGATGGAAAGTACCACCACAGGCAACTGTGGCTGGTTTGACAGTGCCAAGCGCCTCCTGCAAACTGACATCAGGAACCTGGCCTGGTGACTTTTGTTTCTCACGGGAAAGGGCATCGTTCGTGTCCAGTGCCCGGTGGCCTGGTGTGGCCGGCAGCCTGCTGAACTTCCGCACAGATGAGGATACCTCCCAGATGCAAGGTGCCCATACAGGTGCGTGTGGCTGGTTTGACAGTGCCAAGTGCCTCCTGCAAACTGACATCAGGAACCTGGCCGGGTGACTTTTGTTTCTCTGGGGAAAAGCCATCGCTCCACTCCAGGGCCAGGTGGCCTGGAGTGGCCGGCTGCCTGTTGAAATTCCGCACGGATGCGGATAACTCCCAGATGAAAGGAGCCCCCACAGGCAACTGTGGCTGGTTTGACAGTGCCAAGTGCCTCCTGCAAACTGACATCAGGAACCTGGCCTGGTGACTTTTATTTCTCTGGGGAAAGGCCATTGTACGTGTCCAAGGTCTAATGGCCCGGAGTGGCCGGCTGCCTGCTGGAATTCGGCATGGATCAGGATGCCGCCGAGATGCAAGGTGCCCCCACAGGCAACTGTGGCTGGTTTGACAGTGCCAAGTGCCTCCTGCACACTGACATCAGGAACCTGACCTGGTGACTTTTGTTTCTCTGGGGAAAGGCCATGGTTCATATCCTACAAACTGTGGCCCAAAGTGGCCGGCTGACTGCTGAAATTCCGCACGGATCAGGATACCTCCGAGATGCAAGGTGCCCCACAGGCACCTGTGGCTGGTTTGACAGTGCCAAGTGCCTCCTGCAAACTGACATCAGGAACCTGGCCTGGTGACTTTTGTTTCTCTGGGGAAAGGCCATGGTTCATATCCTGAGCCTGGTGTCCTGAGTGGCCGGCCCCCTGCTGAAATTCTGCACGGACCAGGATGCCGCCGAGATGAAAGGTGCCCCCAGAGGCAACTGTGGCTGGTTTGACAGTGCCAAGTGCTTCCTGCAAACTGACATCAGAAACCTGGCCTGGTGATTTTCTTTCTCAGGGGAAAGGCCATGGTTCATGTCCAGGGCCCGGTGGCCCGTACTTGCCTGCTGCCTGCTGAAATTCCACACGGATCAGGATACCTCCCAGATGTAAGGTGCCACCACAGGCAACTGTGGCTGGTTTGACAGTGCCAAGTGCCTCCTGCAAACTGACATCAGGAACCTGGCCTTGTGAGTTTTGTTTCTCTGGGGAAAGGCCATCATTCTTGTTCAGAGCCCAGTGGCCCGGAGTGGCCGGCTGCCTGCTGAAATTCCGCATGGATCAGGATGCCTCCCAGATGAAAAGTGCCCCCACAGGCACCTGTGGCTGGTTTGACAGTGCCAAGTGCCTCCTGCAAACTGACATCAGGAACCTGGCCGGGTGAGTTTTGTTTCTCTGGGGAAAGCCTTTCGTTCCTATCCATGGACGGGTGGCCCAGAGTGGCTGGCTGCCTGCTGAAATTCCGCACTGTTGAAGATACCTCCCAGATGGAAAGTACCACCACAGGCAACTGTGGCTGGTTTGACAGTGCCAAGCGCCTCCTGCAAACTGACATCAAGAACCTGGCCTGGTGACTTTTGTTTCTCTGGGGAAAGGGCATCGTTCATGTCCATTGCCCGGTGGCCTGGTGTGGCCGGCAGCCTGCTGAACTTCCGCACAGATGAGGATACCTCCCAGATGCAAGGTGCCCATACAGGTGCGTGTGGCTGGTTTGACAGTGCCAAGTGCCTCCTGCAAACTGACATCAGGAACATGGCCGGGTGACTTTTCTTTCTCTTGGGAAAAGCCATCGCTCCACTCCAAGGCCAGGTGGCTTGGAGTGGCCGGCTGCCTGTTGAAATTCCGCACGGATGCGGATAACTCCCAGATGAAAGGAGCCCCCACAGGCAACTGTGGCTGGTTTGACAGTGCCAAGTGCCTCCTGCAAACTGACATCAGGAACCTGGCCTGGTGACTTTTATTTCTCTGGGGAAAGGCCATTGTACGTGTCCAAGGTCTAATGGCCCGGAGTGGCCGGCTGCCTGCTGGAATTCGGCATGGATCAGGATGCCGCCGAGATGCAAGGTGCCCCCACAGGCACCTGTAGCTGGTTTGACAGTACCATGTGCCTCCTGCAAAATGACATCAGGAACCTGGCCTTGTGACTTTCCTTTCTCTGGGGAAAGACCATGATTCATGTCCAGGGCCTTGCGGCCTGGAGTGCCCGGCTGCCTGCTGAAATTCCGCATGGATCGGGATGCCTCCCAGATGGAAAGTGCCCCCACAGCCAACTGTGGCTGGTTTGACAGTGCCAAGTGCCTCCTGCAAACTGACATCAGGAACCTGGCCGGGTGACTTTTGTTTCCCTAGGGAAAAGCCGTGGTTCTTGTCCAGGGCCTGGTGGCCCGGAGTGGCCGGCTGCCTGCTGAAATTCCGCATGGATCGGGATGCCTCCCAGATGAAAAGTGCCCCCACAGGCACCTGTGGCTGGTTTGACAGTGCCAAGTGCCTCCTGCAAACTGACATCAGGAACCTGGCCGGGTGAGTTTTGTTTCTCTGGGGAAAGCCTTTCGTTCCTATCCATGGACGGGTGGCCCAGAGTGGCTGGCTGCCTGCTGAAATTCCGCACTGTTGAAGATACCTCCCAGATGGAAAGTACCACCACAGGCAACTGTGGCTGGTTTGACAGTGCCAAGCGCCTCCTGCAAACTGACATCAGGAACCTGGCCTGGTGACTTTTGTTTCTCACGGGAAAGGGCATCGTTCGTGTCCAGTGCCCGGTGGCCTGGTGTGGCCGGCAGCCTGCTGAACTTCCGCACAGATGAGGATACCGCCCAGATGCAAGGTGCCCATACAGGTGCGTGTGGCTGGTTTGACAGTGCCAAGTGCCTCCTGCAAACTGACATCAGGAACCTGGCCGGGTGACTTTTGTTTCTCTGGGGAAAAGCCATCGCTCCACTCCAGGGCCAGGTGGCCTGGAGTGGCCGGCTGCCTGTTGAAATTCCGCACGGATGTGGATAACTCCCAGATGAAAGGAGCCCCCACAGGCAACTGTGGCTGGTTTGACAGTGCCAAGTGCCTCCTGCAAACTGACATCAGGAACCTGGCCTGGTGACTTTTATTTCTCTGGGGAAAGGCCATTGTACGTGTCCAAGGTCTAATGGCCCGGAGTGGCCGGCTGCCTGCTGGAATTCGGCATGGATCAGGATGCCGCCGAGATGCAAGGTGGCACCACAGGCAACTGTGGCTGGTTTGACAGTGCCAAGTGCCTCCTGCACACTGACATCAGGAACCTGACCTGGTGACTTTTGTTTCTCTGGGGAAAGGCCATGGTTCATATCCTACAAACTGTGGCCCAAAGTGGCCGGCTGACTGCTGAAATTCCGCACGGATCAGGATACCTCCGAGATGCAAGGTGCCCCACAGGCACCTGTGGCTGGTTTGACAGTGCCAAGTGCCTCCTGCAAACTGACATCAGGAACCTGGCCTGGTGACTTTTGTTTCTCTGGGGAAAGGCCATGGTTCATATCCTGAGCCTGGTGTCCTGAGTGGCCGGCCCCCTGCTGAAATTCTGCACGGACCAGGATGCCGCCGAGATGAAAGGTGCCCCCAGAGGCAACTGTGGCTGGTTTGACAGTGCCAAGTGCTTCCTGCAAACTGACATCAGAAACCTGGCCTGGTGATTTTCTTTCTCAGGGGAAAGGCCATGGTTCATGTCCAGGGCCCGGTGGCCCGTACTTGCCTGCTGCCTGCTGAAATTCCACACGGATCAGGATACCTCCCAGATGTAAGGTGCCACCACAGGCAACTGTGGCTGGTTTGACAGTGCCAAGTGCCTCCTGCAAACTGACATCAGGAACCTGGCCTTGTGAGTTTTGTTTCTCTGGGGAAAGGCCATCATTCTTGTTCAGAGCCCAGTGGCCCGGAGTGGCCGGCTGCCTGCTGAAATTCCGCATGGATCAGGATGCCTCCCAGATGAAAAGTGCCCCCACAGGCACCTGTGGCTGGTTTGACAGTGCCAAGTGCCTCCTGCAAACTGACATCAGGAACCTGGCCGGGTGAGTTTTGTTTCTCTGGGGAAAGCCTTTCGTTCCTATCCATGGACGGGTGGCCCAGAGTGGCTGGCTGCCTGCTGAAATTCCGCACTGTTGAAGATACCTCCCAGATGGAAAGTACCACCACAGGCAACTGTGGCTGGTTTGACAGTGCCAAGCGCCTCCTGCAAACTGACATCAGGAACCTGGCCTGGTGACTTTTGTTTCTCTGGGGAAAGGGCATCGTTCATGTCCATTGCCCGGTGGCCTGGTGTGGCCGGCAGCCTGCTGAACTTCCGCACAGATGAGGATACCTCCCAGATGCAAGGTGCCCATACAGGTGCGTGTGGCTGGTTTGACAGTGCCAAGTGCCTCCTGCAAACTGACATCAGGAACATGGCCGGGTGACTTTTCTTTCTCTTGGGAAAAGCCATCGCTCCACTCCAAGGCCAGGTGGCTTGGAGTGGCCGGCTGCCTGTTGAAATTCCGCACGGATGCGGATAACTCCCAGATGAAAGGAGCCCCCACAGGCAACTGTGGCTGGTTTGACAGTGCCAAGTGCCTCCTGCAAACTGACATCAGGAACCTGGCCTGGTGACTTTTATTTCTCTGGGGAAAGGCCATTGTACGTGTCCAAGGTCTAATGGCCCGGAGTGGCCGGCTGCCTGCTGGAATTCGGCATGGATCAGGATGCCGCCGAGATGCAAGGTGCCCCCACAGGCACCTGTAGCTGGTTTGACAGTACCATGTGCCTCCTGCAAAATGACATCAGGAACCTGGCCTTGTGACTTTCCTTTCTCTGGGGAAAGACCATGATTCATGTCCAGGGCCTTGCGGCCTGGAGTGCCCGGCTGCCTGCTGAAATTCCGCATGGATCGGGATGCCTCCCAGATGGAAAGTGCCCCCACAGCCAACTGTGGCTGGTTTGACAGTGCCAAGTGCCTCCTGCAAACTGACATCAGGAACCTGGCCGGGTGACTTTTGTTTCCCTAGGGAAAAGCCGTGGTTCTTGTCCAGGGCCTGGTGGCCCGGAGTGGCCGGCTGCCTGCTGAAATTCCGCATGGATCGGGATGCCTCCCAGATGAAAAGTGCCCCCACAGGCACCTGTGGCTGGTTTGACAGTGCCAAGTGCCTCCTGCAAACTGACATCAGGAACCTGGCCGGGTGAGTTTTGTTTCTCTGGGGAAAGCCTTTCGTTCCTATCCATGGACGGGTGGCCCAGAGTGGCTGGCTGCCTGCTGAAATTCCGCACTGTTGAAGATACCTCCCAGATGGAAAGTACCACCACAGGCAACTGTGGCTGGTTTGACAGTGCCAAGCGCCTCCTGCAAACTGACATCAGGAACCTGGCCTGGTGACTTTTGTTTCTCACGGGAAAGGGCATCGTTCGTGTCCAGTGCCCGGTGGCCTGGTGTGGCCGGCAGCCTGCTGAACTTCCGCACAGATGAGGATACCGCCCAGATGCAAGGTGCCCATACAGGTGCGTGTGGCTGGTTTGACAGTGCCAAGTGCCTCCTGCAAACTGACATCAGGAACCTGGCCGGGTGACTTTTGTTTCTCTGGGGAAAAGCCATCGCTCCACTCCAGGGCCAGGTGGCCTGGAGTGGCCGGCTGCCTGTTGAAATTCCGCACGGATGCGGATAACTCCCAGATGAAAGGAGCCCCCACAGGCAACTGTGGCTGGTTTGACAGTGCCAAGTGCCTCCTGCAAACTGACATCAGGAACCTGGCCTGGTGACTTTTATTTCTCTGGGGAAAGGCCATTGTACGTGTCCAAGGTCTAATGGCCCGGAGTGGCCGGCTGCCTGCTGGAATTCGGCATGGATCAGGATGCCGCCGAGATGCAAGGTGGCACCACAGGCAACTGTGGCTGGTTTGACAGTGCCAAGTGCCTCCTGCACACTGACATCAGGAACCTGACCTGGTGACTTTTGTTTCTCTGGGGAAAGGCCATGGTTCATATCCTACAAACTGTGGCCCAAAGTGGCCGGCTGACTGCTGAAATTCCGCACGGATCAGGATACCTCCGAGATGCAAGGTGCCCCACAGGCACCTGTGGCTGGTTTGACAGTGCCAAGTGCCTCCTGCAAACTGACATCAGGAACCTGGCCTGGTGACTTTTGTTTCTCTGGGGAAAGGCCATGGTTCATATCCTGAGCCTGGTGTCCTGAGTGGCCGGCCCCCTGCTGAAATTCTGCACGGACCAGGATGCCGCCGAGATGAAAGGTGCCCCCAGAGGCAACTGTGGCTGGTTTGACAGTGCCAAGTGCTTCCTGCAAACTGACATCAGAAACCTGGCCTGGTGATTTTCTTTCTCAGGGGAAAGGCCATGGTTCATGTCCAGGGCCCGGTGGCCCGTACTTGCCTGCTGCCTGCTGAAATTCCACACGGATCAGGATACCTCCCAGATGTAAGGTGCCACCACAGGCAACTGTGGCTGGTTTGACAGTGCCAAGTGCCTCCTGCAAACTGACATCAGGAGCCTGGCCTTGTGAGTTTTGTTTCTCTGGGGAAAGGCCATCATTCTTGTTCAGAGCCCAGTGGCCCGGAGTGGCCGGCTGCCTGCTGAAATTCCGCATGGATCAGAATGCCTCCCAGATGAAAAGTGCCCCCACAGGCACCTGTGGCTGGTTTGACAGTGCCAAGTGCCTCCTGCAAACTGACATCAGGAACCTGGCCGGGTGAGTTTTGTTTCTCTGGGGAAAGCCTTTCGTTCCTATCCATGGACGGGTGGCCCAGAGTGGCTGGCTGCCTGCTGAAATTCCACACTGTTGAAGATACCTCCCAGATGGAAAGTACCACCACAGGCAACTGTGGCTGGTTTGACAGTGCCAAGCGCCTCCTGCAAACTGACATCAGGAACCTGGCCTGGTGACTTTTGTTTCTCACGGGAAAGGGCATCGTTCATGTCCATTGCCCGGTGGCCTGGTGTGGCCGGCAGCCTGCTGAACTTCCGCACAGATGAGGATACCTCCCAGATGCAAGGTGCCCATACAGGTGCGTGTGGCTGGTTTGACAGTGCCAAGTGCCTCCTGCAAACTGACATCAGGAACCTGGCCGGGTGACTTTTGTTTCTCTGGGGAAAAGCCATCGCTCCACTCCAAGGCCAGGTGGCCTGGAGTGGCCGGCTGCCTGTTGAAATTCCGCACGGATGCGGATAACTCCCAGATGAAAGGAGCCCCCACAGGCAACTGTGGCTGGTTTGACAGTGCCAAGTGCCTCCTGCAAACTGACATCAGGAACCTGGCCTGGTGACTTTTATTTCTCTGGGGAAAGGCCATTGTACGTGTCCAAGGTCTAATGGCCTGGAGTGGCCGGCTGCCTGCTGGAATTCGGCATGGATCAGGATGCCGCCGAGATGCAAGGTGCCCCCACAGGCACCTGTGGCTGGTTTGACAGTGCCATGTGCCTCCTGCAAAATGACATCAGGAACCTGGCCTTGTGACTTTCCTTTCTCTGGGGAAAGACCATGATTCATGTCCAGGGCCTTGCGGCCTGGAGTGCCCGGCTGCCTGCTGAAATTCCGCATGGATCGGGATGCCTCCCAGATGGAAAGTGCCCCCACAGGCAACTGTGGCTGGTTTGACAGTGCCAAGTGCCTCCTGCAAACTGACATCAGGAACCTGGCCGGGTGACTTTTGTTTCCCTAGGGAAAAGCCGTGGTTCTTGTCCAGGGCCTGGTGGCCCGGAGTGGCCGGCTGCCTGCTGAAATTCCGCATGGATCGGGATGCCTCCCAGATGAAAAGTGCCCCCACAGGCACCTGTGGCTGGTTTGACAGTGCCAAGTGCCTCCTGCAAACTGACATCAGGAACCTGGCCGGGTGAGTTTTGTTTCTCTGGGGAAAGCCTTTCGTTCCTATCCATGGACGGGTGGCCCAGAGTGGCTGGCTGCCTGCTGAAATTCCGCACTGTTGAAGATACCTCCCAGATGGAAAGTACCACCACAGGCAACTGTGGCTGGTTTGACAGTGCCAAGCGCCTCCTGCAAACTGACATCAGGAACCTGGCCTGGTGACTTTTGTTTCTCACGGGAAAGGGCATCGTTCGTGTCCAGTGCCCGGTGGCCTGGTGTGGCCGGCAGCCTGCTGAACTTCCGCACAGATGAGGATACCTCCCAGATGCAAGGTGCCCATACAGGTGCGTGTGGCTGGTTTGACAGTGCCAAGTGCCTCCTGCAAACTGACATCAGGAACCTGGCCGGGTGACTTTTGTTTCTCTGGGGAAAAGCCATCGCTCCACTCCAGGGCCAGGTGGCCTGGAGTGGCCGGCTGCCTGTTGAAATTCCGCACGGATGCGGATAACTCCCAGATGAAAGGAGCCCCCACAGGCAACTGTGGCTGGTTTGACAGTGCCAAGTGCCTCCTGCAAACTGACATCAGGAACCTGGCCTGGTGACTTTTATTTCTCTGGGGAAAGGCCATTGTACGTGTCCAAGGTCTAATGGCCCGGAGTGGCCGGCTGCCTGCTGGAATTCGGCATGGATCAGGATGCCGCCGAGATGCAAGGTGCCCCCACAGGCAACTGTGGCTGGTTTGACAGTGCCAAGTGCCTCCTGCACACTGACATCAGGAACCTGACCTGGTGACTTTTGTTTCTCTGGGGAAAGGCCATGGTTCATATCCTACAAACTGTGGCCCAAAGTGGCCGGCTGACTGCTGAAATTCCGCACGGATCAGGATACCTCCGAGATGCAAGGTGCCCCACAGGCACCTGTGGCTGGTTTGACAGTGCCAAGTGCCTCCTGCAAACTGACATCAGGAACCTGGCCTGGTGACTTTTGTTTCTCTGGGGAAAGGCCATGGTTCATATCCTGAGCCTGGTGTCCTGAGTGGCCGGCCCCCTGCTGAAATTCTGCACGGACCAGGATGCCACCGAGATGAAAGGTGCCCCCACAGGCAACTGTGGCTGGTTTGACAGTGCCAAGTGCTTCCTGCAAACTGACATCAGAAACCTGGCCTGGTGATTTTCTTTCTCAGGGGAAAGGCCATGGTTCATGTCCAGGGCCCGGTGGCCCGTACTTGCCTGCTGCCTGCTGAAATTCCACACGGATCAGGATACCTCCCAGATGTAAGGTGCCACCACAGGCAACTGTGGCTGGTTTGACAGTGCCAAGTGCCTCCTGCAAACTGACATCAGGAGCCTGGCCTTGTGAGTTTTGTTTCTCTGGGGAAAGGCCATCATTCTTGTTCAGAGCCCAGTGGCCCGGAGTGGCCGGCTGCCTGCTGAAATTCCGCATGGATCAGGATGCCTCCCAGATGAAAAGTGCCCCCACAGGCACCTGTGGCTGGTTTGACAGTGCCAAGTGCCTCCTGCAAACTGACATCAGGAACCTGGCCGGGTGAGTTTTGTTTCTCTGGGGAAAGCCTTTCGTTCCTATCCATGGACGGGTGGCCCAGAGTGGCTGGCTGCCTGCTGAAATTCCGCACTGTTGAAGATACCTCCCAGATGGAAAGTACCACCACAGGCAACTGTGGCTGGTTTGACAGTGCCAAGCGCCTCCTGCAAACTGACATCAGGAACCTGGCCTGGTGACTTTTGTTTCTCACGGGAAAGGGCATCGTTCATGTCCATTGCCCGGTGGCCTGGTGTGGCCGGCAGCCTGCTGAACTTCCGCACAGATGAGGATACCTCCCAGATGCAAGGTGCCCATACAGGTGCGTGTGGCTGGTTTGACAGTGCCAAGTGCCTCCTGCAAACTGACATCAGGAACCTGGCCGGGTGACTTTTGTTTCTCTGGGGAAAAGCCATCGCTCCACTCCAAGGCCAGGTGGCCTGGAGTGGCCGGCTGCCTGTTGAAATTCCGCACGGATGCGGATAACTCCCAGATGAAAGGAGCCCCCACAGGCAACTGTGGCTGGTTTGACAGTGCCAAGTGCCTCCTGCAAACTGACATCAGGAACCTGGCCTGGTGACTTTTATTTCTCTGGGGAAAGGCCATTGTACGTGTCCAAGGTCTAATGGCCCGGAGTGGCCGGCTGCCTGCTGGAATTCGGCATGGATCAGGATGCCGCCGAGATGCAAGGTGCCCCCACAGGCACCTGTGGCTGGTTTGACAGTGCCATGTGCCTCCTGCAAAATGACATCAGGAACCTGGCCTTGTGACTTTCCTTTCTCTGGGGAAAGACCATGATTCATGTCCAGGGCCTTGCGGCCTGGAGTGCCCGGCTGCCTGCTGAAATTCCGCATGGATCGGGATGCCTCCCAGATGGAAAGTGCCCCCACAGGCAACTGTGGCTGGTTTGACAGTGCCAAGTGCTTCCTGCAAACTGACATCAGGAACCTGACCTGGTGATTTTCTTTCTCAGGGGAAAGGCCATGGTTCATGTCCAGGGCCCGGTGGCCCGTACTTGCCTGCTGCCTGCTGAAATTCCACACGGATCAGGATACCTCCCAGATGTAAGGTGCCACCACAGGCAACTGTGGCTGGTTTGACAGTGCCAAGTGCCTCCTGCAAACTGACATCAGGAACCTGGCCTTGTGAGTTTTGTTTCTCTGGGGAAAGGCCATCATTCTTGTTCAGAGCCCAGTGGCCCGGAGTGGCCGGCTGCCTGCTGAAATTCCGCATGGATCAGGATGCCTCCCAGATGAAAAGTGCCCCCACAGGCACCTGTGGCTGGTTTGACAGTGCCAAGTGCCTCCTGCAAACTGACATCAGGAACCTGGCCTTGTGAGTTTTGTTTCTCTGGGGAAAGCCTTTCGTTCCTATCCATGGACGGGTGGCCCAGAGTGGCTGGCTGCCTGCTGAAATTCCGCACTGTTGAAGATACCTCCCAGATGGAAAGTACCACCACAGGCAACTGTGGCTGGTTTGACAGTGCCAAGCGCCTCCTGCAAACTGACATCAGGAACCTGGCCTGGTGACTTTTGTTTCTCACGGGAAAGGGCATCGTTCGTGTCCAGGGCCCGGTGGCCTGGTGTGGCCGGCAGCCTGCTGAACTTCCGCACAGATGAGGATACCTCCCAGATGCAAGGTGCCCATACAGGTGCGTGTGGCTGGTTTGACAGTGCCAAGTGCCTCCTGCAAACTGACATCAGGAACCTGGCCGGGTGACTTTTGTTTCTCTGGGGAAAAGCCATCGCTCCACTCCAAGGCCAGGTGGCCTGGAGTGGCCGGCTGCCTGTTGAAATTCCGCACGGATGCGGATAACTCCCAGATGAAAAGTGCCCCCACAGGCACCTGTGGCTGGTTTGACAGTGCCAAGTGCCTCCTGCAAACTGACATCAGGAACCTGGCCGGGTGAGTTTTGTTTCTCTGGGGAAAGCCTTTCGTTCCTATCCATGGACGGGTGGCCCAGAGTGGCTGGCTGCCTGCTGAAATTCCGCACTGTTGAAGATACCTCCCAGATGGAAAGTACCACCACCGGCAACTGTGGCTGGTTTGACAGTGCCAAGCGCCTCCTGCAAACTGACATCAGGAACCTGGCCTGGTGACTTTTGTTTCTCACGGGAAAGGGCATCGTTCATGTCCATTGCCCGGTGGCCTGGTGTGGCCGGCAGCCTGCTGAACTTCCGCACAGATGAGGATACCTCCCAGATGCAAGGTGCCCATACAGGTGCGTGTGGCTGGTTTGACAGTGCCAAGTGCCTCCTGCAAACTGACATCAGGAACCTGGCCGGGTGACTTTTGTTTCTCTGGGGAAAAGCCATCGCTCCACTCCAAGGCCAGGTGGCCTGGAGTGGCCGGCTGCCTGTTGAAATTCCGCACGGATGCAGATAACTCCCAGATGAAAGGAGCCCCCACAGGCAACTGTGGCTGGTTTGACAGTGCCAAGTGCCTCCTGCAAACTGACATCAGGAACCTGGCCTGGTGACTTTTATTTCTCTGGGGAAAGGCCATTGTACGTGTCCAAGGTCTAATGGCCCGGAGTGGCCGGCTGCCTGCTGGAATTCGGCATGGATCAGGATGCCGCCGAGATGCAAGGTGCCCCCACAGGCAACTGTGGCTGGTTTGACAGTGCCAAGTGCCTCCTGCACACTGACATCAGGAACCTGACCTGGTGACTTTTGTTTCTCTGGGGAAAGGCCATGGTTCATATCCTACAAACTCTGGCCCAAAGTGTCCGGCTGACTGCTGAAATTCTGCACGGACCAGGATGCCACCGAGATGAAAGGTGCCCCCACAGGCAACTGTGGCTGGTTTGACAGTGCCAAGTGCTTCCTGCAAACTGACATCAGAAACCTGGCCTGGTGATTTTCTTTCTCAGGGGAAAGGCCATGGTTCATGTCCAGGGCCCGGTGGCCCGTACTTGCCTGCTGCCTGCTGAAATTCCACACGGATCAGGATACCTCCCAGATGTAAGGTGCCACCACAGGCAACTGTGGCTGGTTTGACAGTGCCAAGTGCCTCCTGCAAACTGACATCAGGAGCCTGGCCTTGTGAGTTTTGTTTCTCTGGGGAAAGGCCATCATTCTTGTTCAGAGCCCAGTGGCCCGGAGTGGCCGGCTGCCTGCTGAAATTCCGCATGGATCAGGATGCCTCCCAGATGAAAAGTGCCCCCACAGGCACCTGTGGCTGGTTTGACAGTGCCAAGTGCCTCCTGCAAACTGACATCAGGAACCTGGCCGGGTGAGTTTTGTTTCTCTGGGGAAAGCCTTTCGTTCCTATCCATGGACGGGTGGCCCAGAGTGGCTGGCTGCCTGCTGAAATTCCGCACTGTTGAAGATACCTCCCAGATGGAAAGTACCACCACAGGCAACTGTGGCTGGTTTGACAGTGCCAAGCGCCTCCTGCAAACTGACATCAGGAACCTGGCCTGGTGACTTTTGTTTCTCACGGGAAAGGGCATCGTTCATGTCCATTGCCCGGTGGCCTGGTGTGGCCGGCAGCCTGCTGAACTTCCGCACAGATGAGGATACCTCCCAGATGCAAGGTGCCCATACAGGTGCGTGTGGCTGGTTTGACAGTGCCAAGTGCCTCCTGCAAACTGACATCAGGAACCTGGCCGGGTGACTTTTGTTTCTCTGGGGAAAAGCCATCGCTCCACTCCAAGGCCAGGTGGCCTGGAGTGGCCGGCTGCCTGTTGAAATTCCGCACGGATGCGGATAACTCCCAGATGAAAGGAGCCCCCACAGGCAACTGTGGCTGGTTTGACAGTGCCAAGTGCCTCCTGCAAACTGACATCAGGAACCTGGCCTGGTGACTTTTATTTCTCTGGGGAAAGGCCATTGTACGTGTCCAAGGTCTAATGGCCCGGAGTGGCCGGCTGCCTGCTGGAATTCGGCATGGATCAGGATGCCGCCGAGATGCAAGGTGCCCCCACAGGCACCTGTGGCTGGTTTGACAGTGCCATGTGCCTCCTGCAAAATGACATCAGGAACCTGGCCTTGTGACTTTCCTTTCTCTGGGGAAAGACCATGATTCATGTCCAGGGCCTTGCGGCCTGGAGTGCCCGGCTGCCTGCTGAAATTCCGCATGGATCGGGATGCCTCCCAGATGGAAAGTGCCCCCACAGGCAACTGTGGCTGGTTTGACAGTGCCAAGTGCTTCCTGCAAACTGACATCAGGAACCTGGCCTGGTGATTTTCTTTCTCAGGGGAAAGGCCATGGTTCATGTCCAGGGCCCGGTGGCCCGTACTTGCCTGCTGCCTGCTGAAATTCCACACGGATCAGGATACCTCCCAGATGTAAGGTGCCACCACAGGCAACTGTGGCTGGTTTGACAGTGCCAAGTGCCTCCTGCAAACTGACATCAGGAACCTGGCCTTGTGAGTTTTGTTTCTCTGGGGAAAGGCCATCATTCTTGTTCAGAGCCCAGTGGCCCGGAGTGGCCGGCTGCCTGCTGAAATTCCGCATGGATCAGGATGCCTCCCAGATGAAAAGTGCCCCCACAGGCACCTGTGGCTGGTTTGACAGTGCCAAGTGCCTCCTGCAAACTGACATCAGGAACCTGGCCTTGTGAGTTTTGTTTCTCTGGGGAAAGCCTTTCGTTCCTATCCATGGACGGGTGGCCCAGAGTGGCTGGCTGCCTGCTGAAATTCCGCACTGTTGAAGATACCTCCCAGATGGAAAGTACCACCACAGGCAACTGTGGCTGGTTTGACAGTGCCAAGCGCCTCCTGCAAACTGACATCAGGAACCTGGCCTGGTGACTTTTGTTTCTCACGGGAAAGGGCATCGTTCGTGTCCAGGGCCCGGTGGCCTGGTGTGGCCGGCAGCCTGCTGAACTTCCGCACAGATGAGGATACCTCCCAGATGCAAGGTGCCCATACAGGTGCGTGTGGCTGGTTTGACAGTGCCAAGTGCCTCCTGCAAACTGACATCAGGAACCTGGCCGGGTGACTTTTGTTTCTCTGGGGAAAAGCCATCGCTCCACTCCAAGGCCAGGTGGCCTGGAGTGGCCGGCTGCCTGTTGAAATTCCGCACGGATGCGGATAACTCCCAGATGAAAAGTGCCCCCACAGGCACCTGTGGCTGGTTTGACAGTGCCAAGTGCCTCCTGCAAACTGACATCAGGAACCTGGCCGGGTGAGTTTTGTTTCTCTGGGGAAAGCCTTTCGTTCCTATCCATGGACGGGTGGCCCAGAGTGGCTGGCTGCCTGCTGAAATTCCGCACTGTTGAAGATACCTCCCAGATGGAAAGTACCACCACCGGCAACTGTGGCTGGTTTGACAGTGCCAAGCGCCTCCTGCAAACTGACATCAGGAACCTGGCCTGGTGACTTTTGTTTCTCACGGGAAAGGGCATCGTTCATGTCCATTGCCCGGTGGCCTGGTGTGGCCGGCAGCCTGCTGAACTTCCGCACAGATGAGGATACCTCCCAGATGCAAGGTGCCCATACAGGTGCGTGTGGCTGGTTTGACAGTGCCAAGTGCCTCCTGCAAACTGACATCAGGAACCTGGCCGGGTGACTTTTGTTTCTCTGGGGAAAAGCCATCGCTCCACTCCAAGGCCAGGTGGCCTGGAGTGGCCGGCTGCCTGTTGAAATTCCGCACGGATGCAGATAACTCCCAGATGAAAGGAGCCCCCACAGGCAACTGTGGCTGGTTTGACAGTGCCAAGTGCCTCCTGCAAACTGACATCAGGAACCTGGCCTGGTGACTTTTATTTCTCTGGGGAAAGGCCATTGTACGTGTCCAAGGTCTAATGGCCCGGAGTGGCCGGCTGCCTGCTGGAATTCGGCATGGATCAGGATGCCGCCGAGATGCAAGGTGCCCCCACAGGCAACTGTGGCTGGTTTGACAGTGCCAAGTGCCTCCTGCACACTGACATCAGGAACCTGACCTGGTGACTTTTGTTTCTCTGGGGAAAGGCCATGGTTCATATCCTACAAACTCTGGCCCAAAGTGTCCGGCTGACTGCTGAAATTCCGCACGGATCAGGATACCTCCGAGATGCAAGGTGCCCCACAGGCACCTGTGGCTGGTTTGACAGTGCCAAGTGCCTCCTGCAAACTGACATCAGGAACCTGGCCTGGTGACTTTTGTTTCTCTGGGGAAAGGCCATGGTTCATATCCTGAGCCTGGTGTCCTGAGTGGCCGGCCCCCTGCTGAAATTCTGCACGGACCAGGATGCCGCCGAGATGAAAGGTGCCCCCACAGGCAACTGTGGCTGGTTTGACAGTGCCAAGTGCTTCCTGCAAACTGACATCAGGAACCTGGCCTGGTGATTTTCTTTCTCAGGGGAAAGGCCATGGTTCATGTCCAGGGCCCGGTGGCCCGTACTTGCCTGCTGCCTGCTGAAATTCCACACGGATCAGGATACCTCCCAGATGTAAGGTGCCACCACAGGCAACTGTGGCTGGTTTGACAGTGCCAAGTGCCTCCTGCAAACTGACATCAGGAACCTGGCCTTGTGAGTTTTGTTTCTCTGGGGAAAGGCCATCATTCTTGTTCAGAGCCCAGTGGCCCGGAGTGGCCGGCTGCCTGCTGAAATTCCGCATGGATCAGGATGGCTCCCAGATGAAAAGTGCCCCCACAGGCACCTGTGGCTGGTTTGACAGTGCCAAGTGCCTCCTGCAAACTGACATCAGGAACCTGGCCTTGTTAGTTTTGTTTCTCTGGGGAAAGCCTTTCGTTCCTATCCATGGACGGGTGGCCCAGAGTGGCTGGCTGCCTGCTGAAATTCCGCACTGTTGAAGATACCTCCCAGATGGAAAGTACCACCACAGGCAACTGTGGCTGGTTTGACAGTGCCAAGCGCCTCCTGCAAACTGACATCAGGAACCTGGCCTGGTGACTTTTGTTTCTCACGGGAAAGGGCATCGTTCGTGTCCAGTGCCCGGTGGCCTGGTGTGGCCGGCAGCCTGCTGAACTTCCGCACAGATGAGGATACCTCCCAGATGCAAGGTGCCCATACAGGTGCGTGTGGCTGGTTTGACAGTGCCAAGTGCCTCCTGCAAACTGACATCAGGAACCTGGCCGGGTGACTTTTGTTTCTCTGGGGAAAAGCCATCGCTCCACTCCAGGGCCAGGTGGCCTGGAGTGGCCGGCTGCCTGTTGAAATTCCGCACGGATGCGGATAACTCCCAGATGAAAAGTGCCCCCACAGGCACCTGTGGCTGGTTTGACAGTGCCAAGTGCCTCCTGCAAACTGACATCAGGAACCTGGCCGGGTGAGTTTTGTTTCTCTGGGGAAAGCCTTTCGTTCCTATCCATGGACGGGTGGCCCAGAGTGGCTGGCTGCCTGCTGAAATTCCGCACTGTTGAAGATACCTCCCAGATGGAAAGTACCACCACAGGCAACTGTGGCTGGTTTGACAGTGCCAAGCGCCTCCTGCAAACTGACATCAGGAACCTGGCCTGGTGACTTTTGTTTCTCACGGGAAAGGGCATCGTTCATGTCCATTGCCCGGTGGCCTGGTGTGGCCGGCAGCCTGCTGAACTTCCGCACAGATGAGGATACCTCCCAGATGCAAGGTGCCCATACAGGTGCGTGTGGCTGGTTTGACAGTGCCAAGTGCCTCCTGCAAACTGACATCAGGAACCTGGCTGGGTGCGTTTTGTTTCTCTGGGGAAAAGCCATCGCTCCACTCCAAGGCCAGGTGGCCTGGAGTGGCCGGCTGCCTGTTGAAATTCCGCACGGATGCGGATAACTCCCAGATGAAAGGAGCCCCCACAGGCAACTGTGGCTGGTTTGACAGTGCCAAGTGCCTCCTGCAAACTGACATCAGGAACCTGGCCTGGTGACTTTTATTTCTCTGGGGAAAGGCCATTGTACGTGTCCAAGGTCTAATGGCCCGGAGTGGCCGGCTGCCTGCTGGAATTCGGCATGGATCAGGATGCCGCCGAGATGCAAGGTGCCCCCACAGGCACCTGTGGCTGGTTTGACAGTGCCATGTGCCTCCTGCAAAATGACATCAGGAACCTGGCCTTGTGACTTTCCTTTCTCTGGGGAAAGACCATGATTCATGTCCAGGGCCTTGCGGCCTGGAGTGCCCGGCTGCCTGCTGAAATTCCGCATGGATCGGGATGCCTCCCAGATGGAAAGTGCCCCCACAGCCAACTGTGGCTGGTTTGACAGTGCCAAGTGCCTCCTGCAAACTGACATCAGGAACCTGGCCGGGTGACTTTTGTTTCCCTAGGGAAAAGCCGTGGTTCTTGTCCAGGGCCTGGTGGCCCGGAGTGGCCGGCTGCCTGCTGAAATTCCGCATGGATCGGGATGCCTCCCAGATGAAAAGTGCCCCCACAGGCACCTGTGGCTGGTTTGACAGTGCCAAGTGCCTCCTGCAAACTGAAATCAGGAACCTGGCCTGATGTCTTTTGTTTCTCAGGGGAAAGCCTTTCGTTCCTATCCATGGACGGGTGGCCCAGAGTGGCTGGCTGCCTGCTGAAATTCCGCACTGTTGAAGATACCTCCCAGATGGAAAGTACCACCACAGGCAACTGTGGCTGGTTTGACAGTGCCAAGCGCCTCCTGCAAACTGACATCAGGAACCTGGCCTGGTGACTTTTGTTTCTCACGGGAAAGGGCATCGTTCGTGTCCAGTGCCCGGTGGCCTGGTGTGGCCGGCAGCCTGCTGAACTTCCGCACAGATGAGGATACCGCCCAGATGCAAGGTGCCCATACAGGTGCGTGTGGCTGGTTTGACAGTGCCAAGTGCCTCCTGCAAACTGACATCAGGAACCTGGCCTGGTGACTTTTATTTCTCTGGGGAAAGGCCATTGTACGTGTCCAAGGTCTAATGGCCCGGAGTGGCCGGCTGCCTGCTGGAATTCGGCATGGATCAGGATGCCGCCGAGATGCAAGGTGCCCCCACAGGCAACTGTGGCTGGTTTGACAGTGCCAAGTGCCTCCTGCACACTGACATCAGGAACCTGACCTGGTGACTTTTGTTTCTCTGGGGAAAGGCCATGGTTCATATCCTACAAACTGTGGCCCAAAGTGGCCGGCTGACTGCTGAAATTCCGCACGGATCAGGATACCTCCGAGATGCAAGGTGCCCCACAGGCACCTGTGGCTGGTTTGACAGTGCCAAGTGCCTCCTGCAAACTGACATCAGGAACCTGGCCTGGTGACTTTTGTTTCTCTGGGGAAAGGCCATGGTTCATATCCTGAGCCTGGTGTCCTGAGTGGCCGGCCCCCTGCTGAAATTCTGCACGGACCAGGATGCCGCCGAGATGAAAGGTGCCCCCAGAGGCAACTGTGGCTGGTTTGACAGTGCCAAGTGCTTCCTGCAAACTGACATCAGAAACCTGGCCTGGTGATTTTCTTTCTCAGGGGAAAGGCCATGGTTCATGTCCAGGGCCCGGTGGCCCGTACTTGCCTGCTGCCTGCTGAAATTCCACACGGATCAGGATACCTCCCAGATGTAAGGTGCCACCACAGGCAACTGTGGCTGGTTTGACAGTGCCAAGTGCCTCCTGCAAACTGACATCAGGAACCTGGCCTTGTGAGTTTTGTTTCTCTGGGGAAAGGCCATCATTCTTGTTCAGAGCCCAGTGGCCCGGAGTGGCCGGCTGCCTGCTGAAATTCCGCATGGATCAGGATGCCTCCCAGATGAAAAGTGCCCCCACAGGCACCTGTGGCTGGTTTGACAGTGCCAAGTGCCTCCTGCAAACTGACATCAGGAACCTGGCCGGGTGAGTTTTGTTTCTCTGGGGAAAGCCTTTCGTTCCTATCCATGGACGGGTGGCCCAGAGTGGCTGGCTGCCTGCTGAAATTCCGCACTGTTGAAGATACCTCCCAGATGGAAAGTACCACCACAGGCAACTGTGGCTGGTTTGACAGTGCCAAGCGCCTCCTGCAAACTGACATCAGGAACCTGGCCTGGTGACTTTTGTTTCTCACGGGAAAGGGCATCGTTCATGTCCATTGCCCGGTGGCCTGGTGTGGCCGGCAGCCTGCAGAACTTCCGCACAGATGAGGATACCTCCCAGATGCAAGGTGCCCATACAGGTGCGTGTGGCTGGTTTGACAGTGCCAAGTGCCTCCTGCAAACTGACATCAGGAACCTGGCCGGGTGACTTTTGTTTCTCTGGGGAAAAGCCATCGCTCCACTCCAAGGCCAGGTGGCCTGGAGTGGCCGGCTGCCTGTTGAAATTCCGCACGGATGCGGATAACTCCCAGATGAAAGGAGCCCCCACAGGCAACTGTGGCTGGTTTGACAGTGCCAAGTGCCTCCTGCAAACTGACATCAGGAACCTGGCCTGGTGACTTTTATTTCTCTGGGGAAAGGCCATTGTACGTGTCCAAGGTCTAATGGCCCGGAGTGGCCGGCTGCCTGCTGAAATTCCGCATGGATCGGGATGCCTCCCAGATGAAAAGTGCCCCCACAGGCACCTGTGGCTGGTTTGACAGTGCCAAGTGCCTCCTGCAAACTGAAATCAGGAACCTGGCCTGATGTCTTTTGTTTCTCAGGGGAAAGCCTTTCGTTCCTATCCATGGACGGGTGGCCCAGAGTGGCTGGCTGCCTGCTGAAATTCCGCACTGTTGAAGATACCTCCCAGATGGAAAGTACCACCACAGGCAACTGTGGCTGGTTTGACAGTGCCAAGCGCCTCCTGCAAACTGACATCAGGAACCTGGCCTGGTGACTTTTGTTTCTCATGGGAAAGGGCATCGTTCGTGTCCAGTGCCCGGTGGCCTGGTGTGGCCGGCAGCCTGCTGAACTTCCGCACAGATGAGGATACCGCCCAGATGCAAGGTGCCCATACAGGTGCGTGTGGCTGGTTTGACAGTGCCAAGTGCCTCCTGCAAACTGACATCAGGAACCTGGCCTGGTGACTTTTATTTCTCTGGGGAAAGGCCATTGTACGTGTCCAAGGTCTAATGGCCCGGAGTGGCCGGCTGCCTGCTGGAATTCGGCATGGATCAGGATGCCGCCGAGATGCAAGGTGCCCCCACAGGCAACTGTGGCTGGTTTGACAGTGCCAAGTGCCTCCTGCACACTGACATCAGGAACCTGACCTGGTGACTTTTGTTTCTCTGGGGAAAGGCCATGGTTCATATCCTACAAACTGTGGCCCAAAGTGGCCGGCTGACTGCTGAAATTCCGCACGGATCAGGATACCTCCGAGATGCAAGGTGCCCCACAGGCACCTGTGGCTGGTTTGACAGTGCCAAGTGCCTCCTGCAAACTGACATCAGGAACCTGGCCTGGTGACTTTTGTTTCTCTGGGGAAAGGCCATGGTTCATATCCTGAGCCTGGTGTCCTGAGTGGCCGGCCCCCTGCTGAAATTCTGCACGGACCAGGATGCCGCCGAGATGAAAGGTGCCCCCAGAGGCAACTGTGGCTGGTTTGACAGTGCCAAGTGCTTCCTGCAAACTGACATCAGAAACCTGGCCTGGTGATTTTCTATCTCAGCGGAAAGGCCATGGTTCATGTCCAGGGCCCGGTGGCCCGTACTTGCCTGCTGCCTGCTGAAATTCCACACGGATCAGGATACCTCCCAGATGTAAGGTGCCACCACAGGCAACTGTGGCTGGTTTGACAGTGCCAAGTGCCTCCTGCAAACTGACATCAGGAACCTGGCCTTGTGAGTTTTGTTTCTCTGGGGAAAGGCCATCATTCTTGTTCAGAGCCCAGTGGCCCGGAGTGGCCGGCTGCCTGCTGAAATTCCGCATGGATCAGGATGCCTCCCAGATGAAAAGTGCCCCCACAGGCACCTGTGGCTGGTTTGACAGTGCCAAGTGCCTCCTGCAAACTGACATCAGGAACCTGGCCGGGTGAGTTTTGTTTCTCTGGGGAAAGCCTTTCGTTCCTATCCATGGACGGGTGGCCCAGAGTGGCCGGCTGACTGCTGAAATTCCGCACTGTTGAAGATACCTCCCAGATGGAAAGTACCACCACAGGCAACTGTGGCTGGTTTGACAGTGCCAAGCGCCTCCTGCAAACTGACATCAGGAACCTGGCCTGGTGACTTTTGTTTCTCACGGGAAAGGGCATTGTTCATGTCCATTGCCCGGTGGCCTGGTGTGGCCGGCAGCCTGCTGAACTTCCGCACAGATGAGGATACCTCCCAGATGCAAGGTGCCCATACAGGTGCGTGTGGCTGGTTTGACAGTGCCAAGTGCCTCCTGCAAACTGACATCAGGAACCTGGCCGGGTGACTTTTGTTTCTCTGGGGAAAAGCCATCGCTCCACTCCAAGGCCAGGTGGCCTGGAGTGGCCGGCTGCCTGTTGAAATTCCGCACGGATGCGGATAACTCCCAGATGAAAGGAGCCCCCACAGGCAACTGTGGCTGGTTTGACAGTGCCAAGTGCCTCCTGCAAACTGACATCAGGAACCTGGCCTGGTGACTTTTGTTTCTCTGGGGAAAGGCCATTGTACGTGTCCAAGGTCTAATGGCCCGGAGTGGCCGGCTGCCTGCTGGAATTCCGCACGGATCAGGATGCCGCCGAGATGCAAGGTGCCCCCACAGGCAACTTTGGCTGGTTTGACAGTGCCAAGTGCCTCCTGCAAACTGACATCAGGAACCTGGCCTTGAGAGTTTTGTTTCTCTGGGGAAAGGCCATCATTCTTGTTCAGAGCCCAGTGGCCCGGAGTGGCCGGCTGCCTGCTGAAATTCCGCATGGATCAGGATGCCTCCCAGATGAAAAGTGCCCCCACAGGCACCTGTGGCTGGTTTGACAGTGCCAAGTGCCTCCTGCAAACTGACATCAGGAACCTGGCCGGGTGAGTTTTGTTTCTCTGGGGAAAGCCTTTCGTTCCTATCCATGGACGGGTGGCCCAGAGTGGCTGACTGCCTGCTGAAATTCCGCACTGTTGAAGATACCTCCCAGATGGAAAGTACCACCACAGGCAACTGTGGCTGGTTTGACAGTGCCAAGCGCCTCCTGCAAACTGACATCAGGAACCTGGCCTGGTGACTTTTGTTTCTCACGGGAAAGGGCATCGTTCATGTCCATTGCCCGGTGGCCTGGTGTGGCCGGCAGCCTGCAGAACTTCCGCACAGATGAGGATACCTCCCAGATGCAAGGTGCCCATACAGGTGCGTGTGGCTGGTTTGACAGTGCCAAGTGCCTCCTGCAAACTGACATCAGGAACCTGGCCGGGTGACTTTTGTTTCTCTGGGGAAAAGCCATCGCTCCACTCCAAGGCCAGGTGGCCTGGAGTGGCCGGCTGCCTGTTGAAATTCCGCACGGATGCGGATAACTCCCAGATGAAAGGAGCCCCCACAGGCAACTGTGGCTGGTTTGACAGTGCCAAGTGCCTCCTGCAAACTGACATCAGGAACCTGGCCTGGTGACTTTTATTTCTCTGGGGAAAGGCCATTGTACGTGTCCAAGGTCTAATGGCCCGGAGTGGCCGGCTGCCTGCTGGAATTCGGCATGGATCAGGATGCCGCCGAGATGCAAGGTGCCCCCACAGGCACCTGTGGCTGGTTTGACAGTGCCATGTGCCTCCTGCAAAATGACATCAGGAACCTGGCCTTGTGACTTTCCTTTCTCTGGGGAAAGACCATGATTCATGTCCAGGGCCTTGCGGCCTGGAGTGCCCGGCTGCCTGCTGAAATTCCGCATGGATCGGGATGCCTCCCAGATGGAAAGTGCCCCCACAGCCAACTGTGGCTGGTTTGACAGTGCCAAGTGCCTCCTGCAAACTGACATCAGGAACCTGGCCGGGTGACTTTTGTTTCCCTAGGGAAAAGCCGTGGTTCTTGTCCAGGGCCTGGTGGCCCGGAGTGGCCGGCTGCCTGCTGAAATTCCGCATGGATCGGGATGCCTCCCAGATGAAAAGTGCCCCCACAGGCACCTGTGGCTGGTTTGACAGTGCCAAGTGCCTCCTGCAAACTGATATCAGGAACCTGGCCTGATGTCTTTTGTTTCTCAGGGGAAAGCCTTTCGTTCCTATCCAGGGCCCGGTGGCCCGTACTTGCCTGCTGCCTGCTGAAATTCCGCACTGTTGAAGATACCTCCCAGATGGAAAGTACCACCACAGGCAACTGTGGCTGGTTTGACAGTGCCAAGCGCCTCCTGCAAACTGACATCAGGAACCTGGCCTGGTGACTTTTGTTTCTCACGGGAAAGGGCATCGTTCGTGTCCAGTGCCCGGTGGCCTGGTGTGGCCGGCAGCCTGCTGAACTTCCGCACAGATGAGGATACCGCCCAGATGCAAGGTGCCCATACAGGTGCGTGTGGCTGGTTTGACAGTGCCAAGTGCCTCCTGCAAACTGACATCAGGAACCTGGCCGGGTGACTTTTGTTTCTCTGGGGAAAAGCCATCGCTCCACTCCAGGGCCAGGTGGCCTGGAGTGGCCGGCTGCCTGTTGAAATTCCGCACGGATGCGGATAACTCCCAGATGAAAGGAGCCCCCACAGGCAACTGTGGCTGGTTTGACAGTGCCAAGTGCCTCCTGCAAACTGACATCAGGAACCTGGCCTGGTGACTTTTATTTCTCTGGGGAAAGGCCATGGTTCATATCCTACAAACTGTGGCCCAAAGTGGCCGGCTGACTGCTGAAATTCCGCACGGATCAGGATACCTCCGAGATGCAAGGTGCCCCACAGGCACCTGTGGCTGGTTTGACAGTGCCAAGTGCCTCCTGCAAACTGACATCAGGAACCTGGCCTGGTGACTTTTGTTTCTCTGGGGAAAGGCCAAGGTTCATATCCTGAGCCTGGTGTCCTGAGTGGCCGGCCCCCTGCTGAAATTCTGCACGGACCCGGATGCCGCCGAGATGAAAGGTGCCCCCAGAGGCAACTGTGGCTGGTTTGACAGTGCCAAGTGCTTCCTGCAAACTGACATCAGAAACCTGGCCTGGTGATTTTCTTTCTCAGGGGAAAGGCCATGGTTCATGTCCAGGGCCCGGTGGCCCGTACTTGCCTGCTGCCTGCTGAAATTCCACACGGATCAGGATACCTCCCAGATGTAAGGTGCCACCACAGGCAACTGTGGCTGGTTTGACAGTGCCAAGTGCCTCCTGCAAACTGACATCAGGAACCTGGCCTTGTGAGTTTTGTTTCTCTGGGGAAAGGCCATCATTCTTGTTCAGAGCCCAGTGGCCCGGAGTGGCCGGCTGCCTGCTGAAATTCCGCATGGATCAGGATGCCTCCCAGATGAAAAGTGCCCCCACAGGCACCTGTGGCTGGTTTGACAGTGCCAAGTGCCTCCTGCAAACTGACATCAGGAACCTGGCCGGGTGACTTTTGTTTCTCACGGGAAAGCCTTTCGTTCCTATCCATGGACGGGTGGCCCAGAGTGGCTGGCTGCCTGCTGAAATTCCGCACTGTTGAAGATACCTCCCAGATGGAAAGTACCACCACAGGCAACTGTGGCTGGTTTGACAGTGCCAAGCGCCTCCTGCAAACTGACATCAGGAACCTGGCCTGGTGACTTTTGTTTCTCACGGGAAAGGGCATCGTTCATGTCCATTGCCCGGTGGCCTGGTGTGGCCGGCAGCCTGCTGAACTTCCGCACAGATGAGGATACCTCCCAGATGCAAGGTGCCCATACAGGTGCGTGTGGCTGGTTTGACAGTGCCAAGTGCCTCCTGCAAACTGACATCAGGAACCTGGCCGGGTGACTTTTGTTTCTCTGGGGAAAAGCCATCGCTCCACTCCAAGGCCAGGTGGCCTGGAGTGGCCGGCTGCCTGTTGAAATTCCGCACGGATGCGGATAACTCCCAGATGAAAGGAGCCCCCACAGGCAACTGTGGCTGGTTTGACAGTGCCAAGTGCCTCCTGCAAACTGACATCAGGAACCTGGCCTGGTGACTTTTATTTCTCTGGGGAAAGGCCATTGTACGTGTCCAAGGTCTAATGGCCCGGAGTGGCCGGCTGCCTGCTGGAATTCGGCATGGATCAGGATGCCGCCGAGATGCAAGGTGCCCCCACAGGCACCTGTGGCTGGTTTGACAGTGCCATGTGCCTCCTGCAAAATGACATCAGGAACCTGGCCTTGTGACTTTCCTTTCTCTGGGGAAAGACCATGATTCATGTCCAGGGCCTTGCGGCCTGGAGTGCCCGGCTGCCTGCTGAAATTCCGCATGGATCGGGATGCCTCCCAGATGGAAAGTGCCCCCACAGCCAACTGTGGCTGGTTTGACAGTGCCAAGTGCCTCCTGCAAACTGACATCAGGAACCTGGCCGGGTGAGTTTTGTTTCTCTGGGGAAAGCCTTTCGTTCCTATCCATGGACGGGTGGCCCAGAGTGGCTGGCTGCCTGCTGAAATTCCGCACTGTTGAAGATACCTCCCAGATGGAAAGTACCACCACAGGCAACTGTGGCTGGTTTGACAGTGCCAAGCGCCTCCTGCAAACTGACATCAGGAACCTGGCCTGGTGACTTTTGTTTCTCACGGGAAAGGGCATCGTTCGTGTCCAGTGCCCGGTGGCCTGGTGTGGCCGGCAGCCTGCTGAACTTCCGCACAGATGAGGATACCGCCCAGATGCAAGGTGCCCATACAGGTGCGTGTGGCTGGTTTGACAGTGCCAAGTGCCTCCTGCAAACTGACATCAGGAACCTGGCCGGGTGACTTTTGTTTCTCTGGGGAAAAGCCATCGCTCCACTCCAGGGCCAGGTGGCCTGGAGTGGCCGGCTGCCTGTTGAAATTCCGCACGGATGCGGATAACTCCCAGATGAAAGGAGCCCCCACAGGCAACTGTGGCTGGTTTGACAGTGCCAAGTGCCTCCTGCAAACTGACATCAGGAACCTGGCCTGGTGACTTTTATTTCTCTGGGGAAAGGCCATTGTACGTGTCCAAGGTCTAATGGCCCGGAGTGGCCGGCTGCCTGCTGGAATTTGGCATGGATCAGGATGCCGCCGAGATGCAAGGTGCCCCCACAGGCAACTGTGGCTGGTTTGACAGTGCCAAGTGCCTCCTGCACACTGACATCAGGAACCTGACCTGGTGACTTTTGTTTCTCTGGGGAAAGGCCATGGTTCATATCCTACAAACTGTGGCCCAAAGTGGCCGGCTGACTGCTGAAATTCCGCACGGATCAGGATACCTCCGAGATGCAAGGTGCCCCACAGGCACCTGTGGCTGGTTTGACAGTGCCAAGTGCCTCCTGCAAACTGACATCAGGAACCTGGCCTGGTGACTTTTGTTTCTCTGGGGAAAGGCCATGGTTCATATCCTGAGCCTGGTGTCCTGAGTGGCCGGCCCCCTGCTGAAATTCTGCACGGACCAGGATGCCGCCGAGATGAAAGGTGCCCCCAGAGGCAACTGTGGCTGGTTTGACAGTGCCAAGTGCTTCCTGCAAACTGACATCAGAAACCTGGCCTGGTGAGTTTCTTTCTCAGGGGAAAGGCCATGGTTCATGTCCAGGGCCCGGTGGCCCGTACTTGCCTGCTGCCTGCTGAAATTCCACACGGATCAGGATACCTCCCAGATGTAAGGTGCCACCACAGGCAACTGTGGCTGGTTTGACAGTGCCAAGTGCCTCCTGCAAACTGACATCAGGAACCTGGCCTTGTGAGTTTTGTTTCTCTGGGGAAAGGCCATCATTCTTGTTCAGAGCCCAGTGGCCCGGAGTGGCCGGCTGCCTGCTGAAATTCCGCATGGATCAGGATGCCTCCCAGATGAAAAGTGCCCCCACAGGCACCTGTGGCTGGTTTGACAGTGCCAAGTGCCTCCTGCAAACTGACATCAGGAACCTGGCCGGGTGAGTTTTGTTTCTCACGGGAAAGCCTTTCGTTCCTATCCATGGACGGGTGGCCCAGAGTGGCTGGCTGCCTGCTGAAATTCCGCACTGTTGAAGATACCTCCCAGATGGAAAGTACCACCACAGGCAACTGTGGCTGGTTTGACAGTGCCAAGCGCCTCCTGCAAACTGACATCAGGAACCTGGCCTGGTGACTTTTGTTTCTCACGGGAAAGGGCATCGTTCATGTCCATTGCCCGGTGGCCTGGTGTGGCCGGCAGCCTGCTGAACTTCCGCACAGATGAGGATACCTCCCAGATGCAAGGTGCCCATACAGGTGCGTGTGGCTGGTTTGACAGTGCCAAGTGCCTCCTGCAAACTGACATCAGGAACCTGGCCGGGTGACTTTTGTTTCTCTGGGGAAAAGCCATCGCTCCACTCCAAGGCCAGGTGGCCTGGAGTGGCCGGCTGCCTGTTGAAATTCCGCACGGATGCGGATAACTCCCAGATGAAAGGAGCCCCCACAGGCAACTGTGGCTGGTTTGACAGTGCCAAGTGCCTCCTGCAAACTGACATCAGGAACCTGGCCTGGTGACTTTTATTTCTCTGGGGAAAGGCCATTGTACGTGTCCAAGGTCTAATGGCCCGGAGTGGCCGGCTGCCTGCTGGAATTCGGCATTGATCAGGATGCCGCCGAGATGCAAGGTGCCCCCACAGGCACCTGTGGCTGGTTTGACAGTGCCATGTGCCTCCTGCAAAATGACATCAGGAACCTGGCCTTGTGACTTTCCTTTCTCTGGGGAAAGACCATGATTCATGTCCAGGGCCTTGCGGCCTGGAGTGCCCGGCTGCCTGCTGAAATTCCGCATGGATCGGGATGCCTCCCAGATGGAAAGTGCCCCCACAGCCAACTGTGGCTGGTTTGACAGTGCCAAGTGCCTCCTGCAAACTGACATCAGGAACCTGGCCGGGTGACTTTTGTTTCCCTAGGGAAAAGCCGTGGCTCTTGTCCAGGGCCTGGTGGCCCGGAGTGGCCGGCTGCCTGCTGAAATTCCGCATGGATCGGGATGCCTCCCAGATGAAAAGTGCCCCCACAGGCACCTGTGGCTGGTTTGACAGTGCCAAGTGCCTCCTGCAAACTGAAATCAGGAACCTGGCCTGATGTCTTTTGTTTCTCAGGGGAAAGCCTTTCGTTCCTATCCATGGACGGGTGGCCCAGAGTGGCTGGCTGCCTGCTGAAATTCCGCACTGTTGAAGATACCTCCCAGATGGAAAGTACCACCACAGGCAACTGTGGCTGGTTTGACAGTGCCAAGCGCCTCCTGCAAACTGACATCAGGAACCTGGCCTGGTGACTTTTGTTTCTCACGGGAAAGGGCATCGTTCGTGTCCATTGCCCGGTGGCCTGGTGTGGCCGGCAGCCTGCTGAACTTCCGCACAGATGAGGATACCGCCCAGATGCAAGGTGCCCATACAGGTGCGTGTGGCTGGTTTGACAGTGCCAAGTGCCTCCTGCAAACTGACATCAGGAACCTGGCCTGGTGACTTTTATTTCTCTGGGGAAAGGCCATTGTACGTCTCCAAGGTCTAATGGCCCGGAGTGGCCGGCTGCCTGCTGGAATTCGGCATGGATCAGGATGCCGCCGAGATGCAAGGTGCCCCCACAGGCAACTGTGGCTGGTTTGACAGTGCCAAGTGCCTCCTGCACACTGACATCAGGAACCTGACCTGGTGACTTTTGTTTCTCTGGGGAAAGGCCATGGTTCATATCCTACAAACTGTGGCCCAAAGTGGCCGGCTGACTGCTGAAATTCCGCACGGATCAGGATACCTCCGAGATGCAAGGTGCCCCACAGGCACCTGTGGCTGGTTTGACAGTGCCAAGTGCCTCCTGCAAACTGACATCAGGAACCTGGCCTGGTGACTTTTGTTTCTCTGGGGAAAGGCCATGGTTCATATCCTGAGCCTGGTGTCCTGAGTGGCCGGCCCCCTGCTGAAATTCTGCACGGACCAGGATGCCGCCGAGATGAAAGGTGCCCCCACAGGCAACTGTGGCTGGTTTGACAGTGCCAAGTGCTTCCTGCAAACTGACATCAGGAACCTGGCCTGGTGATTTTCTTTCTCAGGGGAAAGGCCATGGTTCATGTCCAGGGCCCGGTGGCCCGTACTTGCCTGCTGCCTGCTGAAATTCCACACGGATCAGGATACCTCCCAGATGTAAGGTGCCACCACAGGCAACTGTGGCTGGTTTGACAGTGCCAAGTGCCTCCTGCAAACTGACATCAGGAACCTGGCCTTGTGAGTTTTGTTTCTCTGGGGAAAGGCCATCATTCTTGTTCAGAGCCCAGTGGCCCGGAGTGGCCGGCTGCCTGCTGAAATTCCGCATGGATCAGGATGCCTCCCAGATGAAAAGTGCCCTCACAGGCACCTGTGGCTGGTTTGACAGTGCCAAGTGCCTCCTGCAAACTGACATCAGGAACCTGGCCGGGTGAGTTTTGTTTCTCACGGGAAAGCCTTTCGTTCCTATCCATGGACGGGTGGCCCAGAGTGGCTGGCTGCCTGCTGAAATTCCGCACTGTTGAAGATACCTCCCAGATGGAAAGTACCACCACAGGCAACTGTGGCTGGTTTGACAGTGCCAAGCGCCTCCTGCAAACTGACATCAGGAACCTGGCCTGGTGACTTTTGTTTCTCACGGGAAAGGGCATCGTTCATGTCCATTGCCCGGTGGCCTGGTGTGGCCGGCAGCCTGCTGAACTTCCGCACAGATGAGGATACCTCCCAGATGCAAGGTGCCCATACAGGTGCGTGTGGCTGGTTTGACAGTGCCAAGTGCCTCCTGCAAACTGACATCAGGAACCTGGCCGGGTGACTTTTGTTTCTCTGGGGAAAAGCCATCGCTCCACTCCAAGGCCAGGTGGCCTGGAGTGGCCGGCTGCCTGTTGAAATTCCGCACGGATGCGGATAACTCCCAGATGAAAGGAGCCCCCACAGGCAACTGTGGCTGGTTTGACAGTGCCAAGTGCCTCCTGCAAACTGACATCAGGAACCTGGCCTGGTGACTTTTATTTCTCTGGGGAAAGGCCATTGTACGTGTCCAAGGTCTAATGGCCCGGAGTGGCCGGCTGCCTGCTGGAATTCGGCATGGATCAGGATGCCGCCGAGATGCAAGGTGCCCCCACAGGCACCTGTGGCTGGTTTGACAGTGCCATGTGCCTCCTGCAAAATGACATCAGGAACCTGGCCTTGTGACTTTCCTTTCTCTGGGGAAAGACCATGATTCATGTCCAGGGCCTTGCGGCCTGGAGTGCCCGGCTGCCTGCTGAAATTCCGCATGGATCGGGATGCCTCCCAGATGGAAAGTGCCCCCACAGCCAACTGTGGCTGGTTTGACAGTGCCAAGTGCCTCCTGCAAACTGACATCAGGAACCTGGCCGGGTGACTTTTGTTTCCCTAGGGAAAAGCCGTGGCTCTTGTCCAGGGCCTGGTGGCCCGGAGTGGCCGGCTGCCTGCTGAAATTCCGCATGGATCGGGATGCCTCCCAGATGAAAAGTGCCCCCACAGGCACCTGTGGCTGGTTTGACAGTGCCAAGTGCCTCCTGCAAACTGAAATCAGGAACCTGGCCTGATGTCTTTTGTTTCTCAGGGGAAAGCCTTTCGTTCCTATCCATGGACGGGTGGCCCAGAGTGGCTGGCTGCCTGCTGAAATTCCGCACTGTTGAAGATACCTCCCAGATGGAAAGTACCACCACAGGCAACTGTGGCTGGTTTGACAGTGCCAAGCGCCTCCTGCAAACTGACATCAGGAACCTGGCCTGGTGACTTTTGTTTCTCACGGGAAAGGGCATCGTTCGTGTCCATTGCCCGGTGGCCTGGTGTGGCCGGCAGCCTGCTGAACTTCCGCACAGATGAGGATACCGCCCAGATGCAAGGTGCCCATACAGGTGCGTGTGGCTGGTTTGACAGTGCCAAGTGCCTCCTGCAAACTGACATCAGGAACCTGGCCTGGTGACTTTTATTTCTCTGGGGAAAGGCCATTGTACGTGTCCAAGGTCTAATGGCCCGGAGTGGCCGGCTGCCTGCTGGAATTCGGCATGGATCAGGATGCCGCCGAGATGCAAGGTGCCCCCACAGGCAACTGTGGCTGGTTTGACAGTGCCAAGTGCCTCCTGCACACTGACATCAGGAACCTGACCTGGTGACTTTTGTTTCTCTGGGGAAAGGCCATGGTTCATATCCTACAAACTGTGGCCCAAAGTGGCCGGCTGACTGCTGAAATTCCGCACGGATCAGGATACCTCCGAGATGCAAGGTGCCCCACAGGCACCTGTGGCTGGTTTGACAGTGCCAAGTGCCTCCTGCAAACTGACATCAGGAACCTGGCCTGGTGACTTTTGTTTCTCTGGGGAAAGGCCATGGTTCATATCCTGAGCCTGGTGTCCTGAGTGGCCGGCCCCCTGCTGAAATTCTGCACGGACCAGGATGCCGCCGAGATGAAAGGTGCCCCCACAGGCAACTGTGGCTGGTTTGACAGTGCCAAGTGCTTCCTGCAAACTGACATCAGGAACCTGGCCTGGTGATTTTCTTTCTCAGCGGAAAGGCCATGGTTCATGTCCAGGGCCCGGTGGCCCGTACTTGCCTGCTGCCTGCTGAAATTCCACACGGATCAGGATACCTCCCAGATGTAAGGTGCCACCACAGGCAACTGTGGCTGGTTTGACAGTGCCAAGTGCCTCCTGCAAACTGACATCAGGAACCTGGCCTTGTGAGTTTTGTTTCTCTGGGGAAAGGCCATCATTCTTGTTCAGAGCCCAGTGGCCCGGAGTGGCCGGCTGCCTGCTGAAATTCCGCATGGATCAGGATGCCTCCCAGATGAAAAGTGCCCCCACAGGCACCTGTGGCTGGTTTGACAGTGCCAAGTGCCTCCTGCAAACTGACATCAGGAACCTGGCCGGGTGACTTTTGTTTCTCACGGGAAAGCCTTTCGTTCCTATCCATGGACGGGTGGCCCAGAGTGGCTGGCTGCCTGCTGAAATTCCGCACTGTTGAAGATACCTCCCAGATGGAAAGTACCACCACAGGCAACTGTGGCTGGTTTGACAGTGCCAAGCGCCTCCTGCAAACTGACATCAGGAACCTGGCCTGGTGACTTTTGTTTCTCACGGGAAAGGGCATCGTTCATGTCCATTGCCCGGTGGCCTGGTGTGGCCGGCAGCCTGCTGAACTTCCGCACAGATGAGGATACCTCCCAGATGCAAGGTGCCCATACAGGTGCGTGTGGCTGGTTTGACAGTGCCAAGTGCCTCCTGCAAACTGACATCAGGAACCTGGCCGGGTGACTTTTGTTTCTCTGGGGAAAAGCCATCGCTCCACTCCAAGGCCAGGTGGCCTGGAGTGGCCGGCTGCCTGTTGAAATTCCGCACGGATGCGGATAACTCCCAGATGAAAGGAGCCCCCACAGGCAACTGTGGCTGGTTTGACAGTGCCAAGTGCCTCCTGCAAACTGACATCAGGAACCTGGCCTGGTGACTTTTATTTCTCTGGGGAAAGGCCATTGTACGTGTCCAAGGTCTAATGGCCCGGAGTGGCCGGCTGCCTGCTGGAATTCGGCATGGATCAGGATGCCGCCGAGATGCAAGGTGCCCCCACAGGCACCTGTGGCTGGTTTGACAGTGCCATGTGCCTCCTGCAAAATGACATCAGGAACCTGGCCTGGTGACTTTCCTTTCTCTGGGGAAAGACCATGATTCATGTCCAGGGCCTTGCGGCCTGGAGTGCCCGGCTGCCTGCTGAAATTCCGCATGGATCGGGATGCCTCCCAGATGGAAAGTGCCCCCACAGGCAACTGTGGCTGGTTTGACAGTGCCAAGTGCCTCCTGCAAACTGACATCAGGAACCTGGCCGGGTGACTTTTGTTTCCCTAGGGAAAAGCCGTGGTTCTTGTCCAGGGCCTGGTGGCCCGGAGTGGCCGGCTGCCTGCTGAAATTCCGCATGGATCGGGATGCCTCCCAGATGAAAAGTGCCCCCACAGGCACCTGTGGCTGGTTTGACAGTGCCAAGTGCCTCCTGCAAACTGACATCAGGAACCTGGCCGGGTGAGTTTTGTTTCTCTGGGGAAAGCCTTTCGTTCCTATCCATGGACGGGTGGCCCAGAGTGGCTGGCTGCCTGCTGAAATTCCGCACTGTTGAAGATACCTCCCAGATGGAAAGTACCACCACAGGCAACTGTGGCTGGTTTGACAGTGCCAAGCGCCTCCTGCAAACTGACATCAGGAACCTGGCCTGGTGACTTTTGTTTCTCACGGGAAAGGGCATCGTTCGTGTCCAGTGCCCGGTGGCCTGGTGTGGCCGGCAGCCTGCTGAACTTCCGCACAGATGAGGATACCGCCCAGATGCAAGGTGCCCATACAGGTGCGTGTGGCTGGTTTGACAGTGCCAAGTGCCTCCTGCAAACTGACATCAGGAACCTGGCCGGGTGACTTTTGTTTCTCTGGGGAAAAGCCATCGCTCCACTCCAGGGCCAGGTGGCCTGGAGTGGCCGGCTGCCTGTTGAAATTCCGCACGGATGCGGATAACTCCCAGATGAAAGGAGCCCCCACAGGCAACTGTGGCTGGTTTGACAGTGCCAAGTGCCTCCTGCAAACTGACATCAGGAACCTGGCCTGGTGACTTTTATTTCTCTGGGGAAAGGCCATTGTACGTGTCCAAGGTCTAATGGCCCGGAGTGTCCGGCTGCCTGCTGGAATTTGGCATGGATCAGGATGCCGCCGAGATGCAAGGTGCCCCCACAGGCAACTGTGGCTGGTTTGACAGTGCCAAGTGCCTCCTGCACACTGACATCAGGAACCTGACCTGGTGACTTTTGTTTCTCTGGGGAAAGGCCATGGTTCATATCCTACAAACTGTGGCCCAAAGTGGCCGGCTGACTGCTGAAATTCCGCACGGATCAGGATACCTCCGAGATGCAAGGTGCCCCACAGGCACCTGTGGCTGGTTTGACAGTGCCAAGTGCCTCCTGCAAACTGACATCAGGAACCTGGCCTGGTGACTTTTGTTTCTCTGGGGAAAGGCCATGGTTCATATCCTGAGCCTGGTGTCCTGAGTGGCCGGCCCCCTGCTGAAATTCTGCACGGACCAGGATGCCGCCGAGATGAAAGGTGCCCCCAGAGGCAACTGTGGCTGGTTTGACAGTGCCAAGTGCTTCCTGCAAACTGACATCAGAAACCTGGCCTGGTGATTTTCTTTCTCAGGGGAAAGGCCATGGTTCATGTCCAGGGCCCGGTGGCCCGTACTTGCCTGCTGCCTGCTGAAATTCCACACGGATCAGGATACCTCCCAGATGTAAGGTGCCACCACAGGCAACTGTGGCTGGTTTGACAGTGCCAAGTGCCTCCTGCAAACTGACATCAGGAACCTGGCCTTGTGAGTTTTGTTTCTCTGGGGAAAGGCCATCATTCTTGTTCAGAGCCCAGTGGCCCGGAGTGGCCGGCTGCCTGCTGAAATTCCGCATGGATCAGGATGCCTCCCAGATGAAAAGTGCCCCCACAGGCACCTGTGGCTGGTTTGACAGTGCCAAGTGCCTCCTGCAAACTGACATCAGGAACCTGGCCGGGTGAGTTTTGTTTCTCTGGGGAAAGCCTTTCGTTCCTATCCATGGACGGGTGGCCCAGAGTGGCTGGCTGCCTGCTGAAATTCCGCACTGTTGAAGATACCTCCCAGATGGAAAGTACCACCACAGGCAACTGTGGCTGGTTTGACAGTGCCAAGCGCCTCCTGCAAACTGACATCAGGAACCTGGCCTGGTGACTTTTGTTTCTCACGGGAAAGGGCATCGTTCATGTCCATTGCCCGGTGGCCTGGTGTGGCCGGCAGCCTGCTGAACTTCCGCACAGATGAGTATACCTCCCAGATGCAAGGTGCCCATACAGGTGCGTGTGGCTGGTTTGACAGTGCCAAGTGCCTCCTGCAAACTGACATCAGGAACCTGGCTGGGTGAGTTTTGTTTCTCTGGGGAAAAGCCATCGCTCCACTCCAAGGCCAGGTGGCCTGGAGTGGCCGGCTGCCTGTTGAAATTCCGCACGGATGCGGATAACTCCCAGATGAAAGGAGCCCCCACAGGCAACTGTGGCTGGTTTGACAGTGCCAAGTGCCTCCTGCAAACTGACATCAGGAACCTGGCCTGGTGACTTTTATTTCTCTGGGGAAAGGCCATTGTACGTGTCCAAGGTCTAATGGCCCGGAGTGGCCGGCTGCCTGCTGGAATTCGGCATGGATCAGGATGCCGCCGAGATGCAAGGTGCCCCCACAGGCACCTGTGGCTGGTTTGACAGTGCCATGTGCCTCCTGCAAAATGACATCAGGAACCTGGCCTTGTGACTTTCCTTTCTCTGGGGAAAGACCATGATTCATGTCCAGGGCCTTGCGGCCTGGAGTGCCCGGCTGCCTGCTGAAATTCCGCATGGATCGGGATGCCTCCCAGATGGAAAGTGCCCCCACAGGCAACTGTGGCTGGTTTGACAGTGCCAAGTGCCTCCTGCAAACTGACATCAGGAACCTGGCCGGGTGACTTTTGTTTCCCTAGGGAAAAGCCGTGGTTCTTGTCCAGGGCCTGGTGGCCCGGAGTGGCCGGCTGCCTGCCGAAATTCCGCATGGATCGGGATGCCTCCCAGATGAAAAGTGCCCCCACAGGCACCTGTGGCTGGTTTGACAGTGCCAAGTGCCTCCTGCAAACTGAAATCAGGAACCTGGCCTGATGTCTTTTGTTTCTCAGGGGAAAGCCTTTCGTTCCTATCCATGGACGGGTGGCCCAGAGTGGCTGGCTGCCTGCTGAAATTCCGCACTGTTGAAGATACCTCCCAGATGGAAAGTACCACCACAGGCAACTGTGGCTGGTTTGACAGTGCCAAGCGCCTCCTGCAAACTGACATCAGGAACCTGGCCTGGTGACTTTTGTTTCTCACGGGAAAGGGCATCGTTCGTGTCCATTGCCCGGTGGCCTGGTGTGGCCGGCAGCCTGATGAACTTCCGCACAGATGAGGATACCGCCCAGATGCAAGGTGCCCATACAGGTGCGTGTGGCTGGTTTGACAGTGCCAAGTGCCTCCTGCAAACTGACATCAGGAACCTGGCCTGGTGACTTTTATTTCTCTGGGGAAAGGCCATTGTACGTGTCCAAGGTCTAATGGCCCGGAGTGGCCGGCTGCCTGCTGGAATTCGGCATGGATCAGGATGCCGCCGAGATGCAAGGTGCCCCCACAGGCAACTGTGGCTGGTTTGACAGTGCCAAGTGCCTCCTGCACACTGACATCAGGAACCTGACCTGGTGACTTTTGTTTCTCTGGGGAAAGGCCATGGTTCATATCCTACAAACTGTGGCCCAAAGTGGCCGGCTGACTGCTGAAATTCCGCACGGATCAGGATACCTCCGAGATGCAAGGTGCCCCACAGGCACCTGTGGCTGGTTTGACAGTGCCAAGTGCCTCCTGCAAACTGACATCAGGAACCTGGCCTGGTGACTTTTGTTTCTCTGGGGAAAGGCCATGGTTCATATCCTGAGCCTGGTGTCCTGAGTGGCCGGCCCCCTGCTGAAATTCAGCACGGACCAGGATGCCGCCGAGATGAAAGGTGCCCCCACAGGCAACTGTGGCTGGTTTGACAGTGCCAAGTGCTTCCTGCAAACTGACATCAGGAACCTGGCCTGGTGATTTCTTTCTCAGCGGAAAGGCCATGGTTCATGTCCAGGGCCCGGTGGCCCGTACTTGCCTGCTGCCTGCTGAAATTCCACACGGATCAGGATACCTCCCAGATGTAAGGTGCCACCACAGGCAACTGTGGCTGGTTTGACAGTGCCAAGTGCCTCCTGCAAACTGACATCAGGAACCTGGCCTTGTGAGTTTTGTTTCTCTGGGGAAAGGCCATCATTCTTGTTCAGAGCCCAGTGGCCCGGAGTGGCCGGCTGCCTGCTGAAATTCCGCATGGATCAGGATGCCTCCCAGATGAAAAGTGCCCCCACAGGCACCTGTGGCTGGTTTGACAGTGCCAAGTGCCTCCTGCAAACTGACATCAGGAACCTGGCCGGGTGAGTTTTGTTTCTCTGGGGAAAGCCTTTCGTTCCTATCCATGGACGGGTGGCCCAGAGTGGCTGGCTGCCTGCTGAAATTCCGCACTGTTGAAGATACCTCCCAGATGGAAAGTACCACCACAGGCAACTGTGGCTGGTTTGACAGTGCCAAGCGCCTCCTGCAAACTGACATCAGGAACCTGGCCTGGTGACTTTTGTTTCTCACGGGAAAGGGCATTGTTCATGTCCATTGCCCGGTGGCCTGGTGTGGCCGGCAGCCTGCTGAACTTCCGCACAGATGAGGATACCTCCCAGATGCAAGGTGCCCATACAGGTGCGTGTGGCTGGTTTGACAGTGCCAAGTGCCTCCTGCAAACTGACATCAGGAACCTGGCCGGGTGACTTTTGTTTCTCTGGGGAAAAGCCATCGCTCCACTCCAAGGCCAGGTGGCCTGGAGTGGCCGGCTGCCTGTTGAAATTCCGCACGGATGCGGATAACTCCCAGATGAAAGGAGCCCCCACAGGCAACTGTGGCTGGTTTGACAGTGCCAAGTGCCTCCTGCAAACTGACATCAGGAACCTGGCCTGGTGACTTTTGTTTCTCTGGGGAAAGGCCATTGTACGTGTCCAAGGTCTAATGGCCCGGAGTGGCCGGCTGCCTGCTGGAATTCCGCACGGATCAGGATGCCGCCGAGATGCAAGGTGCCCCCACAGGCAACTTTGGCTGGTTTGACAGTGCCAAGTGCCTCCTGCAAACTGACATCAGGAACCTGGCCTTGAGAGTTTTGTTTCTCTGGGGAAAGGCCATCATTCTTGTTCAGAGCCCAGTGGCCCGGAGTGGCCGGCTGCCTGCTGAAATTCCGCATGGATCAGGATGCCTCCCAGATGAAAAGTGCCCCCACAGGCACCTGTGGCTGGTTTGACAGTGCCAAGTGCCTCCTGCAAACTGACATCAGGAACCTGGCCGGGTGAGTTTTGTTTCTCTGGGGAAAGCCTTTCGTTCCTATCCATGGACGGGTGGCCCAGAGTGGCTGACTGCCTGCTGAAATTCCGCACTGTTGAAGATACCTCCCAGATGGAAAGTACCACCACAGGCAACTGTGGCTGGTTTGACAGTGCCAAGCGCCTCCTGCAAACTGACATCAGGAACCTGGCCTGGTGACTTTTGTTTCTCACGGGAAAGGGCATCGTTCGTGTCCATTGCCCGGTGGCCTGGTGTGGCCGGCAGCCTGCTGAACTTCCGCACAGATGAGGATACCTCCCAGATGCAAGGTGCCCATACAGGTGCGTGTGGCTGGTTTGACAGTGCCAAGTGCCTCCTGCAAACTGACATCAGGAACCTGGCCGGGTGACTTTTGTTTCTCTGGGGAAAAGCCATCGCTCCACTCCAAGGCCAGGTGGCCTGGAGTGGCCGGCTGCCTGTTGAAATTCCGCACGGATGCGGATAACTCCCAGATGAAAGGAGCCCCCACAGGCAACTGTGGCTGGTTTGACAGTGCCAAGTGCCTCCTGCAAACTGACATCAGGAACCTGGCCTGGTGACTTTTATTTCTCTGGGGAAAGGCCATTGTACGTGTCCAAGGTCTAATGGCCCGGAGTGGCCGGCTGCCTGCTGGAATTCGGCATGGATCAGGATGCCGCCGAGATGCAAGGTGCCCCCACAGGCACCTGTGGCTGGTTTGACAGTGCCATGTGCCTCCTGCAAAATGACATCAGGAACCTGGCCTTGTGACTTTCCTTTCTCTGGGGAAAGACCATGATTCATGTCCAGGGCCTTGCGGCCTGGAGTGCCCGGCTGCCTGCTGAAATTCCGCATGGATCGGGATGCCTCCCAGATGGAAAGTGCCCCCACAGGCAACTGTGGCTGGTTTGACAGTGCCAAGTGCCTCCTGCAAACTGACATCAGGAACCTGGCCGGGTGACTTTTGTTTCCCTAGGGAAAAGCCGTGGTTCTTGTCCAGGGCCTGGTGGCCCGGAGTGGCCGGCTGCCTGCTGAAATTCCGCATGGATCGGGATGCCTCCCAGATGAAAAGTGCCCCCACAGGCACCTGTGGCTGGTTTGACAGTGCCAAGTGCCTCCTGCAAACTGATATCAGGAACCTGGCCTGATGTCTTTTGTTTCTCAGGGGAAAGCCTTTCGTTCCTATCCATGGACGGGTGGCCCAGAGGTGCTGGCTGCCTGCTGAAATTCCGCACTGTTGAAGATACCTCCCAGATGGAAAGTACCACCACAGGCAACTGTGGCTGGTTTGACAGTGCCAAGCGCCTCCTGCAAACTGACATCAGGAACCTGGCCTGGTGACTTTTGTTTCTCACGGGAAAGGGCATCGTTCGTGTCCAGTGCCCGGTGGCCCAGAGTGGCCGGCAGCCTGCTGAACTTCCGCACAGATGAGGATACCGCCCAGATGCAAGGTGCCCATACAGGTGCGTGTGGCTGGTTTGACAGTGCCAAGTGCCTCCTGCAAACTGACATCAGGAACCTGGCCGGGTGACTTTTGTTTCTCTGGGGAAAAGCCATCGCTCCACTCCAGGGCCAGGTGGCCTGGAGTGGCCGGCTGCCTGTTGAAATTCCGCACGGATGCGGATAACTCCCAGATGAAAGGAGCCCCCACAGGCAACTGTGGCTGGTTTGACAGTGCCAAGTGCCTCCTGCAAACTGACATCAGGAACCTGGCCTGGTGACTTTTATTTCTCTGGGGAAAGGCCATTGTGCGTGTCCAAGGTCTAATGGCCCGGAGCGGCCGGCTGCCTGCTGGAATTCGGCATGGATCAGGATGCCGCCAAGATGCAAGGTGCCCCCACAGGCAACTGTGGCTGGTTTGACAGTGCCAAGTGCCTCCTGCACACTGACATCAGGAACCTGACCTGGTGACTTTTGTTTCTCTGGGGAAAGGCCATGGTTCATATCCTACAAACTGTGGCCCAAAGTGGCCGGCTGACTGCTGAAATTCCGCACGGATCAGGATACCTCCGAGATGCAAGGTGCCCCACAGGCACCTGTGGCTGGTTTGACAGTGCCAAGTGCCTCCTGCAAACTGACATCAGGAACCTGGCCTGGTGACTTTTGTTTCTCTGGGGAAAGGCCAAGGTTCATATCCTGAGCCTGGGGTCCTGAGTGGCCGGCCCCCTGCTGAAATTCTGCACGGACCAGGATGCCGCCGAGATGAAAGGTGCCCCCAGAGGCAACTGTGGCTGGTTTGACAGTGCCAAGTGCTTCCTGCAAACTGACATCAGAAACCTGGCCTGGTGAGTTTCTTTCTCAGGGGAAAGGCCATGGTTCATGTCCAGGGCCCGGTGGCCCGTACTTGCCTGCTGCCTGCTGAAATTCCACACGGATCAGGATACCTCCCAGATGTAAGGTGCCACCACAGGCAACTGTGGCTGGTTTGACAGTGCCAAGTGCCTCCTGCAAACTGACATCAGGAACCTGGCCTTGTGAGTTTTGTTTCTCTGGGGAAAGGCCATCATTCTTGTTCAGAGCCCAGTGGCCCGGAGTGGCCGGCTGCCTGCTGAAATTCCGCATGGATCAGGATGCCTCCCAGATGAAAAGTGCCCCCACAGGCACCTGTGGCTGGTTTGACAGTGCCAAGTGCCTCCTGCAAACTGACATCAGGAACCTGGCCGGGTGACTTTTGTTTCTCACGGGAAAGCCTTTCGTTCCTATCCATGGACGGGTGGCCCAGAGTGGCTGGCTGCCTGCTGAAATTCCGCACTGTTGAAGATACCTCCCAGATGGAAAGTACCACCACAGGCAACTGTGGCTGGTTTGACAGTGCCAAGCGCCTCCTGCAAACTGACATCAGGAACCTGGCCTGGTGACTTTTGTTTCTCACGGGAAAGGGCATCGTTCATGTCCATTGCCCGGTGGCCTGGTGTGGCCGGCAGCCTGCTGAACTTCCGCACAGATGAGGATACCTCCCAGATGCAAGGTGCCCATACAGGTGCGTGTGGCTGGTTTGACAGTGCCAAGTGCCTCCTGCAAACTGACATCAGGAACCTGGCCGGGTGACTTTTGTTTCTCTGGGGAAAAGCCATCGCTCCACTCCAAGGCCAGGTGGCCTGGAGTGGCCGGCTGCCTGTTGAAATTCCGCACGGATGCGGATAACTCCCAGATGAAAGGAGCCCCCACAGGCAACTGTGGCTGGTTTGACAGTGCCAAGTGCCTCCTGCAAACTGACATCAGGAACCTGGCCTGGTGACTTTTATTTCTCTGGGGAAAGGCCATTGTACGTGTCCAAGGTCTAATGGCCCGGAGTGGCCGGCTGCCTGCTGGAATTCGGCATGGATCAGGATGCCGCCGAGATGCAAGGTGCCCCCACAGGCACCTGTGGCTGGTTTGACAGTGCCATGTGCCTCCTGCAAAATGACATCAGGAACCTGGCCTTGTGACTTTCCTTTCTCTGGGGAAAGACCATGATTCATGTCCAGGGCCTTGCGGCCTGGAGTGCCCGGCTGCCTGCTGAAATTCCGCATGGATCGGGATGCCTCCCAGATGGAAAGTGCCCCCACAGCCAACTGTGGCTGGTTTGACAGTGCCAAGTGCCTCCTGCAAACTGACATCAGGAACCTGGCCGGGTGACTTTTGTTTCCCTAGGGAAAAGCCGTGGTTCTTGTCCAGGGCCTGGTGGCCCGGAGTGGCCGGCTGCCTGCTGAAATTCCGCATGGATCGGGATGCCTCCCAGATGAAAAGTGCCCCCACAGGCACCTGTGGCTGGTTTGACAGTGCCAAGTGCCTCCTGCAAACTGACATCAGGAACCTGGCCGGGTGAGTTTTGTTTCTCTGGGGAAAGCCTTTCGTTCCTATCCATGGACGGGTGGCCCAGAGTGGCTGGCTGCCTGCTGAAATTCCGCACTGTTGAAGATACCTCCCAGATGGAAAGTACCACCACAGGCAACTGTGGCTGGTTTGACAGTGCCAAGCGCCTCCTGCAAACTGACATCAGGAACCTGGCCTGGTGACTTTTGTTTCTCACGGGAAAGGGCATCGTTCGTGTCCAGTGCCCGGTGGCCTGGTGTGGCCGGCAGCCTGCTGAACTTCCGCACAGATGAGGATACCGCCCAGATGCAAGGTGCCCATACAGGTGCGTGTGGCTGGTTTGACAGTGCCAAGTGCCTCCTGCAAACTGACATCAGGAACCTGGCCGGGTGACTTTTGTTTCTCTGGGGAAAAGCCATCGCTCCACTCCAGGGCCAGGTGGCCTGGAGTGGCCGGCTGCCTGTTGAAATTCCGCACGGATGCGGATAACTCCCAGATGAAAGGAGCCCCCACAGGCAACTGTGGCTGGTTTGACAGTGCCAAGTGCCTCCTGCAAACTGACATCAGGAACCTGGCCTGGTGACTTTTATTTCTCTGGGGAAAGGCCATTGTACGTGTCCAAGGTCTAATGGCCCGGAGTGGCCGGCTGCCTGCTGGAATTTGGCATGGATCAGGATGCCGCCGAGATGCAAGGTGCCCCCACAGGCAACTGTGGCTGGTTTGACAGTGCCAAGTGCCTCCTGCACACTGACATCAGGAACCTGACCTGGTGACTTTTGTTTCTCTGGGGAAAGGCCATGGTTCATATCCTACAAACTGTGGCCCAAAGTGGCCGGCTGACTGCTGAAATTCCGCACGGATCAGGATACCTCCGAGATGCAAGGTGCCCCACAGGCACCTGTGGCTGGTTTGACAGTGCCAAGTGCCTCCTGCAAACTGACATCAGGAACCTGGCCTGGTGACTTTTGTTTCTCTGGGGAAAGGCCATGGTTCATATCCTGAGCCTGGTGTCCTGAGTGGCCGGCCCCCTGCTGAAATTCTGCACGGACCAGGATGCCGCCGAGATGAAAGGTGCCCCCAGAGGCAACTGTGGCTGGTTTGACAGTGCCAAGTGCTTCCTGCAAACTGACATCAGAAACCTGGCCTGGTGATTTTCTTTCTCAGGGGAAAGGCCATGGTTCATGTCCAGGGCCCGGTGGCCCGTACTTGCCTGCTGCCTGCTGAAATTCCACACGGATCAGGATACCTCCCAGATGTAAGGTGCCACCACAGGCAACTGTGGCTGGTTTGACAGTGCCAAGTGCCTCCTGCAAACTGACATCAGGAACCTGGCCTTGTGAGTTTTGTTTCTCTGGGGAAAGGCCATCATTCTTGTTCAGAGCCCAGTGGCCCGGAGTGGCCGGCTGCCTGCTGAAATTCCGCATGGATCAGGATGCCTCCCAGATGAAAAGTGCCCCCACAGGCACCTGTGGCTGGTTTGACAGTGCCAAGTGCCTCCTGCAAACTGACATCAGGAACCTGGCCGGGTGAGTTTTGTTTCTCTGGGGAAAGCCTTTCGTTCCTATCCATGGACGGGTGGCCCAGAGTGGCTGGCTGCCTGCTGAAATTCCGCACTGTTGAAGATACCTCCCAGATGGAAAGTACCACCACAGGCAACTGTGGCTGGTTTGACAGTGCCAAGCGCCTCCTGCAAACTGACATCAGGAACCTGGCCTGGTGACTTTTGTTTCTCACGGGAAAGGGCATCGTTCATGTCCATTGCCCGGTGGCCTGGTGTGGCCGGCAGCCTGCTGAACTTCCGCACAGATGAGTATACCTCCCAGATGCAAGGTGCCCATACAGGTGCGTGTGGCTGGTTTGACAGTGCCAAGTGCCTCCTGCAAACTGACATCAGGAACCTGGCTGGGTGAGTTTTGTTTCTCTGGGGAAAAGCCATCGCTCCACTCCAAGGCCAGGTGGCCTGGAGTGGCCGGCTGCCTGTTGAAATTCCGCACGGATGCGGATAACTCCCAGATGAAAGGAGCCCCCACAGGCAACTGTGGCTGGTTTGACAGTGCCAAGTGCCTCCTGCAAACTGACATCAGGAACCTGGCCTGGTGACTTTTATTTCTCTGGGGAAAGGCCATTGTACGTGTCCAAGGTCTAATGGCCCGGAGTGGCCGGCTGCCTGCTGGAATTCGGCATGGATCAGGATGCCGCCGAGATGCAAGGTGCCCCCACAGGCACCTGTGGCTGGTTTGACAGTGCCATGTGCCTCCTGCAAAATGACATCAGGAACCTGGCCTTGTGACTTTCCTTTCTCTGGGGAAAGACCATGATTCATGTCCAGGGCCTTGCGGCCTGGAGTGCCCGGCTGCCTGCTGAAATTCCGCATGGATCGGGATGCCTCCCAGATGGAAAGTGCCCCCACAGGCAACTGTGGCTGGTTTGACAGTGCCAAGTGCCTCCTGCAAACTGACATCAGGAACCTGGCCGGGTGACTTTTGTTTCCCTAGGGAAAAGCCGTGGTTCTTGTCCAGGGCCTGGTGGCCCGGAGTGGCCGGCTGCCTGCTGAAATTCCGCATGGATCGGGATGCCTCCCAGATGAAAAGTGCCCCCACAGGCACCTGTGGCTGGTTTGACAGTGCCAAGTGCCTCCTGCAAACTGAAATCAGGAACCTGGCCTGATGTCTTTTGTTTCTCAGGGGAAAGCCTTTCGTTCCTATCCATGGACGGGTGGCCCAGGGTGGCTGGCTGCCTGCTGAAATTCCGCACTGTTGAAGATACCTCCCAGATGGAAAGTACCACCACAGGCAACTGTGGCTGGTTTGACAGTGCCAAGCGCCTCCTGCAAACTGACATCAGGAACCTGGCCTGGTGACTTTTGTTTCTCACGGGAAAGGGCATCGTTCGTGTCCATTGCCCGGTGGCCTGGTGTGGCCGGCAGCCTGATGAACTTCCGCACAGATGAGGATACCGCCCAGATGCAAGGTGCCCATACAGGTGCGTGTGGCTGGTTTGACAGTGCCAAGTGCCTCCTGCAAACTGACATCAGGAACCTGGCCTGGTGACTTTTATTTCTCTGGGGAAAGGCCATTGTACGTGTCCAAGGTCTAATGGCCCGGAGTGGCCGGCTGCCTGCTGGAATTCGGCATGGATCAGGATACCTCCGAGATGCAAGGTGCCCCACAGGCACCTGTGGCTGGTTTGACAGTGCCAAGTGCCTCCTGCAAACTGACATCAGGAACCTGGCCTGGTGACTTTTGTTTCTCTGGGGAAAGGCCATGGTTCATATCCTGAGCCTGGTGTCCTGAGTGGCCGGCCCCCTGCTGAAATTCTGCACGGACCAGGATGCCGCCGAGATGAAAGGTGCCCCCACAGGCAACTGTGGCTGGTTTGACAGTGCCAAGTGCTTCCTGCAAACTGACATCAGGAACCTGGCCTGGTGATTTTCTTTCTCAGCGGAAAGGCCATGGTTCATGTCCAGGGCCCGGTGGCCCGTACTTGCCTGCTGCCTGCTGAAATTCCACACGGATCAGGATACCTCCCAGATGTAAGGTGCCACCACAGGCAACTGTGGCTGGTTTGACAGTGCCAAGTGCCTCCTGCAAACTGACATCAGGAACCTGGCCTTGTGAGTTTTGTTTCTCTGGGGAAAGGCCATCATTCTTGTTCAGAGCCCAGTGGCCCGGAGTGGCCGGCTGCCTGCTGAAATTCCGCATGGATCAGGATGCCTCCCAGATGAAAAGTGCCCCCACAGGCACCTGTGGCTGGTTTGACAGTGCCAAGTGCCTCCTGCAAACTGACATCAGGAACCTGGCCGGGTGAGTTTTGTTTCTCTGGGGAAAGCCTTTCGTTCCTATCCATGGACGGGTGGCCCAGAGTGGCTGGCTGCCTGCTGAAATTCCGCACTGTTGAAGATACCTCCCAGATGGAAAGTACCACCACAGGCAACTGTGGCTGGTTTGACAGTGCCAAGCGCCTCCTGCAAACTGACATCAGGAACCTGGCCTGGTGACTTTTGTTTCTCACGGGAAAGGGCATTGTTCATGTCCATTGCCCGGTGGCCTGGTGTGGCCGGCAGCCTGCTGAACTTCCGCACAGATGAGGATACCTCCCAGATGCAAGGTGCCCATACAGGTGCGTGTGGCTGGTTTGACAGTGCCAAGTGCCTCCTGCAAACTGACATCAGGAACCTGGCCGGGTGACTTTTGTTTCTCTGGGGAAAAGCCATCGCTCCACTCCAAGGCCAGGTGGCCTGGAGTGGCCGGCTGCCTGTTGAAATTCCGCACGGATGCGGATAACTCCCAGATGAAAGGAGCCCCCACAGGCAACTGTGGCTGGTTTGACAGTGCCAAGTGCCTCCTGCAAACTGACATCAGGAACCTGGCCTGGTGACTTTTGTTTCTCTGGGGAAAGGCCATTGTACGTGTCCAAGGTCTAATGGCCCGGAGTGGCCGGCTGCCTGCTGGAATTCCGCACGGATCAGGATGCCGCCGAGATGCAAGGTGCCCCCACAGGCAACTTTGGCTGGTTTGACAGTGCCAAGTGCCTCCTGCAAACTGACATCAGGAACCTGGCCTTGAGAGTTTTGTTTCTCTGGGGAAAGGCCATCATTCTTGTTCAGAGCCCAGTGGCCCGGAGTGGCCGGCTGCCTGCTGAAATTCCGCATGGATCAGGATGCCTCCCAGATGAAAAGTGCCCCCACAGGCACCTGTGGCTGGTTTGACAGTGCCAAGTGCCTCCTGCAAACTGACATCAGGAACCTGGCCGGGTGAGTTTTGTTTCTCTGGGGAAAGCCTTTCGTTCCTATCCATGGACGGGTGGCCCAGAGTGGCTGACTGCCTGCTGAAATTCCGCACTGTTGAAGATACCTCCCAGATGGAAAGTACCACCACAGGCAACTGTGGCTGGTTTGACAGTGCCAAGCGCCTCCTGCAAACTGACATCAGGAACCTGGCCTGGTGACTTTTGTTTCTCACGGGAAAGGGCATTGTTCATGTCCATTGCCCGGTGGCCTGGTGTGGCCGGCAGCCTGCTGAACTTCCGCACAGATGAGGATACCTCCCAGATGCAAGGTGCCCATACAGGTGCGTGTGGCTGGTTTGACAGTGCCAAGTGCCTCCTGCAAACTGACATCAGGAACCTGGCCGGGTGACTTTTGTTTCTCTGGGGAAAAGCCATCGCTCCACTCCAAGGCCAGGTGGCCTGGAGTGGCCGGCTGCCTGTTGAAATTCCGCACGGATGCGGATAACTCCCAGATGAAAGGAGCCCCCACAGGCAACTGTGGCTGGTTTGACAGTGCCAAGTGCCTCCTGCAAACTGACATCAGGAACCTGGCCTGGTGACTTTTATTTCTCTGGGGAAAGGCCATTGTACGTGTCCAAGGTCTAATGGCCCGGAGTGTCCGGCTGCCTGCTGGAATTCGGCATGGATCAGGATGCCGCCGAGATGCAAGGTGCCCCCACAGGCACCTGTGGCTGGTTTGACAGTGCCATGTGCCTCCTGCAAAATGACATCAGGAACCTGGCCTTGTGACTTTCCTTTCTCTGGGGAAAGACCATGATTCATGTCCAGGGCCTTGCGGCCTGGAGTGCCCGGCTGCCTGCTGAAATTCCGCATGGATCGGGATGCCTCCCAGATGGAAAGTGCCCCCACAGCCAACTGTGGCTGGTTTGACAGTGCCAAGTGCCTCCTGCAAACTGACATCAGGAACCTGGCCGGGTGACTTTTGTTTCCCTAGGGAAAAGCCGTGGTTCTTGTCCAGGGCCTGGTGGCCCGGAGTGGCCGGCTGCCTGCTGAAATTCCGCATGGATCGGGATGCCTCCCAGATGAAAAGTGCCCCCACAGGCACCTGTGGCTGGTTTGGCAGTGCCAAGTGCCTCCTGAAAACTGATATCAGGAACCTGGCCTGATGTCTTTTGTTTCTCAGGGGAAAGCCTTTCGTTCCTATCCATGGACGGGTGGCCCAGAGGTGCTGGCTGCCTGCTGAAATTCCGCACTGTTGAAGATACCTCCCAGATGGAAAGTACCACCACAGGCAACTGTGGCTGGTTTGACAGTGCCAAGCGCCTCCTGCAAACTGACATCAGGAACCTGGCCTGGTGACTTTTGTTTCTCACGGGAAAGGGCATCGTTCGTGTCCAGTGCCCGGTGGCCTGGTGTGGCCGGCAGCCTGCTGAACTTCCGCACAGATGAGGATACCGCCCAGATGCAAGGTGCCCATACAGGTGCGTGTGGCTGGTTTGACAGTGCCAAGTGCCTCCTGCAAACTGACATCAGGAACCTGGCCGGGTGACTTTTGTTTCTCTGGGGAAAAGCCATCGCTCCACTCCAGGGCCAGGTGGCCTGGAGTGGCCGGCTGCCTGTTGAAATTCCGCACGGATGCGGATAACTCCCAGATGAAAGGAGCCCCCACAGGCAACTGTGGCTGGTTTGACAGTGCCAAGTGCCTCCTGCAAACTGACATCAGGAACCTGGCCTGGTGACTTTTATTTCTCTGGGGAAAGGCCATTGTACGTGTCCAAGGTCTAATGGCCAGGAGTGGCCGGCTGCCTGCTGGAATTCGGCATGGATCAGGATGCCGCCAAGATGCAAGGTGCCCCCACAGGCAACTGTGGCTGGTTTGACAGTGCCAAGTGCCTCCTGCACACTGACATCAGGAACCTGACCTGGTGACTTTTGTTTCTCTGGGGAAAGGCCATGGTTCATATCCTACAAACTGTGGCCCAAAGTGGCCGGCTGACTGCTGAAATTCCGCACGGATCAGGATACCTCCGAGATGCAAGGTGCCCCACAGGCACCTGTGGCTGGTTTGACAGTGCCAAGTGCCTCCTGCAAACTGACATCAGGAACCTGGCCTGGTGACTTTTGTTTCTCTGGGGAAAGGCCAAGGTTCATATCCTGAGCCTGGGGTCCTGAGTGGCCGGCCCCCTGCTGAAATTCTGCACGGACCAGGATGCCGCCGAGATGAAAGGTGCCCCCAGAGGCAACTGTGGCTGGTTTGACAGTGCCAAGTGCTTCCTGCAAACTGACATCAGAAACCTGGCCTGGTGATTTTCTTTCTCAGGGGAAAGGCCATGGTTCATGTCCAGGGCCCGGTGGCCCGTACTTGCCTGCTGCCTGCTGAAATTCCACACGGATCAGGATACCTCCCAGATGTAAGGTGCCACCACAGGCAACTGTGGCTGGTTTGACAGTGCCAAGTGCCTCCTGCAAACTGACATCAGGAACCTGGCCTTGTGAGTTTTGTTTCTCTGGGGAAAGGCCATCATTCTTGTTCAGAGCCCAGTGGCCCGGAGTGGCCGGCTGCCTGCTGAAATTCCGCATGGATCAGGATGCCTCCCAGATGAAAAGTGCCCCCACAGGCACCTGTGGCTGGTTTGACAGTGCCAAGTGCCTCCTGCAAACTGACATCAGGAACCTGGCCGGGTGAGTTTTGTTTCTCACGGGAAAGCCTTTCGTTCCTATCCATGGACGGGTGGCCCAGAGTGGCTGGCTGCCTGCTGAAATTCCGCACTGTTGAAGATACCTCCCAGATGGAAAGTACCACCACAGGCAACTGTGGCTGGTTTGACAGTGCCAAGCGCCTCCTGCAAACTGACATCAGGAACCTGGCCTGGTGACTTTTGTTTCTCACGGGAAAGGGCATCGTTCATGTCCATTGCCCGGTGGCCTGGTGTGGCCGGCAGCCTGCTGAACTTCCGCACAGATGAGGATACCTCCCAGATGCAAGGTGCCCATACAGGTGCGTGTGGCTGGTTTGACAGTGCCAAGTGCCTCCTGCAAACTGACATCAGGAACCTGGCCGGGTGACTTTTGTTTCTCTGGGGAAAAGCCATCGCTCCACTCCAAGGCCAGGTGGCCTGGAGTGGCCGGCTGCCTGTTGAAATTCCGCACGGATGCGGATAACTCCCAGATGAAAGGAGCCCCCACAGGCAACTGTGGCTGGTTTGACAGTGCCAAGTGCCTCCTGCAAACTGACATCAGGAACCTGGCCTGGTGACTTTTATTTCTCTGGGGAAAGGCCATTGTACGTGTCCAAGGTCTAATGGCCCGGAGTGGCCGGCTGCCTGCTGGAATTCGGCATGGATCAGGATGCCGCCGAGATGCAAGGTGCCCCCACAGGCACCTGTGGCTGGTTTGACAGTGCCATGTGCCTCCTGCAAAATGACATCAGGAACCTGGCCTTGTGACTTTCCTTTCTCTGGGGAAAGACCATGATTCATGTCCAGGGCCTTGCGGCCTGGAGTGCCCGGCTGCCTGCTGAAATTCCGCATGGATCGGGATGCCTCCCAGATGGAAAGTGCCCCCACAGGCAACTGTGGCTGGTTTGACAGTGCCAAGTGCCTCCTGCAAACTGACATCAGGAACCTGGCCGGGTGACTTTTGTTTCCCTAGGGAAAAGCCGTGGTTCTTGTCCAGGGCCTGGTGGCCCGGAGTGGCCGGCTGCCTGCTGAAATTCCGCATGGATCGGGATGCCTCCCAGATGAAAAGTGCCCCCACAGGCACCTGTGGCTGGTTTGACAGTGCCAAGTGCCTCCTGCAAACTGACATCAGGAACCTGGCCGGGTGAGTTTTGTTTCTCTGGGGAAAGCCTTTCGTTCCTATCCATGGACGGGTGGCCCAGAGTGGCTGGCTGCCTGCTGAAATTCCGCACTGTTGAAGATACCTCCCAGATGGAAAGTACCACCACAGGCAACTGTGGCTGGTTTGACAGTGCCAAGTGCCTCCTGCAAACTGACATCAGGAACCTGGCCTGGTGACTTTTGTTTCTCACGGGAAAGGGCATCGTTCGTGTCCAGTGCCCGGTGGCCTGGTGTGGCCGGCAGCCTGCTGAACTTCCGCACAGATGAGGATACCGCCCAGATGCAAGGTGCCCATACAGGTGCGTGTGGCTGGTTTGACAGTGCCAAGTGCCTCCTGCAAACTGACATCAGGAACCTGGCCGGGTGACTTTTGTTTCTCTGGGGAAAAGCCATCGCTCCACTCCAGGGCCAGGTGGCCTGGAGTGGCCGGCTGCCTGTTGAAATTCCGCACGGATGCGGATAACTCCCAGATGAAAGGAGCCCCCACAGGCAACTGTGGCTGGTTTGACAGTGCCAAGTGCCTCCTGCAAACTGACATCAGGAACCTGGCCTGGTGACTTTTATTTCTCTGGGGAAAGGCCATTGTACGTGTCCAAGGTCTAATGGCCCGGAGTGGCCGGCTGCCTGCTGGAATTTGGCATGGATCAGGATGCCGCCGAGATGCAAGGTGCCCCCACAGGCAACTGTGGCTGGTTTGACAGTGCCAAGTGCCTCCTGCACACTGACATCAGGAACCTGACCTGGTGACTTTTGTTTCTCTGGGGAAAGGCCATGGTTCATATCCTACAAACTGTGGCCCAAAGTGGCCGGCTGACTGCTGAAATTCCGCACGGATCAGGATACCTCCGAGATGCAAGGTGCCCCACAGGCACCTGTGGCTGGTTTGACAGTGCCAAGTGCCTCCTGCAAACTGACATCAGGAACCTGGCCTGGTGACTTTTGTTTCTCTGGGGAAAGGCCATGGTTCATATCCTGAGCCTGGTGTCCTGAGTGGCCGGCCCCCTGCTGAAATTCTGCACGGACCAGGATGCCGCCGAGATGAAAGGTGCCCCCAGAGGCAACTGTGGCTGGTTTGACAGTGCCAAGTGCTTCCTGCAAACTGACATCAGAAACCTGGCCTGGTGATTTTCTTTCTCAGGGGAAAGGCCATGGTTCATGTCCAGGGCCCGGTGGCCCGTACTTGCCTGCTGCCTGCTGAAATTCCACACGGATCAGGATACCTCCCAGATGTAAGGTGCCACCACAGGCAACTGTGGCTGGTTTGACAGTGCCAAGTGCCTCCTGCAAACTGACATCAGGAACCTGGCCTTGTGAGTTTTGTTTCTCTGGGGAAAGGCCATCATTCTTGTTCAGAGCCCAGTGGCCCGGAGTGGCCGGCTGCCTGCTGAAATTCCGCATGGATCAGGATGCCTCCCAGATGAAAAGTGCCCCCACAGGCACCTGTGGCTGGTTTGACAGTGCCAAGTGCCTCCTGCAAACTGACATCAGGAACCTGGCCGGGTGAGTTTTGTTTCTCTGGGGAAAGCCTTTCGTTCCTATCCATGGACGGGTGGCCCAGAGTGGCTGGCTGCCTGCTGAAATTCCGCACTGTTGAAGATACCTCCCAGATGGAAAGTACCACCACAGGCAACTGTGGCTGGTTTGACAGTGCCAAGCGCCTCCTGCAAACTGACATCAGGAACCTGGCCTGGTGACTTTTGTTTCTCACGGGAAAGGGCATCGTTCATGTCCATTGCCCGGTGGCCTGGTGTGGCCGGCAGCCTGCTGAACTTCCGCACAGATGAGTATACCTCCCAGATGCAAGGTGCCCATACAGGTGCGTGTGGCTGGTTTGACAGTGCCAAGTGCCTCCTGCAAACTGACATCAGGAACCTGGCTGGGTGAGTTTTGTTTCTCTGGGGAAAAGCCATCGCTCCACTCCAAGGCCAGGTGGCCTGGAGTGGCCGGCTGCCTGTTGAAATTCCGCACGGATGCGGATAACTCCCAGATGAAAGGAGCCCCCACAGGCAACTGTGGCTGGTTTGACAGTGCCAAGTGCCTCCTGCAAACTGACATCAGGAACCTGGCCTGGTGACTTTTATTTCTCTGGGGAAAGGCCATTGTACGTGTCCAAGGTCTAATGGCCCGGAGTGGCCGGCTGCCTGCTGGAATTCGGCATGGATCAGGATGCCGCCGAGATGCAAGGTGCCCCCACAGGCACCTGTGGCTGGTTTGACAGTGCCATGTGCCTCCTGCAAAATGACATCAGGAACCTGGCCTTGTGACTTTCCTTTCTCTGGGGAAAGACCATGATTCATGTCCAGGGCCTTGCGGCCTGGAGTGGCCGGCTGCCTGCTGAAATTCCGCATGGATCGGGATGCCTCCCAGATGGAAAGTGCCCCCACAGGCAACTGTGGCTGGTTTGACAGTGCCAAGTGCCTCCTGCAAACTGACATCAGGAACCTGGCCGGGTGACTTTTGTTTCCCTAGGGAAAAGCCGTGGTTCTTGTCCAGGGCCTGGTGGCCCGGAGTGGCCGGCTGCCTGCTGAAATTCCGCATGGATCGGGATGCCTCCCAGATGAAAAGTGCCCCCACAGGCACCTGTGGCTGGTTTGACAGTGCCAAGTGCCTCCTGCAAACTGAAATCAGGAACCTGGCCTGATGTCTTTTGTTTCTCAGGGGAAAGCCTTTCGTTCCTATCCATGGACGGGTGGCCCAGAGTGGCTGGCTGCCTGCTGAAATTCCGCACTGTTGAAGATACCTCCCAGATGGAAAGTACCACCACAGGCAACTGTGGCTGGTTTGACAGTGCCAAGCGCCTCCTGCAAACTGACATCAGGAACCTGGCCTGGTGACTTTTGTTTCTCACGGGAAAGGGCATCGTTCGTGTCCATTGCCCGGTGGCCTGGTGTGGCCGGCAGCCTGATGAACTTCCGCACAGATGAGGATACCGCCCAGATGCAAGGTGCCCATACAGGTGCGTGTGGCTGGTTTGACAGTGCCAAGTGCCTCCTGCAAACTGACATCAGGAACCTGGCCTGGTGACTTTTATTTCTCTGGGGAAAGGCCATTGTACGTGTCCAAGGTCTAATGGCCCGGAGTGGCCGGCTGCCTGCTGGAATTCGGCATGGATCAGGATGCCGCCGAGATGCAAGGTGCCCCCACAGGCAACTGTGGCTGGTTTGACAGTGCCAAGTGCCTCCTGCACACTGACATCAGGAACCTGACCTGGTGACTTTTGTTTCTCTGGGGAAAGGCCATGGTTCGTATCCTACAAACTGTGGCCCAAAGTGGCCGGCTGACTGCTGAAATTCCGCACGGATCAGGATACCTCCGAGATGCAAGGTGCCCCACAGGCACCTGTGGCTGGTTTGACAGTGCCAAGTGCCTCCTGCAAACTGACATCAGGAACCTGGCCTGGTGACTTTTGTTTCTCTGGGGAAAGGCCATGGTTCATATCCTGAGCCTGGTGTCCTGAGTGGCCGGCCCCCTGCTGAAATTCTGCACGGACCAGGATGCCGCCGAGATGAAAGGTGCCCCCACAGGCAACTGTGGCTGGTTTGACAGTGCCAAGTGCTTCCTGCAAACTGACATCAGGAACCTGGCCTGGTGATTTTCTTTCTCAGCGGAAAGGCCATGGTTCATGTCCAGGGCCCGGTGGCCCGTACTTGCCTGCTGCCTGCTGAAATTCCACACGGATCAGGATACCTCCCAGATGTAAGGTGCCACCACAGGCAACTGTGGCTGGTTTGACAGTGCCAAGTGCCTCCTGCAAACTGACATCAGGAACCTGGCCTTGTGAGTTTTGTTTCTCTGGGGAAAGGCCATCATTCTTGTTCAGAGCCCAGTGGCCCGGAGTGGCCGGCTGCCTGCTGAAATTCCGCATGGATCAGGATGCCTCCCAGATGAAAAGTGCCCCCACAGGCACCTGTGGCTGGTTTGACAGTGCCAAGTGCCTCCTGCAAACTGACATCAGGAACCTGGCCGGGTGACTTTTTTTTCTCACGGGAAAGCCTTTCGTTCCTATCCATGGACGGGTGGCCCAGAGTGGCTGGCTGCCTGCTGAAATTCCGCACTGTTGAAGATACCTCCCAGATGGAAAGTACCACCACAGGCAACTGTGGCTGGTTTGACAGTGCCAAGCGCCTCCTGCAAACTGACATCAGGAACCTGGCCTGGTGACTTTTGTTTCTCACGGGAAAGGGCATTGTTCATGTCCATTGCCCGGTGGCCTGGTGTGGCCGGCAGCCTGCTGAACTTCCGCACAGATGAGGATACCTCCCAGATGCAAGGTGCCCATACAGGTGCGTGTGGCTGGTTTGACAGTGCCAAGTGCCTCCTGCAAACTGACATCAGGAACCTGGCCGGGTGACTTTTGTTTCTCTGGGGAAAAGCCATCGCTCCACTCCAAGGCCAGGTGGCCTGGAGTGGCCGGCTGCCTGTTGAAATTCCGCACGGATGCGGATAACTCCCAGATGAAAGGAGCCCCCACAGGCAACTGTGGCTGGTTTGACAGTGCCAAGTGCCTCCTGCAAACTGACATCAGGAACCTGGCCTGGTGACTTTTGTTTCTCTGGGGAAAGGCCATTGTACGTGTCCAAGGTCTAATGGCCCGGAGTGGCCGGCTGCCTGCTGGAATTCGGCATGGATCAGGATGCCGCCGAGATGCAAGGTGCCCCCACAGGCAACTGTGGCTGGTTTGACAGTGCCAAGTGCCTCCTGCACACTGACATCAGGAACCTGACCTGGTGACTTTTGTTTCTCTGGGGAAAGGCCATGGTTCATATCCTACAAACTGTGGCCCAAAGTGGCCGGCTGACTGCTGAAATTCCGCACGGATCAGGATACCTCCGAGATGCAAGGTGCCCCACAGGCACCTGTGGCTGGTTTGACAGTGCCAAGTGCCTCCTGCAAACTGACATCAGGAACCTGGCCTGGTGACTTTTGTTTCTCTGGGGAAAGGCCATGGTTCATATCCTGAGCCTGGTGTCCTGAGTGGCCGGCCCCCTGCTGAAATTCTGCACGGACCAGGATGCCGCCGAGATGAAAGGTGCCCCCAGAGGCAACTGTGGCTGGTTTGACAGTGCCAAGTGCTTCCTGCAAACTGACATCAGAAACCTGGCCTGGTGATTTTCTTTCTCAGGGGAAAGGGCAAAGTTCATGTCCAGGGCCCGGTGGCCCGTACTTGCCTGCTGCCTGCTGAAATTCCACACGGATCAGGATACCTCCCAGATGTAAGGTGCCACCACAGGCAACTGTGGCTGGTTTGACAGTGCCAAGCGCCTCCTGCAAACTGACATCAGGAACCTGGCCTGGTGACTTTTGTTTCTCACGGGAAAGGGCATCGTTCGTGTCCAGTGCCCGGTGGCCTGGTGTGGCCGGCAGCCTGCTGAACTTCCGCACAGATGAGGATACCGCCCAGATGCAAGGTGCCCATACAGGTGCGTGTGGCTGGTTTGACAGTGCCAAGTGCCTCCTGCAAACTGACATCAGGAACCTGGCCGGGTGACTTTTGTTTCTCTGGGGAAAAGCCATCGCTCCACTCCAGGGCCAGGTGGCCTGGAGTGGCCGGCTGCCTGTTGAAATTCCGCACGGATGCGGATAACTCCCAGATGAAAGGAGCCCCCACAGGCAACTGTGGCTGGTTTGACAGTGCCAAGTGCCTCCTGCAAACTGACATCAGGAACCTGGCCTGGTGACTTTTATTTCTCTGGGGAAAGGCCATTGTACGTGTCCAAGGTCTAATGGCCCGGAGTGGCCGGCTGCCTGCTGGAATTCGGCATGGATCAGGATGCCGCCGAGATGCAAGGTGCCCCCACAGGCACCTGTGGCTGGTTTGACAGTGCCATGTGCCTCCTGCAAAATGACATCAGGAACCTGGCCTTGTGACTTTCCTTTCTCTGGGGAAAGACCATGATTCATGTCCAGGGCCTTGCGGCCTGGAGTGCCCGGCTGCCTGCTGAAATTCCGCATGGATCGGGATGCCTCCCAGATGGAAAGTGCCCCCACAGGCAACTGTGGCTGGTTTGACAGTGCCAAGTGCCTCCTGCAAACTGACATCAGGAACCTGGCCGGGTGACTTTTGTTTCCCTAGGGAAAAGCCGTGGTTCTTGTCCAGGGCCTGGTGGCCCGGAGTGGCCGGCTGCCTGCTGAAATTCCGCATGGATCGGGATGCCTCCCAGATGAAAAGTGCCCCCACAGGCACCTGTGGCTGGTTTGACAGTGCCAAGTGCCTCCTGCAAACTGACATCAGGAACCTGGCCGGGTGAGTTTTGTTTCTCTGGGGAAAGCCTTTCGTTCCTATCCATGGACGGGTGGCCCAGAGTGGCTGGCTGCCTGCTGAAATTCCGCACTGTTGAAGATACCTCCCAGATGGAAAGTACCACCACAGGCAACTGTGGCTGGTTTGACAGTGCCAAGTGCCTCCTGCAAACTGACATCAGGAACCTGGCCTGGTGACTTTTGTTTCTCACGGGAAAGGGCATCGTTCGTGTCCAGTGCCCGGTGGCCTGGTGTGGCCGGCAGCCTGCTGAACTTCCGCACAGATGAGGATACCGCCCAGATGCAAGGTGCCCATACAGGTGCGTGTGGCTGGTTTGACAGTGCCAAGTGCCTCCTGCAAACTGACATCAGGAACCTGGCCGGGTGACTTTTGTTTCTCTGGGGAAAAGCCATCGCTCCACTCCAGGGCCAGGTGGCCTGGAGTGGCCGGCTGCCTGTTGAAATTCCGCACGGATGCGGATAACTCCCAGATGAAAGGAGCCCCCACAGGCAACTGTGGCTGGTTTGACAGTGCCAAGTGCCTCCTGCAAACTGACATCAGGAACCTGGCCTGGTGACTTTTATTTCTCTGGGGAAAGGCCATTGTACGTGTCCAAGGTCTAATGGCCCGGAGTGGCCGGCTGCCTGCTGGAATTTGGCATGGATCAGGATGCCGCCGAGATGCAAGGTGCCCCCACAGGCAACTGTGGCTGGTTTGACAGTGCCAAGTGCCTCCTGCACACTGACATCAGGAACCTGACCTGGTGACTTTTGTTTCTCTGGGGAAAGGCCATGGTTCATATCCTACAAACTGTGGCCCAAAGTGGCCGGCTGACTGCTGAAATTCCGCACGGATCAGGATACCTCCGAGATGCAAGGTGCCCCACAGGCACCTGTGGCTGGTTTGACAGTGCCAAGTGCCTCCTGCAAACTGACATCAGGAACCTGGCCTGGTGACTTTTGTTTCTCTGGGGAAAGGCCATGGTTCATATCCTGAGCCTGGTGTCCTGAGTGGCCGGCCCCCTGCTGAAATTCTGCACGGACCAGGATGCCGCCGAGATGAAAGGTGCCCCCAGAGGCAACTGTGGCTGGTTTGACAGTGCCAAGTGCTTCCTGCAAACTGACATCAGAAACCTGGCCTGGTGATTTTCTTTCTCAGGGGAAAGGCCATGGTTCATGTCCAGGGCCCGGTGGCCCGTACTTGCCTGCTGCCTGCTGAAATTCCACACGGATCAGGATACCTCCCAGATGTAAGGTGCCACCACAGGCAACTGTGGCTGGTTTGACAGTGCCAAGTGCCTCCTGCAAACTGACATCAGGAACCTGGCCTTGTGAGTTTTGTTTCTCTGGGGAAAGGCCATCATTCTTGTTCAGAGCCCAGTGGCCCGGAGTGGCCGGCTGCCTGCTGAAATTCCGCATGGATCAGGATGCCTCCCAGATGAAAAGTGCCCCCACAGGCACCTGTGGCTGGTTTGACAGTGCCAAGTGCCTCCTGCAAACTGACATCAGGAACCTGGCCGGGTGAGTTTTGTTTCTCTGGGGAAAGCCTTTCGTTCCTATCCATGGACGGGTGGCCCAGAGTGGCTGGCTGCCTGCTGAAATTCCGCACTGTTGAAGATACCTCCCAGATGGAAAGTACCACCACAGGCAACTGTGGCTGGTTTGACAGTGCCAAGCGCCTCCTGCAAACTGACATCAGGAACCTGGCCTGGTGACTTTTGTTTCTCACGGGAAAGGGCATCGTTCATGTCCATTGCCCGGTGGCCTGGTGTGGCCGGCAGCCTGCTGAACTTCCGCACAGATGAGTATACCTCCCAGATGCAAGGTGCCCATACAGGTGCGTGTGGCTGGTTTGACAGTGCCAAGTGCCTCCTGCAAACTGACATCAGGAACCTGGCTGGGTGAGTTTTGTTTCTCTGGGGAAAAGCCATCGCTCCACTCCAAGGCCAGGTGGCCTGGAGTGGCCGGCTGCCTGTTGAAATTCCGCACGGATGCGGATAACTCCCAGATGAAAGGAGCCCCCACAGGCAACTGTGGCTGGTTTGACAGTGCCAAGTGCCTCCTGCAAACTGACATCAGGAACCTGGCCTGGTGACTTTTATTTCTCTGGGGAAAGGCCATTGTACGTGTCCAAGGTCTAATGGCCCGGAGTGGCCGGCTGCCTGCTGGAATTCGGCATGGATCAGGATGCCGCCGAGATGCAAGGTGCCCCCACAGGCACCTGTGGCTGGTTTGACAGTGCCATGTGCCTCCTGCAAAATGACATCAGGAACCTGGCCTTGTGACTTTCCTTTCTCTGGGGAAAGACCATGATTCATGTCCAGGGCCTTGCGGCCTGGAGTGGCCGGCTGCCTGCTGAAATTCCGCATGGATCGGGATGCCTCCCAGATGGAAAGTGCCCCCACAGGCAACTGTGGCTGGTTTGACAGTGCCAAGTGCCTCCTGCAAACTGACATCAGGAACCTGGCCGGGTGACTTTTGTTTCCCTAGGGAAAAGCCGTGGTTCTTGTCCAGGGCCTGGTGGCCCGGAGTGGCCGGCTGCCTGCTGAAATTCCGCATGGATCGGGATGCCTCCCAGATGAAAAGTGCCCCCACAGGCACCTGTGGCTGGTTTGACAGTGCCAAGTGCCTCCTGCAAACTGAAATCAGGAACCTGGCCTGATGTCTTTTGTTTCTCAGGGGAAAGCCTTTCGTTCCTATCCATGGACGGGTGGCCCAGAGTGGCTGGCTGCCTGCTGAAATTCCGCACTGTTGAAGATACCTCCCAGATGGAAAGTACCACCACAGGCAACTGTGGCTGGTTTGACAGTGCCAAGCGCCTCCTGCAAACTGACATCAGGAACCTGGCCTGGTGACTTTTGTTTCTCACGGGAAAGGGCATCGTTCGTGTCCATTGCCCGGTGGCCTGGTGTGGCCGGCAGCCTGATGAACTTCCGCACAGATGAGGATACCGCCCAGATGCAAGGTGCCCATACAGGTGCGTGTGGCTGGTTTGACAGTGCCAAGTGCCTCCTGCAAACTGACATCAGGAACCTGGCCTGGTGACTTTTATTTCTCTGGGGAAAGGCCATTGTACGTGTCCAAGGTCTAATGGCCCGGAGTGGCCGGCTGCCTGCTGGAATTCGGCATGGATCAGGATGCCGCCGAGATGCAAGGTGCCCCCACAGGCAACTGTGGCTGGTTTGACAGTGCCAAGTGCCTCCTGCACACTGACATCAGGAACCTGACCTGGTGACTTTTGTTTCTCTGGGGAAAGGCCATGGTTCGTATCCTACAAACTGTGGCCCAAAGTGGCCGGCTGACTGCTGAAATTCCGCACGGATCAGGATACCTCCGAGATGCAAGGTGCCCCACAGGCACCTGTGGCTGGTTTGACAGTGCCAAGTGCCTCCTGCAAACTGACATCAGGAACCTGGCCTGGTGACTTTTGTTTCTCTGGGGAAAGGCCATGGTTCATATCCTGAGCCTGGTGTCCTGAGTGGCCGGCCCCCTGCTGAAATTCTGCACGGACCAGGATGCCGCCGAGATGAAAGGTGCCCCCACAGGCAACTGTGGCTGGTTTGACAGTGCCAAGTGCTTCCTGCAAACTGACATCAGGAACCTGGCCTGGTGATTTTCTTTCTCAGCGGAAAGGCCATGGTTCATGTCCAGGGCCCGGTGGCCCGTACTTGCCTGCTGCCTGCTGAAATTCCACACGGATCAGGATACCTCCCAGATGTAAGGTGCCACCACAGGCAACTGTGGCTGGTTTGACAGTGCCAAGTGCCTCCTGCAAACTGACATCAGGAACCTGGCCTTGTGAGTTTTGTTTCTCTGGGGAAAGGCCATCATTCTTGTTCAGAGCCCAGTGGCCCGGAGTGGCCGGCTGCCTGCTGAAATTCCGCATGGATCAGGATGCCTCCCAGATGAAAAGTGCCCCCACAGGCACCTGTGGCTGGTTTGACAGTGCCAAGTGCCTCCTGCAAACTGACATCAGGAACCTGGCCGGGTGACTTTTTTTTCTCACGGGAAAGCCTTTCGTTCCTATCCATGGACGGGTGGCCCAGAGTGGCTGGCTGCCTGCTGAAATTCCGCACTGTTGAAGATACCTCCCAGATGGAAAGTACCACCACAGGCAACTGTGGCTGGTTTGACAGTGCCAAGCGCCTCCTGCAAACTGACATCAGGAACCTGGCCTGGTGACTTTTGTTTCTCACGGGAAAGGGCATTGTTCATGTCCATTGCCCGGTGGCCTGGTGTGGCCGGCAGCCTGCTGAACTTCCGCACAGATGAGGATACCTCCCAGATGCAAGGTGCCCATACAGGTGCGTGTGGCTGGTTTGACAGTGCCAAGTGCCTCCTGCAAACTGACATCAGGAACCTGGCCGGGTGACTTTTGTTTCTCTGGGGAAAAGCCATCGCTCCACTCCAAGGCCAGGTGGCCTGGAGTGGCCGGCTGCCTGTTGAAATTCCGCACGGATGCGGATAACTCCCAGATGAAAGGAGCCCCCACAGGCAACTGTGGCTGGTTTGACAGTGCCAAGTGCCTCCTGCAAACTGACATCAGGAACCTGGCCTGGTGACTTTTGTTTCTCTGGGGAAAGGCCATTGTACGTGTCCAAGGTCTAATGGCCCGGAGTGGCCGGCTGCCTGCTGGAATTCGGCATGGATCAGGATGCCGCCGAGATGCAAGGTGCCCCCACAGGCAACTGTGGCTGGTTTGACAGTGCCAAGTGCCTCCTGCACACTGACATCAGGAACCTGACCTGGTGACTTTTGTTTCTCTGGGGAAAGGCCATGGTTCATATCCTACAAACTGTGGCCCAAAGTGGCCGGCTGACTGCTGAAATTCCGCACGGATCAGGATACCTCCGAGATGCAAGGTGCCCCACAGGCACCTGTGGCTGGTTTGACAGTGCCAAGTGCCTCCTGCAAACTGACATCAGGAACCTGGCCTGGTGACTTTTGTTTCTCTGGGGAAAGGCCATGGTTCATATCCTGAGCCTGGTGTCCTGAGTGGCCGGCCCCCTGCTGAAATTCTGCACGGACCAGGATGCCGCCGAGATGAAAGGTGCCCCCAGAGGCAACTGTGGCTGGTTTGACAGTGCCAAGTGCTTCCTGCAAACTGACATCAGAAACCTGGCCTGGTGATTTTCTTTCTCAGGGGAAAGGGCAAAGTTCATGTCCAGGGCCCGGTGGCCCGTACTTGCCTGCTGCCTGCTGAAATTCCACACGGATCAGGATACCTCCCAGATGTAAGGTGCCACCACAGGCAACTGTGGCTGGTTTGACAGTGCCAAGTGCCTCCTGCAAACTGACATCAGGAACCTGGCCTTGTGAGTTTTGTTTCTCTGGGGAAAGGCCATCATTCTTGTTCAGAGCCCAGTGGCCCGGAGTGGCCGGCTGCCTGCTGAAATTCCACACGGATCAGGATGCCTCCCAGATGAAAAGTGCCCCCACAGGCACCTGTGGCTGGTTTGACAGTGCCAAGTGCCTCCTGCAAACTGACATCAGGAACCTGGCCGGGTGACTTTTGTTTCTCACGGGAAAGCCTTTCGTTCCTATCCATGGACGGGTGGCCCAGAGTGGCTGGCTGCCTGCTGAAATTCCGCACTGTTGAAGATACCTCCCAGATGGAAAGTACCACCACAGGCAACTGTGGCTGGTTTGACAGTGCCAAGCGCCTCCTGCAAACTGACATCAGGAACCCGGCCTGGTGACTTTTGTTTCTCACGGGAAAGGGCATCGTTCATGTCCATTGCCCGGTGGCCTGGTGTGGCCGGCAGCCTGCTGAACTTCCGCACAGATGAGTATACCTCCCAGATGCAAGGTGCCCATACAGGTGCGTGTGGCTGGTTTGACAGTGCCAAGTGCCTCCTGCAAACTGACATCAGGAACCTGGCTGGGTGAGTTTTGTTTCTCTGGGGAAAAGCCATCGCTCCACTCCAAGGCCAGGTGGCCTGGAGTGGCCGGCTGCCTGTTGAAATTCCGCACGGATGCGGATAACTCCCAGATGAAAGGAGCCCCCACAGGCAACTGTGGCTGGTTTGACAGTGCCAAGTGCCTCCTGCAAACTGACATCAGGAACCTGGCCTGGTGACTTTTATTTCTCTGGGGAAAGGCCATTGTACGTGTCCAAGGTCTAATGGCCCGGAGTGGCCGGCTGCCTGCTGGAATTCGGCATGGATCAGGATGCCGCCGAGATGCAAGGTGCCCCCACAGGCACCTGTGGCTGGTTTGACAGTGCCATGTGCCTCCTGCAAAATGACATCAGGAACCTGGCCTTGTGACTTTCCTTTCTCTGGGGAAAGACCATGATTCATGTCCAGGGCCTTGCGGCCTGGAGTGGCCGGCTGCCTGCTGAAATTCCGCATGGATCGGGATGCCTCCCAGATGGAAAGTGCCCCCACAGGCAACTGTGGCTGGTTTGACAGTGCCAAGTGCCTCCTGCAAACTGACATCAGGAACCTGGCCGGGTGACTTTTGTTTCCCTAGGGAAAAGCCGTGGTTCTTGTCCAGGGCCTGGTGGCCCGGAGTGGCCGGCTGCCTGCTGAAATTCCGCATGGATCGGGATGCCTCCCAGATGAAAAGTGCCCCCACAGGCACCTGTGGCTGGTTTGACAGTGCCAAGTGCCTCCTGCAAACTGAAATCAGGAACCTGGCCTGATGTCTTTTGTTTCTCAGGGGAAAGCCTTTCGTTCCTATCCATGGACGGGTGGCCCAGAGTGGCTGGCTGCCTGCTGAAATTCCGCACTGTTGAAGATACCTCCCAGATGGAAAGTACCACCACAGGCAACTGTGGCTGGTTTGACAGTGCCAAGCGCCTCCTGCAAACTGACATCAGGAACCTGGCCTGGTGACTTTTGTTTCTCACGGGAAAGGGCATCGTTCGTGTCCATTGCCCGGTGGCCTGGTGTGGCCGGCAGCCTGATGAACTTCCGCACAGATGAGGATACCGCCCAGATGCAAGGTGCCCATACAGGTGCGTGTGGCTGGTTTGACAGTGCCAAGTGCCTCCTGCAAACTGACATCAGGAACCTGGCCTGGTGACTTTTATTTCTCTGGGGAAAGGCCATTGTACGTGTCCAAGGTCTAATGGCCCGGAGTGGCCGGCTGCCTGCTGGAATTCGGCATGGATCAGGATGCCGCCGAGATGCAAGGTGCCCCCACAGGCAACTGTGGCTGGTTTGACAGTGCCAAGTGCCTCCTGCACACTGACATCAGGAACCTGACCTGGTGACTTTTGTTTCTCTGGGGAAAGGCCATGGTTCGTATCCTACAAACTGTGGCCCAAAGTGGCCGGCTGACTGCTGAAATTCCGCACGGATCAGGATACCTCCGAGATGCAAGGTGCCCCACAGGCACCTGTGGCTGGTTTGACAGTGCCAAGTGCCTCCTGCAAACTGACATCAGGAACCTGGCCTGGTGACTTTTGTTTCTCTGGGGAAAGGCCATGGTTCATATCCTGAGCCTGGTGTCCTGAGTGGCCGGCCCCCTGCTGAAATTCTGCACGGACCAGGATGCCGCCGAGATGAAAGGTGCCCCCAGAGGCAACTGTGGCTGGTTTGACAGTGCCAAGTGCTTCCTGCAAACTGACATCAGGAACCTGGCCTGGTGATTTTCTTTCTCAGCGGAAAGGCCATGGTTCATGTCCAGGGCCCGGTGGCCCGTACTTGCCTGCTGCCTGCTGAAATTCCACACGGATCAGGATACCTCCCAGATGTAAGGTGCCACCACAGGCAACTGTGGCTGGTTTGACAGTGCCAAGTGCCTCCTGCAAACTGACATCAGGAACCTGGCCTTGTGAGTTTTGTTTCTCTGGGGAAAGGCCATCATTCTTGTTCAGAGCCCAGTGGCCCGGAGTGGCCGGCTGCCTGCTGAAATTCCGCATGGATCAGGATGCCTCCCAGATGAAAAGTGCCCCCACAGGCACCTGTGGCTGGTTTGACAGTGCCAAGTGCCTCCTGCAAACTGACATCAGGAACCTGGCCGGGTGACTTTTTTTTCTCACGGGAAAGCCTTTCGTTCCTATCCATGGACGGGTGGCCCAGAGTGGCTGGCTGCCTGCTGAAATTCCGCACTGTTGAAGATACCTCCCAGATGGAAAGTACCACCACAGGCAACTGTGGCTGGTTTGACAGTGCCAAGCGCCTCCTGCAAACTGACATCAGGAACCTGGCCTGGTGACTTTTGTTTCTCACGGGAAAGGGCATTGTTCATGTCCATTGCCCGGTGGCCTGGTGTGGCCGGCAGCCTGCTGAACTTCCGCACAGATGAGGATACCTCCCAGATGCAAGGTGCCCATACAGGTGCGTGTGGCTGGTTTGACAGTGCCAAGTGCCTCCTGCAAACTGACATCAGGAACCTGGCCGGGTGACTTTTGTTTCTCTGGGGAAAAGCCATCGCTCCACTACAAGGCCAGGTGGCCTGGAGTGGCCGGCTGCCTGTTGAAATTCCGCACGGATGCGGATAACTCCCAGATGAAAGGAGCCCCCACAGGCAACTGTGGCTGGTTTGACAGTGCCAAGTGCCTCCTGCAAACTGACATCAGGAACCTGGCCTGGTGACTTTTGTTTCTCTGGGGAAAGGCCATTGTACGTGTCCAAGGTCTAATGGCCCGGAGTGGCCGGCTGCCTGCTGGAATTCGGCATGGATCAGGATGCCGCCGAGATGCAAGGTGCCCCCACAGGCAACTGTGGCTGGTTTGACAGTGCCAAGTGCCTCCTGCACACTGACATCAGGAACCTGACCTGGTGACTTTTGTTTCTCTGGGGAAAGGCCATGGTTCATATCCTACAAACTGTGGCCCAAAGTGGCCGGCTGACTGCTGAAATTCCGCACGGATCAGGATACCTCCGAGATGCAAGGTGCCCCACAGGCACCTGTGGCTGGTTTGACAGTGCCAAGTGCCTCCTGCAAACTGACATCAGGAACCTGGCCTGGTGACTTTTGTTTCTCTGGGGAAAGGCCATGGTTCATATCCTGAGCCTGGTGTCCTGAGTGGCCGGCCCCCTGCTGAAATTCTGCACGGACCAGGATGCCGCCGAGATGAAAGGTGCCCCCAGAGGCAACTGTGGCTGGTTTGACAGTGCCAAGTGCTTCCTGCAAACTGACATCAGAAACCTGGCCTGGTGATTTTCTTTCTCAGGGGAAAGGGCAAAGTTCATGTCCAGGGCCCGGTGGCCCGTACTTGCCTGCTGCCTGCTGAAATTCCACACGGATCAGGATACCTCCCAGATGTAAGGTGCCACCACAGGCAACTGTGGCTGGTTTGACAGTGCCAAGTGCCTCCTGCAAACTGACATCAGGAACCTGGCCTTGTGAGTTTTGTTTCTCTGGGGAAAGGCCATCATTCTTGTTCAGAGCCCAGTGGCCCGGAGTGGCCGGCTGCCTGCTGAAATTCCACACGGATCAGGATGCCTCCCAGATGAAAAGTGCCCCCACAGGCACCTGTGGCTGGTTTGACAGTGCCAAGTGCCTCCTGCAAACTGACATCAGGAACCTGGCCGGGTGACTTTTGTTTCTCACGGGAAAGCCTTTCGTTCCTATCCATGGACGGGTGGCCCAGAGTGGCTGGCTGCCTGCTGAAATTCCGCACTGTTGAAGATACCTCCCAGATGGAAAGTACCACCACAGGCAACTGTGGCTGGTTTGACAGTGCCAAGCGCCTCCTGCAAACTGACATCAGGAACCCGGCCTGGTGACTTTTGTTTCTCACGGGAAAGGGCATCGTTCATGTCCATTGCCCGGTGGCCTGGTGTGGCCGGCAGCCTGCTGAACTTCCGCACAGATGAGGATACCTCCCAGATGCAAGGTGCCCATACAGGTGCGTGTGGCTGGTTTGACAGTGCCAAGTGCCTCCTGCAAACTGACATCAGGAACCTGGCCGGGTGACTTTTGTTTCTCTGGGGAAAAGCCATCGCTCCACTCCAGGGCCAGGTGGCCTGGAGTGGCCGGCTGCCTGTTGAAATTCCGCACGGATGCGGATAACTCCCAGATGAAAGGAGCCCCCACAGGCAACTGTGGCTGGTTTGACAGTGCCAAGTGCCTCCTGCAAACTGACATCAGGAACCTGGCCTGGTGACTTTTATTTCTCTGGGGAAAGGCCATTGTACGTGTCCAAGGTCTAATGGCCCGGAGTGGCCGGCTGCCTGCTGGAATTCGGCATGGATCAGGATGCCGCCGAGATGCAAGGTGCCCCCACAGGCACCTGTGGCTGGTTTGACAGTGCCATGTGCCTCCTGCAAAATGACATCAGGAACCTGCCCTTGTGACTTTCCTTTCTCTGGGGAAAGACCATGATTCATGTCCAGGGCCTTGCGGCCTGGAGTGCCCGGCTGCCTGCTGAAATTCCGCATGGATCGGGATGCCTCCCAGATGGAAAGTGCCCCCACAGGCAACTGTGGCTGGTTTGACAGTGCCAAGTGCCTCCTGCAAACTGACATCAGGAACCTGGCCGGGTGACTTTTGTTTCCCTAGGGAAAAGCCGTGGTTCTTGTCCAGGGCCTGGTGGCCCGGAGTGGCCGGCTGCCTGCTGAAATTCCGCATGGATCGGGATGCCTCCCAGATGAAAAGTGCCCCCACAGGCACCTGTGGCTGGTTTGACAGTGCCAAGTGCCTCCTGCAAACTGATATCAGGAACCTGGCCTGATGTCTTTTGTTTCTCAGGGGAAAGCCTTTCGTTCCTATCCATGGACGGGTGGCCCAGAGTGGCTGGCTGCCTGCTGAAATTCCGCACTGTTGAAGATACCTCCCAGATGGAAAGTACCACCACAGGCAACTGTGGCTGGTTTGACAGTGCCAAGCGCCTCCTGCAAACTGACATCAGGAACCTGGCCTGGTGACTTTTGTTTCTCACGGGAAAGGGCATCGTTCGTGTCCAGTGCCCGGTGGCCTGGTGTGGCCGGCAGCCTGCTGAACTTCCGCACAGATGAGGATACCGCCCAGATGCAAGGTGCCCATACAGGTGCGTGTGGCTGGTTTGACAGTGCCAAGTGCCTCCTGCAAACTGACATCAGGAACCTGGCCGGGTGACTTTTGTTTCTCTGGGGAAAAGCCATCGCTCCACTCCAGGGCCAGGTGGCCTGGAGTGGCCGGCTGCCTGTTGAAATTCCGCACGGATGCGGATAACTCCCAGATGAAAGGAGCCCCCACAGGCAACTGTGGCTGGTTTGACAGTGCCAAGTGCCTCCTGCAAACTGACATCAGGAACCTGGCCTGGTGACTTTTATTTCTCTGGGGAAAGGCCATTGTACGTGTCCAAGGTCTAATGGCCCGGAGTGGCCGGCTGCCTGCTGGAATTCGGCATGGATCAGGATGCCGCCGAGATGCAAGGTGCCCCCACAGGCAACTGTGGCTGGTTTGACAGTGCCAAGTGCCTCCTGCACACTGACATCAGGAACCTGACCTGGTGACTTTTGTTTCTCTGGGGAAAGGCCATGGTTCATATCCTACAAACTGTGGCCCAAAGTGGCCGGCTGACTGCTGAAATTCCGCACGGATCAGGATACCTCCGAGATGCAAGGTGCCCCACAGGCACCTGTGGCTGGTTTGACAGTGCCAAGTGCCTCCTGCAAACTGACATCAGGAACCTGGCCTGGTGACTTTTGTTTCTCTGGGGAAAGGCCATGGTTCATATCCTGAGCCTGGTGTCCTGAGTGGCCGGCCCCCTGCTGAAATTCTGCACGGACCAGGATGCCGCCGAGATGAAAGGTGCCCCCAGAGGCAACTGTGGCTGGTTTGACAGTGCCAAGTGCTTCCTGCAAACTGACATCAGAAACCTGGCCTGGTGATTTTCTTTCTCAGGGGAAAGGCCATGGTTCATGTCCAGGGCCCGGTGGCCCGTACTTGCCTGCTGCCTGCTGAAATTCCACACGGATCAGGATACCTCCCAGATGTAAGGTGCCACCACAGGCAACTGTGGCTGGTTTGACAGTGCCAAGTGCCTCCTGCAAACTGACATCAGGAACCCGGCCTTGTGAGTTTTGTTTCTCTGGGGAAAGGCCATCATTCTTGTTCAGAGCCCAGTGGCCCGGAGTGGCCGGCTGCCTGCTGAAATTCCACACGGATCAGGATGCCTCCCAGATGAAAAGTGCCCCCACAGGCACCTGTGGCTGGTTTGACAGTGCCAAGTGCCTCCTGCAAACTGACATCAGGAACCTGGCCGGGTGAGTTTTGTTTCTCACGGGAAAGCCTTTCGTTCCTATCCATGGACGGGTGGCCCAGAGTGGCTGGCTGCCTGCTGAAATTCCGCACTGTTGAAGATACCTCCCAGATGGAAAGTACCACCACAGGCAACTGTGGCTGGTTTGACAGTGCCAAGCGCCTCCTGCAAACTGACATCAGGAACCCGGCCTGGTGACTTTTGTTTCTCACGGGAAAGGGCATCGTTCATGTCCATTGCCCGGTGGCCTGGTGTGGCCGGCAGCCTGCTGAACTTCCGCACAGATGAGGATACCTCCCAGATGCAAGGTGCCCATACAGGTGCGTGTGGCTGGTTTGACAGTGCCAAGTGCCTCCTGCAAACTGACATCAGGAACCTGGCCGGGTGACTTTTGTTTCTCTGGGGAAAAGCCATCGCTCCACTCCAGGGCCAGGTGGCCTGGAGTGGCCGGCTGCCTGTTGAAATTCCGCACGGATGCGGATAACTCCCAGATGAAAGGAGCCCCCACAGGCAACTGTGGCTGGTTTGACAGTGCCAAGTGCCTCCTGCAAACTGACATCAGGAACCTGGCCTGGTGACTTTTATTTCTCTGGGGAAAGGCCATTGTGCGTGTCCAAGGTCTAATGGCCCGGAGTGGCCGGCTGCCTGCTGGAATTCGACATGGATCAGGATGCCGCCGAGATGCAAGGTGCCCCCACAGGCACCTGTGGCTGGTTTGACAGTGCCATGTGCCTCCTGCAAAATGACATCAGGAACCTGGCCTTGTGACTTTCCTTTCTCTGGGGAAAGACCATGATTCATGTCCAGGGCCTTGCGGCCTGGAGTGCCCGGCTGCCTGCTGAAATTCCGCATGGATCGGGATGCCTCCCAGATGGAAAGTGCCCCCACAGCCAACTGTGGCTGGTTTGACAGTGCCAAGTGCCTCCTGCAAACTGACATCAGGAACCTGGCCGGGTGACTTTTGTTTCCCTAGGGAAAAGCCGTGGTTCTTGTCCAGGGCCTGGTGGCCCGGAGTGGCCGGCTGCCTGCTGAAATTCCGCATGGATCGGGATGCCTCCCAGATGAAAAGTGCCCCCACAGGCACCTGTGGCTGGTTTGACAGTGCCAAGTGCCTCCTGCAAACTGACATCAGGAACCTGGCCGGGTGAGTTTTGTTTCTCTGGGGAAAGCCTTTCGTTCCTATCCATGGACGTGTGGCCCAGAGTGGCTGGCTGCCTGCTGAAATTCCGCACTGTTGAAGATACCTCCCAGATGGAAAGTACCACCACAGGCAACTGTGGCTGGTTTGACAGTGCCAAGCGCCTCCTGCAAACTGACATCAGGAACCTGGCCTGGTGACTTTTGTTTCTCACGGGAAAGGGCATCGTTCGTGTCCAGTGCCCGGTGGCCTGGTGTGGCCGGCAGCCTGCTGAACTTCCGCACAGATGAGGATACCGCCCAGATGCAAGGTGCCCATACAGGTGCGTGTGGCTGGTTTGACAGTGCCAAGTGCCTCCTGCAAACTGACATCAGGAACCTGGCCGGGTGACTTTTGTTTCTCTGGGGAAAAGCCATCGCTCCACTCCAGGGCCAGGTGGCCTGGAGTGGCCGGCTGCCTGTTGAAATTCCGCACGGATGCGGATAACTCCCAGATGAAAGGAGCCCCCACAGGCAACTGTGGCTGGTTTGACAGTGCCAAGTGCCTCCTGCAAACTGACATCAGGAACCTGGCCTGGTGACTTTTATTTCTCTGGGGAAAGGCCATTGTACGTGTCCAAGGTCTAATGGCCCGGAGTGGCCGGCTGCCTGCTGGAATTCGGCATGGATCAGGATGCCGCCGAGATGCAAGGTGCCCCCACAGGCAACTGTGGCTGGTTTGACAGTGCCAAGTGCCTCCTGCAAACTGACCTCAGGAACCTGGCCGGGTGACTTTTGTTTCCCTAGGGAAAAGCCGTGGTTCTTGTCCAGGGCCTGGTGGCCCGGAGTGGCCGGCTGCCTGCTGAAATTCCGCATGGATCGGGATGCCTCCCAGATGAAAAGTGCCCCCACAGGCACCTGTGGCTGGTTTGACAGTGCCAAGTGCCTCCTGCAAACTGACATCAGGAACCTGGCCGGGTGAGTTTTGTTTCTCTGGGGAAAGCCTTTCGTTCCTATCCATGGACGGGTGGCCCAGAGTGGCTGGCTGCCTGCTGAAATTCCGCACTGTTGAAGATACCTCCCAGATGGAAAGTACCACCACAGGCAACTGTGGCTGGTTTGACAGTGCCAAGCGCCTCCTGCAAACTGACATCAGGAACCTGGCCTGGTGACTTTTGTTTCTCACGGGAAAGGGCATCGTTCATGTCCATTGCCCGGTGGCCTGGTGTGGCCGGCAGCCTGCTGAACTTCCGCACAGATGAGGATACCTCCCAGATGCAAGGTGCCCATACAGGTGCGTGTGGCTGGTTTGACAGTGCCAAGTGCCTCCTGCAAACTGACATCAGGAACCTGGCCGGGTGACTTTTGTTTCTCTGGGGAAAAGCCATCGCTCCACTCCAAGGCCAGGTGGCCTGGAGTGGCCGGCTGCCTGTTGAAATTCCGCACGGATGCGGATAACTCCCAGATGAAAGGAGCCCCCACAGGCAACTGTGGCTGGTTTGACAGTGCCAAGTGCCTCCTGCAAACTGACATCAGGAACCTGGCCTGGTGACTTTTATTTCTCTGGGGAAAGGCCATTGTACGTGTCCAAGGTCTAATGGCCTGGAGTGGCCGGCTGCCTGCTGGAATTCGGCATGGATCAGGATGCCGCCGAGATGCAAGGTGCCCCCACAGGCACCTGTGGCTGGTTTGACAGTGCCAAGTGCCTCCTGCAAACTGACCTCAGGAACCTGGCCGGGTGACTTTTGTTTCCCTAGGGAAAAGCCGTGGTTCTTGTCCAGGGCCTGGTGGCCCGGAGTGGCCGGCTGCCTGCTGAAATTCCGCATGGATCGGGATGCCTCCCAGATGAAAAGTGCCCCCACAGGCACCTGTGGCTGGTTTGACAGTGCCAAGTGCCTCCTGCAAACTGACATCAGGAACCTGGCCGGGTGAGTTTTGTTTCTCTGGGGAAAGCCTTTCGTTCCTATCCATGGACGGGTGGCCCAGAGTGGCTGGCTGCCTGCTGAAATTCCGCACTGTTGAAGATACCTCCCAGATGGAAAGTACCACCACAGGCAACTGTGGCTGGTTTGACAGTGCCAAGCGCCTCCTGCAAACTGACATCAGGAACCTGGCCTGGTGACTTTTGTTTCTCACGGGAAAGGGCATCGTTCGTGTCCAGTGCCCGGTGGCCTGGTGTGGCCGGCAGCCTGCTGAACTTCCGCACAGATGAGGATACCGCCCAGATGCAAGGTGCCCATACAGGTGCGTGTGGCTGGTTTGACAGTGCCAAGTGCCTCCTGCAAACTGACATCAGGAACCTGGCCGGGTGACTTTTGTTTCTCTGGGGAAAAGCCATCGCTCCACTCCAGGGCCAGGTGGCCTGGAGTGGCCGGCTGCCTGTTGAAATTCCGCACGGATGCGGATAACTCCCAGATGAAAGGAGCCCCCACAGGCAACTGTGGCTGGTTTGACAGTGCCAAGTGCCTCCTGCAAACTGACATCAGGAACCTGGCCTGGTGACTTTTATTTCTCTGGGGAAAGGCCATTGTACGTGTCCAAGGTCTAATGGCCCGGAGTGGCCGGCTGCCTGCTGGAATTCGGCATGGATCAGGATGCCGCCGAGATGCAAGGTGCCCCCACAGGCACCTGTGGCTGGTTTGACAGTGCCATGTGCCTCCTGCAAAATGACATCAGGAACCTGGCCTTGTGACTTTCCTTGCTCTGGGGAAAGACCATGATTCATGTCCAGGGCCTTGCGGCCTGGAGTGCCCGGCTGCCTGCTGAAATTCCGCACGGATGCGGATAACTCCCAGATGGAAAGTGCCCCCACAGCCAACTGTGGCTGGTTTGACAGTGCCAAGTGCCTCCTGCAAACTGACATCAGGAACCTGGCCGGGTGACTTTTGTTTCCCTAGGGAAAAGCCGTGGTTCTTGTCCAGGGCCTGGTGGCCCGGAGTGGCCGGCTGCCTGCTGAAATTCCGCATGGATCGGGATGCCTCCCAGATGAAAAGTGCCCCCACAGGCACCTGTGGCTGGTTTGACAGTGCCAAGTGCCTCCTGCAAACTGACATCAGGAACCTGGCCTGGAGTCTTTTGTTTCTCAGGGGAAAGCCTTTCGTTCCTATCCATGGACGGGTGGCCCAGAGTGGCTGGCTGCCTGCTGAAATTCCGCACTGTTGAAGATACCTCCCAGATGGAAAGTACCACCACAGGCAACTGTGGCTGGTTTGACAGTGCCAAGCGCCTCCTGCAAACTGACATCAGGAACCTGGCCTGGTGACTTTTGTTTCTCACGGGAAAGGGCATCGTTCGTGTCCAGTGCCCGGTGGCCTGGTGTGGCCGGCAGCCTGCTGAACTTCCGCACAGATGAGGATACCTCCCAGATGCAAGGTGCCCATACAGGTGCGTGTGGCTGGTTTGACAGTGCCAAGTGCCTCCTGCAAACTGACATCAGGAACCTGGCCGGGTGACTTTTGTTTCTCTGGGGAAAAGCCATCGCTCCACTCCAGGGCCAGGTGGCCTGGAGTGGCCGGCTGCCTGTTGAAATTCCGCACGGATGCGGATAACTCCCAGATGAAAGGAGCCCCCATAGGCAACTGTGGCTGGTTTGACAGTGCCAAGTGCCTCCTGCAAACTGACATCAGGAACCTGGCCTGGTGACTTTTATTTCTCTGGGGAAAGGCCATTGTACGTGTCCAAGGTCTAATGGCCCGGAGTGGCCGGCTGCCTGCTGGAATTCGGCATGGATCAGGATGCCGCCGAGATGCAAGGTGCCCCCACAGGCAACTGTGGCTGGTTTGACAGTGCCAAGTGCCTCCTGCACACTGACATCAGGAACCTGACCTGGTGACTTTTATTTCTCTGGGGAAAGGCCATGGTTCATATCCTACAAACTGTGGCCCAAAGTGGCCGGCTGACTGCTGAAATTCCGCACGGATCAGGATACCTCCGAGATGCAAGGTGCCCCACAGGCACCTGTGGCTGGTTTGACAGTGCCAAGTGCCTCCTGCAAACTGACATCAGGAACCTGGCCTGGTGACTTTTGTTTCTCTGGGGAAAGGCCATGGTTCATATCCTGAGCCTGGTGTCCTGAGTGGCCGGCCCCCTGCTGAAATTCTGCACGGACCAGGATGCCGCCGAGATGAAAGGTGCCCCCACAGGCAACTGTGGCTGGTTTGACAGTGCCAAGTGCCTCCTGCAAACTGACATCAGGAACCTGGCCTGGTGACTTTTGTTTCTCTGGGGAAAGGCCATGGTTCATATCCTGAGCCTGGTGTCCTGAGTGGCCGGCCCCCTGCTGAAATTCTGCACGGACCAGGATGCCGCCGAGATGAAAGGTGCCCCCAGAGGCAACTGTGGCTGGTTTGACAGTGCCAAGTGCTTCCTGCAAACTGACATCAGGAACCTGGCCTGGTGATTTTCTTTCTCAGGGGAAAGGCCATGGTTCATGTCCAGGGCCCGGTGGCCCGTACTTGCCTGCTGCCTGCTGAAATTCCACACGGATCAGGATACCTCCCAGATGTAAGGTGCCACCACAGGCAACTGTGGCTGGTTTGACAGTGCCAAGTGCCTCCTGCAAACTGACATCAGGAACCTGGCCTTGTGACTTTCCTTTCTCTGGGGAAAGACCATGATTCATGTCCAGGGCCTTGCAGCCTGGAGTGCCCGGCTGCCTGCTGAAATTCCGCATGGATCGGGATGCCTCCCAGATGGAAAGTGCCCCCACAGCCAACTGTGGCTGGTTTGACAGTGCCAAGTGCCTCCTGCAAACTGACATCAGGAACCTGGCCGGGTGACTTTTGTTTCCCTAGGGAAAAGCCGTGGTTCTTGTCCAGGGCCTGGTGGCCCGGAGTGGCCGGCTGCCTGCTGAAATTCCGCATGGATCGGGATGCCTCCCAGATGCAAGGTGCCCCCACAGGCAACTGTGGCTGGTTTGACAGTGCCAAGTGCTTCCTGCAAACTGACATCAGGAACCTGGCCTGGTGATTTTCTTTCTCAGGGGAAAGGCCATGGTTCATGTCCAGGGCCCGGTGGCCCGTACTTGCCTGCTGCCTGCTGAAATTCCACACGGATCAGGATACCTCCCAGATGTAAGGTGCCACCACAGGCAACTGTGGCTGGTTTGACAGTGCCAAGTGCCTCCTGCAAACTGACATCAGGAACCTGGCCTTGTGAGTTTTGTTTCTCTGGGGAAAGGCCATCATTCTTGTTCAGAGCCCAGTGGCCCGGAGTGGCCGGCTGCCTGCTGAAATTCCGCATGGATCAGGATGCCTCCCAGATGAAAAGTGCCCCCACAGGCACCTGTGGCTGGTTTGACAGTGCCAAGTGCCTCCTGCAAACTGACATCAGGAACCTGGCCGGGTGAGTTTTGTTTCTCTGGGGAAAGCCTTTCGTTCCTATCCATGGACGGGTGGCCCAGAGTGGCTGGCTGCCTGCTGAAATTCCGCACTGTTGAAGATACCTCCCAGATGGAAAGTACCACCACAGGCAACTGTGGCTGGTTTGACAGTGCCAAGCGCCTCCTGCAAACTGACATCAGGAACCTGGCCTGGTGACTTTTGTTTCTCACGGGAAAGGGCATTGTTCATGTCCATTGCCCGGTGGCCTGGTGTGGCCGGCAGCCTGCTGAACTTCCGCACAGATGAGGATACCTCCCAGATGCAAGGTGCCCATACAGGTGCGTGTGGCTGGTTTGACAGTGCCAAGTGCCTCCTGCAAACTGACATCAGGAACCTGGCCGGGTGACTTTTGTTTCTCTGGGGAAAAGCCATCGCTCCACTCCAAGGCCAGGTGGCCTGGAGTGGCCGGCTGCCTGTTGAAATTCCGCACGGATGCGGATAACTCCCAGATGAAAGGAGCCCCCACAGGCAACTGTGGCTGGTTTGACAGTGCCAAGTGCCTCCTGCAAACTGACATCAGGAACCTGGCCTGGTGACTTTTATTTCTCTGGGGAAAGGCCATTGTACGTGTCCAAGGTCTAATGGCCTGGAGTGGCCGGTTGCCTGCTGGAATTCGGCATGGATCAGGATGCCGCCGAGATGCAAGGTGCCCCCACAGGCAACTGTGGCTGGTTTGACAGTGCCAAGTGCCTCCTGCAAACTGACCTCAGGAACCTGGCCGGGTGACTTTTGTTTCCCTAGGGAAAAGCCGTGGTTCTTGTCCAGGGCCTGGTGGCCCGGAGTGGCCGGCTGCCTGCTGAAATTCCGCATGGATCGGGATGCCTCCCAGATGAAAAGTGCCCCCACAGGCACCTGTGGCTGGTTTGACAGTGCCAAGTGCCTCCTGCAAACTGACATCAGGAACCTGGCCGGGTGAGTTTTGTTTCTCTGGGGAAAGCCTTTCGTTCCTATCCATGGACGGGTGGCCCAGAGTGGCTGGCTGCCTGCTGAAATTCCGCACTGTTGAAGATACCTCCCAGATGGAAAGTACCACCACAGGCAACTGTGGCTGGTTTGACAGTGCCAAGCGCCTCCTGCAAACTGACATCAGGAACCTGGCCTGGTGACTTTTGTTTCTCACGGGAAAGGGCATCGTTCGTGTCCAGTGCCCGGTGGCCTGGTGTGGCCGGCAGCCTGCTGAACTTCCGCACAGATGAGGATACCGCCCAGATGCAAGGTGCCCATACAGGTGCGTGTGGCTGGTTTGACAGTGCCAAGTGCCTCCTGCAAACTGACATCAGGAACCTGGCCGGGTGACTTTTGTTTCTCTGGGGAAAAGCCATCGCTCCACTCCAGGGCCAGGTGGCCTGGAGTGGCCGGCTGCCTGTTGAAATTCCGCACGGATGCGGATAACTCCCAGATGAAAGGAGCCCCCACAGGCAACTGTGGCTGGTTTGACAGTGCCAAGTGCCTCCTGCAAACTGACATCAGGAACCTGGCCTGGTGACTTTTATTTCTCTGGGGAAAGGCCATTGTACGTGTCCAAGGTCTAATGGCCCGGAGTGGCCGGCTGCCTGCTGGAATTCGGCATGGATCAGGATGCCGCCGAGATGCAAGGTGCCCCCACAGGCACCTGTGGCTGGTTTGACAGTGCCATGTGCCTCCTGCAAAATGACATCAGGAACCTGGCCTTGTGACTTTCCTTGCTCTGGGGAAAGACCATGATTCATGTCCAGGGCCTTGCGGCCTGGAGTGCCCGGCTGCCTGCTGAAATTCCGCATGGATCGGGATGCCTCCCAGATGGAAAGTGCCCCCACAGGCAACTGTGGCTGGTTTGACAGTGCCAAGTGCCTCCTGCAAACTGACCTCAGGAACCTGGCCGGGTGACTTTTGTTTCCCTAGGGAAAAGCCGTGGTTCTTGTCCAGGGCCTGGTGGCCCGGAGTGGCCGGCTGCCTGCTGAAATTCCGCATGGATCGGGATGCCTCCCAGATGAAAAGTGCCCCCACAGGCACCTGTGGCTGGTTTGACAGTGCCAAGTGCCTCCTGCAAACTGACATCAGGAACCTGGCCGGGTGAGTTTTGTTTCTCTGGGGAAAGCCTTTCGTTCCTATCCATGGACGGGTGGCCCAGAGTGGCTGGCTGCCTGCTGAAATTCCGCACTGTTGAAGATACCTCCCAGATGGAAAGTACCACCACAGGCAACTGTGGCTGGTTTGACAGTGCCAAGCGCCTCCTGCAAACTGACATCAGGAACCTGGCCTGGTGACTTTTGTTTCTCACGGGAAAGGGCATCGTTCGTGTCCAGTGCCCGGTGGCCTGGTGTGGCCGGCAGCCTGCTGAACTTCCGCACAGATGAGGATACCGCCCAGATGCAAGGTGCCCATACAGGTGCGTGTGGCTGGTTTGACAGTGCCAAGTGCCTCCTGCAAACTGACATCAGGAACCTGGCCGGGTGACTTTTGTTTCTCTGGGGAAAAGCCATCGCTCCACTCCAGGGCCAGGTGGCCTGGAGTGGCCGGCTGCCTGTTGAAATTCCGCACGGATGCGGATAACTCCCAGATGAAAGGAGCCCCCACAGGCAACTGTGGCTGGTTTGACAGTGCCAAGTGCCTCCTGCAAACTGACATCAGGAACCTGGCCTGGTGACTTTTATTTCTCTGGGGAAAGGCCATTGTACGTGTCCAAGGTCTAATGGCCCGGAGTGGCCGGCTGCCTGCTGGAATTCGGCATGGATCAGGATGCCGCCGAGATGCAAGGTGCCCCCACAGGCACCTGTGGCTGGTTTGACAGTGCCATGTGCCTCCTGCAAAATGACATCAGGAACCTGGCCTTGTGACTTTCCTTGCTCTGGGGAAAGACCATGATTCATGTCCAGGGCCTTGCGGCCTGGAGTGCCCGGCTGCCTGCTGAAATTCCGCATGGATCGGGATGCCTCCCAGATGGAAAGTGCCCCCACAGCCAACTGTGGCTGGTTTGACAGTGCCAAGTGCCTCCTGCAAACTGACATCAGGAACCTGGCCGGGTGACTTTTGTTTCCCTAGGGAAAAGCCGTGGTTCTTGTCCAGGGCCTGGTGGCCCGGAGTGGCCGGCTGCCTGCTGAAATTCCGCATGGATCGGGATGCCTCCCAGATGAAAAGTGCCCCCACAGGCACCTGTGGCTGGTTTGACAGTGCCAAGTGCCTCCTGCAAACTGACATCAGGAACCTGGCCGGGTGAGTTTTGTTTCTCTGGGGAAAGCCTTTCGTTCCTATCCATGGACGGGTGGCCCAGAGTGGCTGGCTGCCTGCTGAAATTCCGCACTGTTGAAGATACCTCCCAGATGGAAAGTACCACCACAGGCAACTGTGGCTGGTTTGACAGTGCCAAGCACCTCCTGCAAACTGACATCAGGAACCTGGCCTGGTGACTTTTGTTTCTCACGGGAAAGGGCATCGTTCATGTCCAGTGCCCGGTGGCCTGGTGTGGCCGGCAGCCTGCTGAACTTCCGCACAGATGAGGATACCTCCCAGATGCAAGGTGCCCATACAGGTGCGTGTGGCTGGTTTGACAGTGCCAAGTGCCTCCTGCAAACTGACATCAGGAACCTGGCCGGGTGACTTTTGTTTCTCTGGGGAAAAGCCATCGCTCCACTCCAGGGCCAGGTGGCCTGGAGTGGCCGGCTGCCTGTTGAAATTCCGCACGGATGCGGATAAATCCCAGATGAAAGGAGCCCCCACAGGCAACTGTGGCTGGTTTGACAGTGCCAAGTGCCTCCTGCAAACTGACATCAGGAACCTGGCCGGGTGACTTTTGTTTCCCTAGGGAAAAGCCGTGGTTCTTCTCCAGGGCCTGGTGGCCGGTATGGCCGGCTGCCTGCTGAAATTCCGCATGGATCGGGATGCCTCCCAGATGAAAAGTGCCCCCACAGGCACCTGTGGCTGGTTTGACAGTGCCAAGTGCCTCCTGCAAACTGACATCAGGAACCTGGCCTGGAGTCTTTTGTTTCTCAGGGGAAAGCCTTTCGTTCCTATCCATGGACGGGTGGCCCAGAGTGGCTGGCTGCCTGCTGAAATTCCGCACTGTTGAAGATACCTCCCAGATGGAAAGTACCACCACAGGCAACTGTGGCTGGTTTGACAGTGCCAAGCGCCTCCTGCAAACTGACATCAGGAACCTGGCCTGGTGACTTTTGTTTCTCACGGGAAAGGGCATCGTTCGTGTCCAGTGCCCGGTGGCCTGGTGTGGCCGGCAGCCTGCTGAACTTCCGCACAGATGAGGATACCTCCCAGATGCAAGGTGCCCATACAGGTGCGTGTGGCTGGTTTGACAGTGCCAAGTGCCTCCTGCAAACTGACATCAGGAACCTGGCCGGGTGACTTTTGTTTCTCTGGGGAAAAGCCATCGCTCCACTCCAGGGCCAGGTGGCCTGGAGTGGCCGGCTGCCTGTTGAAATTCCGCACGGATGCGGATAACTCCCAGATGAAAGGAGCCCCCACAGGCAACTGTGGCTGGTTTGACAGTGCCAAGTGCCTCCTGCAAACTGACATCAGGAACCTGGCCTGGTGACTTTTGTTTCTCTGGGGAAAGGCCATGGTTCATATCCTGAGCCTGGTGTCCTGAGTGGCCGGCCCCCTGCTGAAATTCTGCACGGACCAGGATGCCGCCGAGATGAAAGGTGCCCCCACAGGCAACTGTGGCTGGTTTGACAGTGCCAAGTGCCTCCTGCAAACTGACATCAGGAACCTGGCCTGGTGACTTTTGTTTCTCTGGGGAAAGGCCATGGTTCATATCCTGAGCCTGGTGTCCTGAGTGGCCGGCCCCCTGCTGAAATTCTGCACGGACCAGGATGCCGCCGAGATGAAAGGTGCCCCCACAGGCAACTGTGGCTGGTTTGACAGTGCCAAGTGCTTCCTGCAAACTGACATCAGAAACCTGGCCTGGTGATTTTCTTTCTCAGGGGAAAGGCCATGGTTCATGTCCAGGGCCCGGTGGCCCGTACTTGCCTGCTGCCTGCTGAAATTCCACACGGATCAGGATACCTCCCAGATGTAAGGTGCCACCACAGGCAACTGTGGCTGGTTTGACAGTGCCAAGTGCCTCCTGCAAACTGACATCAGGAACCTGGCCTTGTGACTTTCCTTTCTCTGGGGAAAGACCATGATTCATGTCCAGGGCCTTGCGGCCTGGAGTGCCCGGCTGCCTGCTGAAATTCCGCATGGATCGGGATGCCTCCCAGATGCAAGGTGCCCCCACAGGCAACTGTGGCTGGTTTGACAGTGCCAAGTGCTTCCTGCAAACTGACATCAGAAACCTGGCCTGGTGATTTTCTTTCTCAGGGGAAAGGCCATGGTTCATGTCCAGGGCCCGGTGGCCCGTACTTGCCTGCTGCCTGCTGAAATTCCACACGGATCAGGATACCTCCCAGATGTAAGGTGCCACCACAGGCAACTGTGGCTGGTTTGACAGTGCCAAGTGCCTCCTGCAAACAGACATCAGGAACCTGGCCTTGTGAGTTTTGTTTCTCTGGGGAAAGGCCATCATTCTTGTTCAGAGCCCAGTGGCCCGGAGTGGCCGGCTGCCTGCTGAAATTCCGCATGGATCGGGATGCCTCCCAGATGGAAAGTGCCCCCACAGGCAACTGTGGCTGGTTTGACAGTGCCAAGTGCCTCCTGCAAACTGACCTCAGGATCCTGGCCGGGTGACTTTTGTTTCCCTAGGGAAAAGCCGTGGTTCTTGTCCAGGGCCTGGTGGCCCGGAGTGGCCGGCTGCCTGCTGAAATTCCGCATGGATCGGGATGCCTCCCAGATGAAAAGTGCCCCCACAGGCACCTGTGGCTGGTTTGACAGTGCCAAGTGCCTCCTGCAAACTGACATCAGGAACCTGGCCGGGTGAGTTTTGTTTCTCTGGGGAAAGCCTTTCGTTCCTATCCATGGACGGGTGGCCCAGAGTGGCTGGCTGCCTGCTGAAATTCCGCACTGTTGAAGATACCTCCCAGATGGAAAGTACCACCACAGGCAACTGTGGCTGGTTTGACAGTGCCAAGCGCCTCCTGCAAACTGACATCAGGAACCTGGCCTGGTGACTTTTGTTTCTCACGGGAAAGGGCATCGTTCGTGTCCAGTGCCCGGTGGCCTGGTGTGGCCGGCAGCCTGCTGAACTTCCGCACAGATGAGGATACCGCCCAGATGCAAGGTGCCCATACAGGTGCGTGTGGCTGGTTTGACAGTGCCAAGTGCCTCCTGCAAACTGACATCAGGAACCTGGCCGGGTGACTTTTGTTTCTCTGGGGAAAAGCCATCGCTCCACTCCAGGGCCAGGTGGCCTGGAGTGGCCGGCTGCCTGTTGAAATTCCGCACGGATGCGGATAACTCCCAGATGAAAGGAGCCCCCACAGGCAACTGTGGCTGGTTTGACAGTGCCAAGTGCCTCCTGCAAACTGACATCAGGAACCTGGCCTGGTGACTTTTATTTCTCTGGGGAAAGGCCATTGTACGTGTCCAAGGTCTAATGGCCCGGAGTGGCCGGCTGCCTGCTGGAATTCGGCATGGATCAGGATGCCGCCGAGATGCAAGGTGCCCCCACAGGCACCTGTGGCTGGTTTGACAGTGCCATGTGCCTCCTGCAAAATGACATCAGGAACCTGGCCTTGTGACTTTCCTTGCTCTGGGGAAAGACCATGATTCATGTCCAGGGCCTTGCGGCCTGGAGTGCCCGGCTGCCTGCTGAAATTCCGCATGGATCGGGATGCCTCCCAGATGGAAAGTGCCCCCACAGCCAACTGTGGCTGGTTTGACAGTGCCAAGTGCCTCCTGCAAACTGACATCAGGAACCTGGCCTGGTGACTTTTGTTTCTCACGGGAAAGGGCATCGTTCGTGTCCAGTGCCCGGTGGCCTGGTGTGGCCGGCAGCCTGCTGAACTTCCGCACAGATGAGGATACCTCCCAGATGCAAGGTGCCCATACAGGTGCGTGTGGCTGGTTTGACAGTGCCAAGTGCCTCCTGCAAACTGACATCAGGAACCTGGCCGGGTGACTTTTGTTTCTCTGGGGAAAAGCCATCGCTCCACTCCAGGGCCAGGTGGCCTGGAGTGGCCGGCTGCCTGTTGAAATTCCGCACGGATGCGGATAAATCCCAGATGAAAGGAGCCCCCACAGGCAACTGTGGCTGGTTTGACAGTGCCAAGTGCCTCCTGCAAACTGACATCAGGAACCTGGCCGGGTGACTTTTGTTTCCCTAGGGAAAAGCCGTGGTTCTTCTCCAGGGCCTGGTGGCCGGTATGGCCGGCTGCCTGCTGAAATTCCGCATGGATCGGGATGCCTCCCAGATGAAAAGTGCCCCCACAGGCACCTGTGGCTGGTTTGACAGTGCCAAGTGCCTCCTGCAAACTGACATCAGGAACCTGGCCTGGAGTCTTTTGTTTCTCAGGGGAAAGCCTTTCGTTCCTATCCATGGACGGGTGGCCCAGAGTGGCTGGCTGCCTGCTGAAATTCCGCACTGTTGAAGATACCTCCCAGATGGAAAGTACCACCACAGGCAACTGTGGCTGGTTTGACAGTGACAAGCGCCTCCTGCAAACTGACATCAGGAACCTGGCCTGGTGACTTTTGTTTCTCACGGGAAAGGGCATCGTTCGTGTCCAGTGCCCGGTGGCCTGGTGTGGCCGGCAGCCTGCTGAACTTCCGCACAGATGAGGATACCTCCCAGATGCAAGGTGCCCATACAGGTGCGTGTGGCTGGTTTGACAGTGCCAAGTGCCTCCTGCAAACTGACATCAGGAACCTGGCCGGGTGACTTTTGTTTCTCTGGGGAAAAGCCATCGCTCCACTCCAGGGCCAGGTGGCCTGGAGTGGCCGGCTGCCTGTTGAAATTCCGCACGGATGCGGATAACTCCCAGATGAAAGGAGCCCCCACAGGCAACTGTGGCTGGTTTGACAGTGCCAAGTGCCTCCTGCAAACTGACATCAGGAACCTGGCCTGGTGACTTTTATTTCTCTGGGGAAAGGCCATTGTACGTGTCCAAGGTCTAATGGCCCGGAGTGGCCGGCTGCCTGCTGGAATTCGGCATGGATCAGGATGCCGCCGAGATGCAAGGTGCCCCCACAGGCAACTGTGGCTGGTTTGACAGTGCCAAGTGCCTCCTGCACACTGACATCAGGAACCTGACCTGGTGACTTTTGTTTCTCTGGGGAAAGGCCATGGTTCATATCCCACAAACTGTGGCCCAAAGTGGCCGGCTGACTGCTGAAATTCCGCACGGATCAGGATACCTCCGAGATGCAAGGTGCCCCACAGGCACCTGTGGCTGGTTTGACAGTGCCAAGTGCCTCCTGCAAACTGACATCAGGAACCTGGCCTGGTGACTTTTGTTTCTCTGGGGAAAGGCCATGGTTCATATCCTGAGCCTGGTGTCCTGAGTGGCCGGCCCCCTGCTGAAATTCTGCACGGATCAGGATGCCGCCGAGATGAAAGGTGCCCCCAGAGGCAACTATGGCTGGTTTGACAGTGCCAAGTGCTTCCTGCAAACTGACATCAGGAACCTGGCCTGGTGATTTTCTTTCTCAGGGGAAAGGCCATGGTTCATGTCCAGGGCCCGGTGGCCCGTACTTGCCTGCTGCCTGCTGAAATTCCACACGGATCAGGATACCTCCCAGATGTAAGGTGCCACCACAGGCAACTGTGGCTGGTTTGACAGTGCCAAGTGCCTCCTGCAAACTGACATCAGGAACCTGGCCTTGTGAGTTTTGTTTCTCTGGGGAAAGGCCATCATTCTTGTTCAGAGCCCAGTGGCCCGGAGTGGCCGGCTGCCTGCTGAAATTCCGCATGGATCAGGATGCCTCCCAGATGAAAAGTGCCCCCACAGGCACCTGTGGCTGGTTTGACAGTGCCAAGTGCCTCCTGCAAACTGACATCAGGAACCTGGCCGGGTGAGTTTTGTTTCTCTGGGGAAAGCCTTTCATTCCTATCCATGGACGGGTGGCCCAGAGTGGCTGGCTGCCTGCTGAAATTCCGCACTGTTGAAGATACCTCCCAGATGGAAAGTACCACCACAGGCAACTGTGGCTGGTTTGACAGTGCCAAGCGCCTCCTGCAAACTGACATCAGGAACCTGGCCTGGTGACTTTTGTTTCTCACGGGAAAGGGCATCGTTCATGTCCATTGCCCGGTGGCCTGGTGTGGCCGGCAGCCTGCTGAACTTCCGCACAGATGAGGATACCTCCCAGATGCAAGGTGCCCATACAGGTGCGTGTGGCTGGTTTGACAGTGCCAAGTGCCTCCTGCAAACTGACATCAGGAACCTGGCCGGGTGACTTTAGTTTCCCTAGGGAAAAGCCATCGCTCCACTCCAAGGCCAGGTGGCCTGGAGTGGCCGGCTGCCTGTTGAAATTCCGCACGGATGCGGATAACTCCCAGATGAAAGGAGCCCCCACAGGCAACTGTGGCTGGTTTGACAGTGCCAAGTGCCTCCTGCAAACTGACATCAGGAACCTGGCCTGGTGACTTTTATTTCTCTGGGGAAAGGCCATTGTACGTGTCCAAGGTCTAATGGCCCGGAGTGGCCGGCTGCCTGCTGAAATTCCGCACGGATCAGGATACCTCCGAGATGCAAGGTGCCCCACAGGCACCTGTGGCTGGTTTGACAGTGCCAAGTGCCTCCTGCAAACTGACATCAGGAACCTGGCCTGGTGACTTTTGTTTCTCTGGGGAAAGGCCATGGTTCATATCCTGAGCCTGGTGTCCTGAGTGGCCGGCCCCCTGCTGAAATTCTGCACGGACCAGGATGCCGCCGAGATGAAAGGTGCCCCCAGAGGCAACTGTGGCTGGTTTGACAGTGCCAAGTGCTTCCTGCAAACTGACATCAGGAACCTGGCCTGGTGATTTTCTTTCTCAGGGGAAAGGCCATGGTTCATGTCCAGGGCCCGGTGGCCCGTACTTGCCTGCTGCCTGCTGAAATTCCACACGGATCAGGATACCTCCCAGATGTAAGGTGCCACCACAGGCAACTGTGGCTGGTTTGACAGTGCCAAGTGCCTCCTGCAAACTGACATCAGGAACCTGGCCTTGTGAGTTTTGTTTCTCTGGGGAAAGGCCATCATTCTTGTTCAGAGCCCAGTGGCCCGGAGTGGCCGGCTGCCTGCTGAAATTCCGCATAGATCAGGATGCCTCCCAGATGAAAAGTGCCCCCACAGGCACCTGTGGCTGGTTTGACAGTGCCAAGTGCCTCCTGCAAACTGACATCAGGAACCTGGCCGGGTGAGTTTTGTTTCTCTGGGGAAAGCCTTTCGTTCCTATCCATGGACGGGTGGCCCAGAGTGGCTGGCTGCCTGTTGAAATTCCGCACGGATGCGGATAACTCCCAGATGAAAGGAGCCCCCACAGGCAACTGTGGCTGGTTTGACAGTGCCAAGTGCCTCCTGCAAACTGACATCAGGAACCTGGCCGGGTGACTTTTGTTTCCCTAGGGAAAAGCCGTGGTCCTTGTCCAGGGCCTGGTGGCCCGGAGTGGCCGGCTGCCTGCTGAAATTCCGCATGGATCGGGATGCCTCCCAGATGAAAAGTGCCCCCACAGGCACCTGTGGCTGGTTTGACAGTGCCAAGTGCCTCCTGCAAACTGACATCAGGAACCTGGCCTGGTGTCTTTTGTTTCTCAGGGGAAAGCCTTTCGTTCCTATCCATGGACGGGTGGCCCAGAGTGGCTGGCTGCCTGCTGAAATTCCGCACTGTTGAAGATACCTCCCAGATGGAAAGTACCACCACAGGCAACTGTGGCTGGTTTGACAGTGCCAAGCGCCTCCTGCAAACTGACATCAGGAACCTGGCCTGGTGACTTTTGTTTCTCACGGGAAAGGGCATCGTTCATGTCCAGTGCCCGGTGGCCTGGTGTGGCCGGCAGCCTGCTGAACTTCCGCACAGATGAGGATACCTCCCAGATGCAAGGTGCCCATACAGGTGCGTGTGGCTGGTTTGACAGTGCCAAGTGCCTCCTGCAAACTGACATCAGGAACCTGGCCGGGTGACTTTTGTTTCTCTGGGGAAAAGCCATCGCTCCACTCCAGGGCCAGGTGGCCTGGAGTGGCCGGCTGCCTGTTGAAATTCCGCACGGATGCGGATAACTCCCAGATGAAAGGAGCCCCCACAGGCAACTGTGGCTGGTTTGACAGTGCCAAGTGCCTCCTGCAAACTGACATCAGGAACCTGGCCTGGTGACTTTTATTTCTCTGGGGAAAGGCCATTGTACGTGTCCAAGGTCTAATGGCCCGGAGTGGCCGGCTGCCTGCTGGAATTCGGCATGGATCAGGATGCCGCCGAGATGCAAGGTGCCCCCACAGGCAACTGTGGCTGGTTTGACAGTGCCAAGTGCCTCCTGCACACTGACATCAGGAACCTGACCTGGTGACTTTTGTTTCTCTGGGGAAAGGCCATGGTTCATATCCTACAAACTCTGGCCCAAAGTGTCCGGCTGACTGCTGAAATTCCGCACGGATCAGGATACCTCCGAGATGCAAGGTGCCCCACAGGCACCTGTGGCTGGTTTGACAGTGCCAAGTGCCTCCTGCAAACTGACATCAGGAACCTGGCCTGGTGACTTTTGTTTCTCTGGGGAAAGGCCATGGTTCATATCCTGAGCCTGGTGTCCTGAGTGGCCGGCCCCCTGCTGAAATTCTGCACGGACCAGGATGCCGCCGAGATTAAAGGTGCCCCCAGAGGCAACTGTGGCTGGTTTGACAGTGCCAAGTGCTTCCTGCAAACTGACATCAGGAACCTGGCCTGGTGATTTTCTTTCTCAGGGGAAAGGCCATGGTTCATGTCCAGGGCCCGGTGGCCCGTACTTGCCTGCTGCCTGCTGAAATTCCACACGGATCAGGATACCTCCCAGATGTAAGGTGCCACCACAGGCAACTGTGGCTGGTTTGACAGTGCCAAGTGCCTCCTGCAAACTGACATCAGGAACCTGGCCTTGTGAGTTTTGTTTCTCTGGGGAAAGGCCATCATTCTTGTTCAGAGCCCAGTGGCCCGGAGTGGCCGGCTGCCTGCTGAAATTCCGCATGGATCAGGATGCCTCCCAGATGAAAAGTGCCCCCACAGGCACCTGTGGCTGGTTTGACAGTGCCAAGTGCCTCCTGCAAACTGACATCAGGAACCTGGCCTTGTGAGTTTTGTTTCTCTGGGGAAAGCCTTTCGTTCCTATCCATGGACGGGTGGCCCAGAGTGGCTGGCTGCCTGCTGAAATTCCGCACTGTTGAAGATACCTCCCAGATGGAAAGTACCACCACAGGCAACTGTGGCTGGTTTGACAGTGCCAAGCGCCTCCTGCAAACTGACATCAGGAACCTGGCCTGGTGACTTTTGTTTCTCACGGGAAAGGGCATCGTTCGTGTCCAGTGCCCGGTGGCCTGGTGTGGCCGGCAGCCTGCTGAACTTCCGCACAGATGAGGATACCTCCCAGATGCAAGGTGCCCATACAGGTGCGTGTGGCTGGTTTGACAGTGCCAAGTGCCTCCTGCAAACTGACATCAGGAACCTGGCCGGGTGACTTTTGTTTCTCTGGGGAAAAGCCATCGCTCCACTCCAAGGCCAGGTGGCCTGGAGTGGCCGGCTGCCTGTTGAAATTCCGCACGGATGCGGATAACTCCCAGATGAAAAGTGCCCCCACAGGCAACTGTGGCTGGTTTGACAGTGCCAAGTGCCTCCTGCAAACTGACATCAGGAACCTGGCCGGGTGAGTTTTGTTTCTCTGGGGAAAGCCTTTCGTTCCTATCCATGGACGGGTGGCCCAGAGTGGCTGGCTGCCTGCTGAAATTCCGCACTGTTGAAGATACCTCCCAGATGGAAAGTACCACCACAGGCAACTGTGGCTGGTTTGACAGTGCCAAGCGCCTCCTGCAAACTGACATCAGGAACCTGGCCTGGTGACTTTTGTTTCTCACGGGAAAGGGCATCGTTCATGTCCATTGCCCGGTGGCCTGGTGTGGCCGGCAGCCTGCTGAACTTCCGCACAGATGAGGATACCTCCCAGATGCAAGGTGCCCATACAGGTGCGTGTGGCTGGTTTGACAGTGCCAAGTGCCTCCTGCAAACTGACATCAGGAACCTGGCCGGGTGACTTTTGTTTCTCTGGGGAAAAGCCATCGCTCCACTCCAAGGCCAGGTGGCCTGGAGTGGCCGGCTGCCTGTTGAAATTCCGCACGGATGCGGATAACTCCCAGATGAAAGGAGCCCCCACAGGCAACTGTGGCTGGTTTGACAGTGCCAAGTGCCTCCTGCAAACTGACATCAGGAACCTGGCCTGGTGACTTTTATTTCTCTGGGGAAAGGCCATTGTACGTGTCCAAGGTCTAATGGCCCGGAGTGGCCGGCTGCCTGCTGGAATTCGGCATGGATCAGGATGCCGCCGAGATGCAAGGTGCCCCCACAGGCAACTGTGGCTGGTTTGACAGTGCCAAGTGCCTCCTGCACACTGACATCAGGAACCTGACCTGGTGACTTTTGTTTCTCTGGGGAAAGGCCATGGTTCATATCCTACAAACTCTGGCCCAAAGTGTCCGGCTGACTGCTGAAATTCCGCACGGATCAGGATACCTCCGAGATGCAAGGTGCCCCACAGGCACCTGTGGCTGGTTTGACAGTGCCAAGTGCCTCCTGCAAACTGACATCAGGAACCTGGCCTGGTGACTTTTGTTTCTCTGGGGAAAGGCCATGGTTCATATCCTGAGCCTGGTGTCCTGAGTGGCCGGCCCCCTGCTGAAATTCTGCACGGACCAGGATGCCGCCGAGATGAAAGGTGCCCCCACAGGCAACTGTGGCTGGTTTGACAGTGCCAAGTGCTTCCTGCAAACTGACATCAGAAACCTGGCCTGGTGATTTTCTTTCTCAGGGGAAAGGCCATGGTTCATGTCCAGGGCCCGGTGGCCCGTACTTGCCTGCTGCCTGCTGAAATTCCACACGGATCAGGATACCTCCCAGATGTAAGGTGCCACCACAGGCAACTGTGGCTGGTTTGACAGTGCCAAGTGCCTCCTGCACACTGACATCAGGAACCTGACCTGGTAACTTTTGTTTCTCTGGGGAAAGGCCATCATTCTTGTTCAGAGTCCAGTGGCCCGGAGTGGCCGGCTGCCTGCTGAAATTCCGCATGGATCAGGATGCCTCCCAGATGAAAAGTGCCCCCACAGGCACCTGTGGCTGGTTTGACAGTGCCAAGTGCCTCCTGCAAACTGACATCAGGAACCTGGCCGGGTGAGTTTTGTTTCTCTGGGGAAAGCCTTTCGTTCCTATCCATGGACGGGTGGCCCAGAGTGGCTGGCTGCCTGCTGAAATTCCGCACTGTTGAAGATACCTCCCAGATGGAAAGTACCACCACAGGCAACTGTGGCTGGTTTGACAGTGCCAAGCGCCTCCTGCAAACTGACATCAGGAACCTGGCCTGGTGACTTTTGTTTCTCACGGGAAAGGGCATCGTTCGTGTCCAGTGCCCGGTGGCCTGGTGTGGCCGGCAGCCTGCTGAACTTCCGCACAGATGAGGATACCTCCCAGATGCAAGGTGCCCATACAGGTGCGTGTGGCTGGTTTGACAGTGCCAAGTGCCTCCTGCAAACTGACATCAGGAACCTGGCCGGGTGACTTTTGTTTCTCTGGGGAAAAGCCATCGCTCCACTCCAAGGCCAGGTGGCCTGGAGTGGCCGGCTGCCTGTTGAAATTCCGCACGGATGCGGATAACTCCCAGATGAAAGGAGCCCCCACAGGCAACTGTGGCTGGTTTGACAGTGCCAAGTGCCTCCTGCAAACTGACATCAGGAACCTGGCCGGGTGAGTTTTGTTTCTCTGGGGAAAGCCTTTCGTTCCTATCCATGGACGGGTGGCCCAGAGTGGCTGGCTGCCTGCTGAAATTCCGCACTGTTGAAGATACCTCCCAGATGGAAAGTACCACCACAGGCAACTGTGGCTGGTTTGACAGTGCCAAGCGCCTCCTGCAAACTGACATCAGGAACCTGGCCTGGTGACTTTTGTTTCTCACGGGAAAGGGCATCGTTCATGTCCATTGCCCGGTGGCCTGGTGTGGCCGGCAGCCTGCTGAACTTCCGCACAGATGAGGATACCTCCCAGATGCAAGGTGCCCATACAGGTGCGTGTGGCTGGTTTGACAGTGCCAAGTGCCTCCTGCAAACTGACATTCAGGAACCTGGCCGGGTGACTTTTGTTTCTCTGGGGAAAAGCCATCGCTCCACTCCAAGGCCAGGTGGCCTGGAGTGTCCGGCTGCCTGTTGAAATTCCGCACGGATGCGGATAACTCCCAGATGAAAGGAGCCCCCACAGGCAACTGTGGCTGGTTTGACAGTGCCAAGTGCCTCCTGCAAACTGACATCAGGAACCTGGCCTGGTGACTTTTATTTCTCTGGGGAAAGGCCATTGTACGTGTCCAAGGTCTAATGGCCCGGAGTGGCCGGCTGCCTGCTGGAATTCGGCATGGATCAGGATGCCGCCGAGATGCAAGGTGCCCCCACAGGCAACTGTGGCTGGTTTGACAGTGCCAAGTGCCTCCTGCACACTGACATCAGGAACCTGACCTGGTGACTTTTGTTTCTCTGGGGAAAGGCCATGGTTCATATCCTACAAACTCTGGCCCAAAGTGTCCGGCTGACTGCTGAAATTCCGCACGGATCAGGATACCTCCGAGATGCAAGGTGCCCCATAGGCACCTGTGGCTGGTTTGACAGTGCCAAGTGCCTCCTGCAAACTGACATCAGGAACCTGGCCTGGTGACTTTTGTTTCTCTGGGGAAAGGCCATGGTTCATATCCTGAGCCTGGTGTCCTGAGTGGCCGGCCCCCTGCTGAAATTCTGCACGGACCAGGATGCCGCCGAGATGAAAGGTGCCCCCAGAGGCAACTGTGGCTGGTTTGACAGTGCCAAGTGCTTCCTGCAAACTGACATCAGAAACCTGGCCTGGTGATTTTCTTTCTCAGGGGAAAGGCCATGGTTCATGTCCAGGGCCCGGTGGCCCGTACTTGCCTGCTGCCTGCTGAAATTCCACACGGATCAGGATACCTCCCAGATGTAAGGTGCCACCACAGGCAACTGTGGCTGGTTTGACAGTGCCAAGTGCCTCCTGCACACTGACATCAGGAACCTGACCTGGTAACTTTTGTTTCTCTGGGGAAAGGCCATCATTCTTGTTCAGAGTCCAGTGGCCCGGAGTGGCCGGCTGCCTGCTGAAATTCCGCATGGATCAGGATGCCTCCCAGATGAAAAGTGCCCCCACAGGCACCTGTGGCTGGTTTGACAGTGCCAAGTGCCTCCTGCAAACTGACATCAGGAACCTGGCCGGGTGAGTTTTGTTTCTCTGGGGAAAGCCTTTCGTTCCTATCCATGGACGGGTGGCCCAGAGTGGCTGGCTGCCTGCTGAAATTCCGCACTGTTGAAGATACCTCCCAGATGGAAAGTACCACCACAGGCAACTGTGGCTGGTTTGACAGTGCCAAGCGCCTCCTGCAAACTGACATCAGGAACCTGGCCTGGTGACTTTTGTTTCTCACGGGAAAGGGCATCGTTCGTGTCCAGTGCCCGGTGGCCTGGTGTGGCCGGCAGCCTGCTGAACTTCCGCACAGATGAGGATACCTCCCAGATGCAAGGTGCCCATACAGGTGCGTGTGGCTGGTTTGACAGTGCCAAGTGCCTCCTGCAAACTGACATCAGGAACCTGGCCGGGTGACTTTTGTTTCTCTGGGGAAAAGCCATCGCTCCACTCCAAGGCCAGGTGGCCTGGAGTGGCCGGCTGCCTGCTGAAATTCCGCACGGATGCGGATAACTCCCAGATGAAAAGTGCCCCCACAGGCAACTGTGGCTGGTTTGACAGTGCCAAGTGCCTCCTGCAAACTGACATCAGGAACCTGGCCGGGTGAGTTTTGTTTCTCTGGGGAAAGCCTTTCGTTCCTATCCATGGACGGGTGGCCCAGAGTGGCTGGCTGCCTGCTGAAATTCCGCACTGTTGAAGATACCTCCCAGATGGAAAGTACCACCACAGGCAACTGTGGCTGGTTTGACAGTGCCAAGCGCCTCCTGCAAACTGACATCAGGAACCTGGCCTGGTGACTTTTGTTTCTCACGGGAAAGGGCATCGTTCATGTCCATTGCCCGGTGGCCTGGTGTGGCCGGCAGCCTGCTGAACTTCCGCACAGATGAGGATACCTCCCAGATGCAAGGTGCCCATACAGGTGCGTGTGGCTGGTTTGACAGTGCCAAGTGCCTCCTGCAAACTGACATCAGGAACCTGGCCGGGTGACTTTTGTTTCTCTGGGGAAAAGCCATCGCTCCACTCCAAGGCCAGGTGGCCTGGAGTGGCCGGCTGCCTGTTGAAATTCCGCACGGATGCGGATAACTCCCAGATGAAAGGAGCCCCCACAGGCAACTGTGGCTGGTTTGACAGTGCCAAGTGCCTCCTGCAAACTGACATCAGGAACCTGGCCTGGTGACTTTTATTTCTCTGGGGAAAGGCCATTGTACGTGTCCAAGGTCTAATGGCCCGGAGTGGCCGGCTGCCTGCTGGAATTCGGCATGGATCAGGATGCCGCCGAGATGCAAGGTGCCCCCACAGGCACCTGTGGCTGGTTTGACAGTGCCATGTGCCTCCTGCAAAATGACATCAGGAACCTGGCCTTGTGACTTTCCTTTCTCTGGGGAAAGACCATGATTCATGTCCAGGGCCTTGCGGCCTGGAGTGCCCGGCTGCCTGCTGAAATTCCGCATGGATCGGGATGCCTCCCAGATGGAAAGTGCCCCCACAGGCAACTGTGGCTGGTTTGACAGTGCCAAGTGCCTCCTGCAAACTGACATCAGGAACCTGGCCGGGTGACTTTTGTTTCCCTAGGGAAAAGCCGTGGTTCTTGTCCAGGGCCTGGTGGCCCGGAGTGGCCGGCTGCCTGCTGAAATTCCGCATGGATCGGGATGCCTCCCAGATGAAAAGTGCCCCCACAGGCACCTGTGGCTGGTTTGACAGTGCCAAGTGCCTCCTGCAAACTGACATCAGGAACCTGGCCTGGTGTCTTTTGTTTCTCAGGGGAAAGCCTTTCGTTCCTATCCATGGACGGGTGGCCCAGAGTGGCTGGCTGCCTGCTGAAATTCCGCACTGTTGAAGATACCTCCCAGATGGAAAGTACCACCACAGGCAACTGTGGCTGGTTTGACAGTGCCAAGCGCCTCCTGCAAACTGACATCAGGAACCTGGCCTGGTGACTTTTGTTTCTCACGGGAAAGGGCATCGTTCGTGTCCAGTGCCCGGTGGCCTGGTGTGGCCGGCAGCCTGCTGAACTTCCGCACAGATGAGGATACCTCCCAGATGCAAGGTGCCCATACAGGTGCGTGTGGCTGGTTTGACAGTGCCAAGTGCCTCCTGCAAACTGACATCAGGAACCTGGCCGGGTGACTTTTGTTTCTCTGGGGAAAAGCCATCGCTCCACTCCAGGGCCTGGTGGCCTGGAGTGGCCGGCTGCCTGTTGAAATTCCGCACGGATGCGGATAACTCCCAGATGAAAGGAGCCCCCACAGGCAACTGTGGCTGGTTTGACAGTGCCAAGTGCCTCCTGCAAACTGACATCAGGAACCTGGCCTGGTGACTTTTATTTCTCTGGGGAAAGGCCATTGTACGTGTCCAAGGTCTAATGGCCCGGAGTGGCCGGCTGCCTGCTGGAATTCGGCATGGATCAGGATGCCGCCGAGATGCAAGGTGCCCCCACAGGCAACTGTGGCTGGTTTGACAGTGCCAAGTGCCTCCTGCACACTGACATCAGGAACCTGACCTGGTGACTTTTGTTTCTCTGGGGAAAGGCCATGTTTCATATCCTACAAACTGTGGCCCAAAGTGGCCGGCTGACTGCTGAAATTCCGCACGGATCAGGATACCTCCGAGATGCAAGGTGCCCAACAGGCACCTGTGGCTGGTTTGACAGTGCCAAGTGCCTCCTGCAAACTGACATCAGGAAACTGGCCTGGTGACTTTTGTTTCTCTGGGGAAAGGCCATGGTTCATATCCTGAGCCTGGTGTCCTGAGTGGCCGGCCCCCTGCTGAAATTCTGCACGGACCAGGATGCCGCCGAGATGAAAGGTGCCCCCACAGGCAACTGTGGCTGGTTTGACAGTGCCAAGTGCTTCCTGCAAACTGACATCAGGAACTTGGCCTGGTGATTTTCTTTCTCAGGGGAAAGGCCATGGTTCATGTCCAGGGCCCGGTGGCCCGTACTTGCCTGCTGCCTGCTGAAATTCCACACGGATCAGGATACCTCCCAGATGTAAGGTGCCACCACAGGCAACTGTGGCTGGTTTGACAGTGCCAAGTGCCTCCTGCAAACTGACATCAGGAACCTGGCCTTGTGAGTTTTGTTTCTCTGGGGAAAGGCCATCATTCTTGTTCAGAGCCCAGTGGCCCGGAGTGGCCGGCTGCCTGCTGAAATTCCGCATGGATCAGGATGCCTCCCAGATGAAAAGTGCCCCCACAGGCACCTGTGGCTGGTTTGACAGTGCCAAGTGCCTCCTGCAAACTGACATCAGGAACCTGGCCTTGTGAGTTTTGTTTCTCTGGGGAAAGCCTTTCGTTCCTATCCATGGACGGGTGGCCCAGAGTGGCTGGCTGCCTGCTGAAATTCCGCACTGTTGAAGATACCTCCCAGATGGAAAGTACCACCACAGGCAACTGTGGCTGGTTTGACAGTGCCAAGCGCCTCCTGCAAACTGACATCAGGAACCTGGCCTGGTGACTTTTGTTTCTCACGGGAAAGGGCATCGTTCGTGTCCAGTGCCCGGTGGCCTGGTGTGGCCGGCAGCCTGCTGAACTTCCGCACAGATGAGGATACCTCCCAGATGCAAGGTGCCCATACAGGTGCGTGTGGCTGGTTTGACAGTGCCAAGTGCCTCCTGCAAACTGACATCAGGAACCTGGCCGGGTGACTTTTGTTTCTCTGGGGAAAAGCCATCGCTCCACTCCAAGGCCAGGTGGCCTGGAGTGGCCGGCTGCCTGTTGAAATTCCGCACGGATGCGGATAACTCCCAGATGAAAGGAGCCCCCACAGGCAACTGTGGCTGGTTTGACAGTGCCAAGTGCCTCCTGCAAACTGACATCAGGAACCTGGCCCGGTGACTTTTATTTCTCTGGGGAAAGGCCATTGTACGTGTCCAAGGTCTAATGGCCCGGAGTGGCCGGCTGCCTGCTGGAATTCGGCATGGATCAGGATGCCGCCGAGATGCAAGGTGCCCCTACAGGCACCTGTGGCTGGTTTGACAGTGCCATGTGCCTCCTGCAAAATGACATCAGGAACCTGGCCTTGTGACTTTCCTTTCTCTGGGGAAAGACCATGATTCATGTCCAGGGCCTTGCGGCCTGGAGTGCCCGGCTGCCTGCTGAAATTCCGCATGGATCAGGATGCCTCCCAGATGAAAAGTGCCCCCACAGGCACCTGTGGCTGGTTTGACAGTGCCAAGTGCCTCCTGCAAACTGACATCAGGAACCTGGCCTTGTGAGTTTTGTTTCTCTGGGGAAAGCCTTTCGTTCCTATCCATGGACGGGTGGCCCAGAGTGGCTGGCTGCCTGCTGAAATTCCGCACTGTTGAAGATACCTCCCAGATGGAAAGTACCACCACAGGCAACTGTGGCTGGTTTGACAGTGCCAAGCGCCTCCTGCAAACTGACATCAGGAACCTGGCCTGGTGACTTTTGTTTCTCACGGGAAAGGGCATCGTTCGTGTCCAGTGCCCGGTGGCCTGGTGTGGCCGGCAGCCTGCTGAACTTCCGCACAGATGAGGATACCTCCCAGATGCAAGGTGCCCATACAGGTGCGTGTGGCTGGTTTGACAGTGCCAAGTGCCTCCTGCAAACTGACATCAGGAACCTGGCCGGGTGACTTTTGTTTCTCTGGGGAAAAGCCATCGCTCCACTCCAAGGCCAGGTGGCCTGGAGTGGCCGGCTGCCTGTTGAAATTCCGCACGGATGCGGATAACTCCCAGATGAAAGGAGCCCCCACAGGCAACTGTGGCTGGTTTGACAGTGCCAAGTGCCTCCTGCAAACTGACATCAGGAACCTGGCCCGGTGACTTTTATTTCTCTGGGGAAAGGCCATTGTACGTGTCCAAGGTCTAATGGCCCGGAGTGGCCGGCTGCCTGCTGGAATTCGGCATGGATCAGGATGCCGCCGAGATGCAAGGTGCCCCTACAGGCACCTGTGGCTGGTTTGACAGTGCCATGTGCCTCCTGCAAAATGACATCAGGAACCTGGCCTTGTGACTTTCCTTTCTCTGGGGAAAGACCATGATTCATGTCCAGGGCCTTGCGGCCTGGAGTGCCCGGCTGCCTGCTGAAATTCCGCATGGATCGGGATGCCTCCCAGATGGAAAGTGCCCCCACAGGCAACTGTGGCTGGTTGGACAGTGCCAAGTGCCTCCTGCAAACTGACATCAGGAACCTGGCCGGGTGACTTTTGTTTCTCTGGGGAAAAGCCGTGGTTCCTGTCCAGGGCCTGGTGGCCCGGAGTGGCCGGCTGCCTGCTGAAATTCCTCATGGATCGGGATGCCTCCCAGATGAAAAGTGCCCCCACAGGCACCTGTGGCTGGTTTGACAGTGCCAAGTGCCTCCTGCAAACTGACATCAGGAACCTGGCCTGGTGACTTTTGTTTCTCTGGGGAAAGGCCATGGTTCATATCCTGAGCCTGGTGTCCTGAGTGGCCGGCCCCCTGCTGAAATTCTGCACGGACCAGAATGCCGCCGAGATGAAAGGTGCCCCCACAGGCAACTGTGGCTGGTTTGACAGTGCCAAGTGCTTCCTGCAAACTGACATCAGGAACCTGGCCTGGTGATTTTCTTTCTCAGGGGAAAGGCCATGGTTCATGTCCAGGGCCCGGTGGCCCGTACTTGCCTGCTGCCTGCTGAAATTCCACACGGATCAGGATACCTCCCAGATGTAAGGTGCCACCACAGGCAACTGTGGCTGGTTTGACAGTGCCAAGTGCCTCCTGCAAACTGACATCAGGAACCTGGCCTTGTGAGTTTTGTTTCTCTGGGGAAAGGCCATCATTCTTGTTCAGAGCCCAGTGGCCCGGAGTGGCCGGCTGCCTGATGAAATTCCGCATGGATCGGGATGCCTCCCAGATGAAAAGTGCCCCCACAGGCACCTGTGGCTGGTTTGACAGTGCCAAGTGCCTCCTGCAAACTGACATCAGGAACCTGGCCGGGTGAGTTTTGTTTCTCTGGGGAAAGCCTTTCGTTCCTATCCATGGACGGGTGGCCCAGAGTGGCTGGCTGCCTGTTGAAATTCCGCACGGATGCGGATAACTCCCAGATGAAAGGAGCCCCCACAGGCAACTGTGGCTGGTTTGACAGTGCCAAGTGCCTCCTGCAAACTGACATCAGGAACCTGGCCTGGTGACTTTTATTTCTCTGGGGAAAGGCCATTGTACGTGTCCAAGGTCTAATGGCCCGGAGTGGCCGGCTGCCTGCTGGAATTCGGCATGGATCAGGATGCCGCCGAGATGCAAGGTGCCCCCACAGGCACCTGTGGCTGGTTTGACAGTGCCATGTGCCTCCTGCAAAATGACATCAGGAACCTGGCCTTGTGACTTTCCTTTCTCTGGGGAAAGACCATGATTCATGTCCAGGGCCTTGCGGCCTGGAGTGCCCGGCTGCCTGCTGAAATTCCGCATGGATCGGGATGCCTCCCAGATGGAAAGTGCCCCCACAGGCAACTGTGGCTGGTTTGACAGTGCCAAGTGCCTCCTGCAAACTGACATCAGGAACCTGGCCGGGTGACTTTTGTTTCCCTAGGGAAAAGCCGTGGTTCTTGTCCAGGGCCTGGTGGCCCGGAGTGGCCGGCTGCCTGCTGAAATTCCGCATGGATCGGGATGCCTCCCAGATGAAAAGTGCCCCCACAGGCACCTGTGGCTGGTTTGACAGTGCCAAGTGCCTCCTGCAAACTGACATCAGGAACCTGGCCGGGTGAGTTTTGTTTCTCAGGGGAAAGCCTTTCGTTCCTATCCATGGACGGGTGGCCCAGAGTGGCTGGCTGCCTGCTGAAATTCCGCACTGTTGAAGATACCTCCCAGATGGAAAGTACCACCACAGGCAACTGTGGCTGGTTTGACAGTGCCAAGCGCCTCCTGCAAACTGACATCAGGAACCTGGCCTGGTGACTTTTGTTTCTCACGGGAAAGGGCATCGTTCGTGTCCAGTGCCCGGTGGCCTGGTGTGGCCGGCAGCCTGCTGAACTTCCGCACAGATGAGGATACCTCCCAGATGCAAGGTGCCCATACAGGTGCGTGTGGCTGGTTTGACAGTGCCAAGTGCCTCCTGCAAACTGACATCAGGAACCTGGCCGGGTGACTTTTGTTTCTCTGGGGAAAAGCCATCGCTCCACTCCAAGGCCAGGTGGCCTGGAGTGGCCGGCTGCCTGTTGAAATTCCGCACGGATGCGGATAACTCCCAGATGAAAGGAGCCCTCACAGGCAACTGTGCCTGGTTTGACAGTGCCAAGTGCCTCCTGCAAACTGACATCAGGAACATGGCCCGGTGACTTTTATTTCTCTGGGGAAAGGCCATTGTACGTGTCCAAGGTCTAATGGCCCGGAGTGGCCGGCTGCCTGCTGGAATTCGGCATGGATCAGGATGCCGCCGAGATGCAAGGTGCCCCCACAGGCACCTGTGGCTGGTTTGACAGTGCCATGTGCCTCCTGCAAAATGACATCAGGAACCTGGCCTTGTGACTTTCCTTGCTCTGGGGAAAGACCATGATTCATGTCCAGGGCCTTGCGGCCTGGAGTGCCCGGCTGCCTGCTGAAATTCCGCATGGATCGGGATGCCTCCCAGATGGAAAGTGCCCCCACAGGCAACTGTGGCTGGTTGGACAGTGCCAAGTGCCTCCTGCAAACTGACATCAGGAACCTGGCCGGGTGACTTTTGTTTCCCTAGGGAAAAGCCGTGGTTCTTGTCCAGGGCCTGGTGGCCCGGAGTGGCCGGCTGCCTGCTGAAATTCCTCATGGATCGGGATGCCTCCCAGATGAAAAGTGCCCCCACAGGCACCTGTGGCTGGTTTGACAGTGCCAAGTGCCTCCTGCAAACTGACATCAGGAACCTGGCCTGGTGACTTTTGTTTCTCTGGGGAAAGGCCATGGTTCATATCCTGAGCCTGGTGTCCTGAGTGGCCGGCCCCCTGCTGAAATTCTGCACGGACCAGGATGCCGCCGAGATGAAAGGTGCCCCCACAGGCAACTGTGGCTGGTTTGACAGTGCCAAGTGCTTCCTGCAAACTGACATCAGGAACCTGGCCTGGTGATTTTCTTTCTCAGGGGAAAGGCCATGGTTCATGTCCAGGGCCCGGTGGCCCGTACTTGCCTGCTGCCTGCTGAAATTCCACACGGATCAGGATACCTCCCAGATGTAAGGTGCCACCACAGGCAACTGTGGCTGGTTTGACAGTGCCAAGTGCCTCCTGCAAACTGACATCAGGAACCTGGCCTTGTGAGTTTTGTTTCTCTGGGGAAAGGCCATCATTCTTGTTCAGAGCCCAGTGGCCCGGAGTGGCCGGCTGCCTGATGAAATTCCGCATGGATCAGGATGCCTCCCAGATGAAAAGTGCCCCCACAGGCACCTGTGGCTGGTTTGACAGTGCCAAGTGCCTCCTGCAAACTGACATCAGGAACCTGGCCGGGTGAGTTTTGTTTCTCTGGGGAAAGCCTTTCGTTCCTATCCATGGACGGGTGGCCCAGAGTGGCTGGCTGCCTGTTGAAATTCCGCACGGATGCGGATAACTCCCAGATGAAAGGAGCCCCCACAGGCAACTGTGGCTGGTTTGACAGTGCCAAGTGCCTCCTGCAAACTGACATCAGGAACCTGGCCTGGTGACTTTTATTTCTCTGGGGAAAGGCCATTGTACGTGTCCAAGGTCTAATGGCCCGGAGTGGCCGGCTGCCTGCTGGAATTCGGCATGGATCAGGATGCCGCCGAGATGCAAGGTGCCCCCACAGGCACCTGTGGCTGGTTTGACAGTGCCATGTGCCTCCTGCAAAATGACATCAGGAACCTGGCCTTGTGACTTTCCTTTCTCTGGGGAAAGACCATGATTCATGTCCAGGGCCTTGCGGCCTGGAGTGCCCGGCTGCCTGCTGAAATTCCGCATGGATCGGGATGCCTCCCAGATGGAAAGTGCCCCCACAGCCAACTGTGGCTGGTTTGACAGTGCCAAGTGCCTCCTGCAAACTGACATCAGGAACCTGGCCGGGTGACTTTTGTTTCCCTAGGGAAAAGCCGTGGTTCTTGTCCAGGGCCTGGTGGCCCGGAGTGGCCGGCTGCCTGCTGAAATTCCGCATGGATCGGGATGCCTCCCAGATGAAAAGTGCCCCCACAGGCACCTGTGGCTGGTTTGACAGTGCCAAGTGCCTCCTGCAAACTGACATCAGGAACCTGGCCTGGTGTCTTTTGTTTCTCAGGGGAAAGCCTTTCGTTCCTATCCATGGACGGGTGGCCCAGAGTGGCTGGCTGCCTGCTGAAATTCCGCACTGTTGAAGATACCTCCCAGATGGAAAGTACCACCACAGGCAACTGTGGCTGGTTTGACAGTGCCAAGCGCCTCCTGCAAACTGACATCAGGAACCTGGCCTGGTGACTTTTGTTTCTCACGGGAAAGGGCATCGTTCGTGTCCAGTGCCCGGTGGCCTGGTGTGGCCGGCAGCCTGCTGAACTTCCGCACAGATGAGGATACCTCCCAGATGCAAGGTGCCCATACAGGTGCGTGTGGCTGGTTTGACAGTGCCAAGTGCCTCCTGCAAACTGACATCAGGAACCTGGCCGGGTGACTTTTGTTTCTCTGGGGAAAAGCCATCGCTCCACTCCAGGGCCTGGTGGCCTGGAGTGGCCGGCTGCCTGTTGAAATTCCGCACGGATGCGGATAACTCCCAGATGAAAGGAGCCCCCACAGGCAACTGTGGCTGGTTTGACAGTGCCAAGTGCCTCCTGCAAACTGACATCAGGAACCTGGCCGGGTGACTTTTGTTTCCCTAGGGAAAAGCCGTGGTTCTTGTCCAGGGCCTGGTGGCCCGGAGTGGCCGGCTGCCTGCTGAAATACCTCATGGATCGGGATGCCTCCCAGATGAAAAGTGCCCCCACAGGCACCTGTGGCTGGTTTGACAGTGCCAAGTGCCTCCTGCAAACTGACATCAGGAACCTGGCCTGGTGACTTTTGTTTCTCTGGGGAAAGGCCATGGTTCATATCCTGAGCCTGGTGTCCTGAGTGGCCGGCCCCCTGCTGAAATTCTGCACGGACCAGGATGCCGCCGAGATGAAAAGTGCCCCCACAGGCAACTGTGGCTGGTTTGACAGTGCCAAGTGCTTCCTGCAAACTGACATCAGGAACCTGGCCTGGTGATTTTCTTTCTCAGGGGAAAGGCCATGGTTCATGTCCAGGGCCCGGTGGCCCGTACTTGCCTGCTGCCTGCTGAAATTCCACACGGATCAGGATACCTCCCAGATGTAAGGTGCCACCACAGGCAACTGTGGCTGGTTTGACAGTGCCAAGTGCCTCCTGCAAACTGACATCAGGAACCTGGCCTTGTGAGTTTTGTTTCTCTGGGGAAAGGCCATCATTCTTGTTCAGAGCCCAGTGGCCCGGAGTGGCCGGCTGCCTGCTGAAATTCCGCATGGATCAGGATGCCTCCCAGATGAAAAGTGCCCCCACAGGCACCTGTGGCTGGTTTGACAGTGCCAAGTGCCTCCTGCAAACTGACATCAGGAACCTGGCCGGGTGAGTTTTGTTTCTCTGGGGAAAGCCTTTCGTTCCTATCCATGGACGGGTGGCCCAGAGTGGCTGGCTGCCTGTTGAAATTCCGCACGGATGCGGATAACTCCCAGATGAAAGGAGCCCCCACAGGCAACTGTGGCTGGTTTGACAGTGCCAAGTGCCTCCTGCAAACTGACATCAGGAACCTGGCCTGGTGACTTTTATTTCTCTGGGGAAAGGCCATTGTACGTGTCCAAGGTCTAATGGCCCGGAGTGGCCGGCTGCCTGCTGGAATTCGGCATGGATCAGGATGCCGCCGAGATGCAAGGTGCCCCCACAGGCACCTGTGGCTGGTTTGACAGTGCCATGTGCCTCCTGCAAAATGACATCAGGAACCTGGCCTTGTGACTTTCCTTTCTCTGGGGAAAGACCATGATTCATGTCCAGGGCCTTGCGGCCTGGAGTGCCCGGCTGCCTGCTGAAATTCCGCATGGATCGGGATGCCTCCCAGATGGAAAGTGCCCCCACAGCCAACTGTGGCTGGTTTGACAGTGCCAAGTGCCTCCTGCAAACTGACATCAGGAACCTGGCCGGGTGACTTTTGTTTCCCTAGGGAAAAGCCGTGGTTCTTGTCCAGGGCCTGGTGGCCCGGAGTGGCCGGCTGCCTGCTGAAATTCCGCATGGATCGGGATGCCTCCCAGATGAAAAGTGCCCCCACAGGCACCTGTGGCTGGTTTGACAGTGCCAAGTGCCTCCTGCAAACTGACATCAGGAACCTGGCCTGGTGTCTTTTGTTTCTCAGGGGAAAGCCTTTCGTTCCTATCCATGGACGGGTGGCCCAGAGTGGCTGGCTGCCTGCTGAAATTCCGCACTGTTGAAGATACCTCCCAGATGGAAAGTACCACCACAGGCAACTGTGGCTGGTTTGACAGTGCCAAGCGCCTCCTGCAAACTGACATCAGGAACCTGGCCTGGTGACTTTTGTTTCTCACGGGAAAGGGCATCGTTCGTGTCCAGTGCCCGGTGGCCTGGTGTGGCCGGCAGCCTGCTGAACTTCCGCACAGATGAGGATACCTCCCAGATGCAAGGTGCCCATACAGGTGCGTGTGGCTGGTTTGACAGTGCCAAGTGCCTCCTGCAAACTGACATCAGGAACCTGGCCGGGTGACTTTTGTTTCTCTGGGGAAAAGCCATCGCTCCACTCCAGGGCCTGGTGGCCTGGAGTGGCCGGCTGCCTGTTGAAATTCCGCACGGATGCGGATAACTCCCAGATGAAAGGAGCCCCCACAGGCAACTGTGGCTGGTTTGACAGTGCCAAGTGCCTCCTGCAAACTGACATCAGGAACCTGGCCGGGTGACTTTTGTTTCCCTAGGGAAAAGCCGTGGTTCTTGTCCAGGGCCTGGTGGCCCGGAGTGGCCGGCTGCCTGCTGAAATACCTCATGGATCGGGATGCCTCCCAGATGAAAAGTGCCCCCACAGGCACCTGTGGCTGGTTTGACAGTGCCAAGTGCCTCCTGCAAACTGACATCAGGAACCTGGCCTGGTGACTTTTGTTTCTCTGGGGAAAGGCCATGGTTCATATCCTGAGCCTGGTGTCCTGAGTGGCCGGCCCCCTGCTGAAATTCTGCACGGACCAGGATGCCGCCGAGATGAAAAGTGCCCCCACAGGCAACTGTGGCTGGTTTGACAGTGCCAAGTGCTTCCTGCAAACTGACATCAGGAACCTGGCCTGGTGATTTTCTTTCTCAGGGGAAAGGCCATGGTTCATGTCCAGGGCCCGGTGGCCCGTACTTGCCTGCTGCCTGCTGAAATTCCACACGGATCAGGATACCTCCCAGATGTAAGGTGCCACCATAGGCAACTGTGGCTGGTTTGACAGTGCCAAGTGCCTCCTGCAAACTGACATCAGGAACCTGGCCTTGTGAGTTTTGTTTCTCTGGGGAAAGGCCATCATTCTTGTTCAGAGCCCAGTGGCCCGGAGTGGCCGGCTGCCTGATGAAATTCCGCATGGATCAGGATGCCTCCCAGATGAAAAGTGCCCCCACAGGCACCTGTGGCTGGTTTGACAGTGCCAAGTGCCTCCTGCAAACTGACATCAGGAAGCTGGCCGGGTGAGTTTTGTTTCTCTGGGGAAAGCCTTTCGTTCCTATCCATGGACGGGTGGCCCAGAGTGGCTGGCTGCCTGTTGAAATTCCGCACGGATGCGGATAACTCCCAGATGAAAGGAGCCCCCACAGGCAACTGTGGCTGGTTTGACAGTGCCAAGTGCCTCCTGCAAACTGACATCAGGAACCTGGCCTGGTGACTTTTATTTCTCTGGGGAAAGGCCATTGTACGTGTCCAAGGTCTAATGGCCCGGAGTGGCCGGCTGCCTGCTGGAATTCGGCATGGATCAGGATGCCGCCGAGATGCAAGGTGCCCCCACAGGCACCTGTGGCTGGTTTGACAGTGCCATGTGCCTCCTGCAAAATGACATCAGGAACCTGGCCTTGTGACTTTCCTTTCTCTGGGGAAAGACCATGATTCATGTCCAGGGCCTTGCGGCCTGGAGTGCCCGGCTGCCTGCTGAAATTCCGCATGGATCGGGATGCCTCCCAGATGGAAAGTGCCCCCACAGCCAACTGTGGCTGGTTTGACAGTGCCAAGTGCCTCCTGCAAACTGACATCAGGAACCTGGCCGGGTGACTTTTGTTTCCCTAGGGAAAAGCCGTGGTTCTTGTCCAGGGCCTGGTGGCCCGGAGTGGCCGGCTGCCTGCTGAAATTCCGCATGGATCGGGATGCCTCCCAGATGAAAAGTGCCCCCACAGGCACCTGTGGCTGGTTTGACCGTGCCAAGTGCCTCCTGCAAACTGACATCAGGAACCTGGCCGGGTGAGTTTTGTTTCTCAGGGGAAAGCCTTTCGTTCCTATCCATGGACGGGTGGCCCAGAGTGGCTGGCTGCCTGCTGAAATTCCGCACTGTTGAAGATACCTCCCAGATGGAAAGTACCACCACAGGCAACTGTGGCTGGTTTGACAGTGCCAAGCGCCTCCTGCAAACTGACATCAGGAACCTGGCCTGGTGACTTTTGTTTCTCACGGGAAAGGGCATCGTTCGTGTCCAGTGCCCGGTGGCCTGGTGTGGCCGGCAGCCTGCTGAACTTCCGCACAGATGAGGATACCTCCCAGATGCAAGGTGCCCATACAGGTGCGTGTGGCTGGTTTGACAGTGCCAAGTGCCTCCTGCAAACTGACATCAGGAACCTGGCCGGGTGACTTTTGTTTCTCTGGGGAAAAGCAATCGCTCCACTCCAAGGCCAGGTGGCCTGGAGTGGCCGGATGCCTGTTGAAATTCCGCACGGATGCGGATAACTCCCAGATGAAAGGAGCCCCCACAGGCAACTGTGCCTGGTTTGACAGTGCCAAGTGCCTCCTGCAAACTGACATCAGGAACCTGGCCCGGTGACTTTTATTTCTCTGGGGAAAGGCCATTGTACGTGTCCAAGGTCTAATGGCCCGGAGTGGCCGGCTGCCTGCTGGAATTCGGCATGGATCAGGATGCCGCCGAGATGCAAGGTGCCCCCACAGGCACCTGTGGCTGGTTTGACAGTGCCATGTGCCTCCTGCAAAATGACATCAGGAACCTGGCCTTGTGACTTTCCTTGCTCTGGGGAAAGACCATGATTCATGTCCAGGGCCTTGCGGCCTGGAGTGCCCGGCTGCCTGTTGAAATTCCGCATGGATCGGGATGCCTCCCAGATGGAAAGTGCCCCCACAGGCAACTGTGGCTGGTTGGACAGTGCCAAGTGCCTCCTGCAAACTGACATCAGGAACCTGGCCGGGTGACTTTTGTTTCCCTAGGGAAAAGCCGTGGTTCTTGTCCAGGGCCTGGTGGCCCGGAGTGGCCGGCTGCCTGCTGAAATTCCTCATGGATCGGGATGCCTCCCAGATGAAAAGTGCCCCCACAGGCACCTGTGGCTGGTTTGACAGTGCCAAGTGCCTCCTGCAAACTGACATCAGGAACCTGGCCTGGTGACTTTTGTTTCTCTGGGGAAAGGCCATGGTTCATATCCTGAGCCTGGTGTCCTGAGTGGCCGGCCCCCTGCTGAAATTCTGCACGGACCAGGATGCCGCCGAGATGAAAGGTGCCCCCACAGGCAACTGTGGCTGGTTTGACAGTGCCAAGTGCTTCCTGCAAACTGACATCAGGAACCTGGCCTGGTGATTTTCTTTCTCAGGGGAAAGGCCATGGTTCATGTCCAGGGCCCGGTGGCCCGTACTTGCCTGCTGCCTGCTGAAATTCCACACGGATCAGGATACCTCCCAGATGTAAGGTGCCACCACAGGCAACTGTGGCTGGTTTGACAGTGCCAAGTGCCTCCTGCAAACTGACATCAGGAACCTGGCCTTGTGAGTTTTGTTTCTCTGGGGAAAGGCCATCATTCTTGTTCAGAGCCCAGTGGCCCGGAGTGGCCGGCTGCCTGCTGAAATTCCGCATGGATCAGGATGCCTCCCAGATGAAAAGTGCCCCCACAGGCACCTGTGGCTGGTTTGACAGTGCCAAGTGCCTCCTGCAAACTGACATCAGGAACCTGGCCGGGTGAGTTTTGTTTCTCTGGGGAAAGCCTTTCGTTCCTATCCATGGACGGGTGGCCCAGAGTGGCTGGCTGCCTGTTGAAATTCCGCACGGATGCGGATAACTCCCAGATGAAAGGAGCCCCCACAGGCAACTGTGGCTGGTTTGACAGTGCCAAGTGCCTCCTGCAAACTGACATCAGGAACCTGGCCTGGTGACTTTTATTTCTCTGGGGAAAGGCCATTGTACGTGTCCAAGGTCTAATGGCCCGGAGTGGCCGGCTGCCTGCTGAAATTCCGCATGGATCGGGATGCCTCCCAGATGGAAAGTGCCCCCACAGCCAACTGTGGCTGGTTTGACAGTGCCAAGTGCCTCCTGCAAACTGACATCAGGAACCTGGCCGGGTGACTTTTGTTTCCCTAGGGAAAAGCCGTGGTTCTTGTCCAGGGCCTGGTGGCCCGGAGTGGCCGGCTGCCTGCTGAAATTCCGCATGGATCGGGATGCCTCCCAGATGAAAAGTGCCCCCACAGGCACCTGTGGCTGGTTTGACAGTGCCAAGTGCCTCCTGCAAACTGACATCAGGAACCTGGCCTGGTGTCTTTTGTTTCTCAGGGGAAAGCCTTTCGTTCCTATCCATGGACGGGTGGCCCAGAGTGGCTGGCTGCCTGCTGAAATTCCGCACTGTTGAAGATACCTCCCAGATGGAAAGTACCACCACAGGCAACTGTGGCTGGTTTGACAGTGCCAAGCGCCTCCTGCAAACTGACATCAGGAACCTGGCCTGGTGACTTTTGTTTCTCACGGGAAAGGGCATCGTTCGTGTCCAGTGCCCGGTGGCCTGGTGTGGCCGGCAGCCTGCTGAACTTCCGCACAGATGAGGATACCTCCCAGATGCAAGGTGCCCATACAGGTGCGTGTGGCTGGTTTGACAGTGCCAAGTGCCTCCTGCAAACTGACATCAGGAACCTGGCCGGGTGACTTTTGTTTCTCTGGGGAAAAGCCATCGCTCCACTCCAGGGCCTGGTGGCCTGGAGTGGCCGGCTGCCTGTTGAAATTCCGCACGGATGCGGATAACTCCCAGATGAAAGGAGCCCCCACAGGCAACTGTGGCTGGTTTGACAGTGCCAAGTGCCTCCTGCAAACTGACATCAGGAACCTGGCCTGGTGACTTTTATTTCTCTGGGGAAAGGCCATTGTACGTGTCCAAGGTCTAATGGCCCGGAGTGGCCGGCTGCCTGCTGGAATTCGGCATGGATCAGGATGCCGCCGAGATGCAAGGTGCCCCCACAGGCACCTGTGGCTGGTTTGACAGTGCCATGTGCCTCCTGCAAAATGACATCAGGAACCTGGCCTTGTGACTTTCCTTTCTCTGGGGAAAGACCATGATTCATGTCCAGGGCCTTGCGGCCTGGAGTGCCCGGCTGCCTGCTGAAATTCCGCATGGATCGGGATGCCTCCCAGATGGAAAGTGCCCCCACAGGCAACTGTGGCTGGTTGGACAGTGCCAAGTGCCTCCTGCAAACTGACATCAGGAACCTGGCCGGGTGACTTTTGTTTCCCTAGGGAAAAGCCGTGGTTCTTGTCCAGGGCCTGGTGGCCCGGAGTGGCCGGCTGCCTGCTGAAATACCTCATGGATCGGGATGCCTCCCAGATGAAAAGTGCCCCCACAGGCACCTGTGGCTGGTTTGACAGTGCCAAGTGCCTCCTGCAAACTGACATCAGGAACCTGGCCTGGTGACTTTTGTTTCTCTGGGGAAAGGCCATGGTTCATATCCTGAGCCTGGTGTCCTGAGTGGCCGGCCCCCTGCTGAAATTCTGCACGGACCAGGATGCCGCCGAGATGAAAGGTGCCCCCACAGGCAACTGTGGCTGGTTTGACAGTGCCAAGTGCTTCCTGCAAACTGACATCAGGAACCTGGCCTGGTGATTTTCTTTCTCAGGGGAAAGGCCATGGTTCATGTCCAGGGCCCGGTGGCCCGTACTTGCCTGCTGCCTGCTGAAATTCCACACGGATCAGGATACCTCCCAGATGTAAGGTGCCACCACAGGCAACTGTGGCTGGTTTGACAGTGCCAAGTGCCTCCTGCAAACTGACATCAGGAACCTGGCCTTGTGAGTTTTGTTTCTCTGGGGAAAGGCCATCATTCTTGTTCAGAGCCCAGTGGCCCGGAGTGGCCGGCTGCCTGATGAAATTCCGCATGGATCAGGATGCCTCCCAGATGAAAAGTGCCCCCACAGGCACCTGTGGCTGGTTTGACAGTGCCAAGTGCCTCCTGCAAACTGACATCAGGAACCTGGCCGGGTGAGTTTTGTTTCTCTGGGGAAAGCCTTTCGTTCCTATCCATGGACGGGTGGCCCAGAGTGGCTGGCTGCCTGCTGAAATTCCGCACGGATGCGGATAACTCCCAGATGAAAGGAGCCCCCACAGGCAACTGTGGCTGGTTTGACAGTGCCAAGTGCCTCCTGCAAACTGACATCAGGAACCTGGCCGGGTGACTTTTGTTTCTCTGGGGAAAAGCCATCGCTCCACTCCAAGGCCAGGTGGCCTGGAGTGGCCGGCTGCCTGTTGAAATTCCGCACGGATGCGGATAACTCCCAGATGAAAGGAGCCCCCACAGGCAACTGTGGCTGGTTTGACAGTGCCAAGTGCCTCCTGCAAACTGACATCAGGAACCTGGCCCGGTGACTTTTATTTCTCTGGGGAAAGGCCATTGTACGTGTCCAAGGTCTAATGGCCCGGAGTGGCCGGCTGCCTGCTGGAATTCGGCATGGATCAGGATGCCGCCGAGATGCAAGGTGCCCCCACAGGCACCTGTGGCTGGTTTGACAGTGCCATGTGCCTCCTGCAAAATGACATCAGGAACCTGGCCTTGTGACTTTCCTTTCTCTGGGGAAAGACCATGATTCATGTCCAGGGCCTTGCGGCCTGGAGTGCCCGGCTGCCTGCTGAAATTCCGCATGGATCGGGATGCCTCCCAGATGGAAAGTGCCCCCACAGCCAACTGTGGCTGGTTTGACAGTGCCAAGTGCCTCCTGCAAACTGACATCAGGAACCTGGCCGGGTGACTTTTGTTTCCCTAGGGAAAAGCCGTGGTTCTTGTCCAGGGCCTGGTGGCCCGGAGTGGCCGGCTGCCTGCTGAAATTCCGCATGGATCGGGATGCCTCCCAGATGAAAAGTGCCCCCACAGGCAACTGTGGCTGGTTTGACAGTGCCAAGTGCCTCCTGCAAACTGACATCAGGAACCTGGCCTGGTGACTTTTGTTTCTCATGGGAAAGGGCATCGTTCGTGTCCAGTGCCCGGTGGCCTGGTGTGGCCGGCAGCCTGCTGAACTTCCGCACAGATGAGGATACCGCCCAGATGCAAGGTGCCCATACAGGTGCGTGTGGCTGGTTTGACAGTGCCAAGTGCCTCCTGCAAACTGACATCAGGAACCTGGCCGGGTGACTTTTGTTTCTCTGGGGAAAAGCCATCGCTCCACTCCAAGGCCAGGTGGCCTGGAGTGGCCGGCTGCCTGTTGAAATTCCGCACGGATGCGGATAACTCCCAGATGAAAGGAGCCCCCACAGGCAACTGTGGCTGGTTTGACAGTGCCAAGTGCCTCCTGCAAACTGACATCAGGAACCTGGCCTGGTGAGTTTTGTTTTTCCGGGGAAAGGGCATGGTTCGTGTCCAGGGCCCGGTGGCCTGGAGTGGCCGGCTGCCTGCTGTAAATCCACACGGATCAGGATACCTCCCAGATGCAAGGTGCCCCCACAGCCAACTGTGTCTGGTTTGACAGTGCCAAGTGCCTCCTGCAAACTGACATCAGGAACCTGGCCTGGTGAGTTTTGTTTCTCAGGGGAAAGGCCATCGTTCGTGTCCAGGGCCCGGTGGCCCGGAGTGGCCGGCTGCCTGCTGAAATTCCGCACGGATCGGGATACCTCCCAGATGCAAGGTGCCCCCACAGGCATCTGTGTCAGGTTTGACAGTGCCAAGTGCCTCCTGCAAACTGACATCAGGAACCTGGCCTGGTGAGTTTTGTTTTTTAGGGGAAAGGCCATGGTTCATGTCCAGGGCCCAGTGGCCCGGAGTGGCCAGCTGCCTGCTGTAATTCCACAGGGATCAGGATACCTCCCAGATGCAAGGTGCCCCCACAGCCAACTGTGTCTGGATTGACAGTACCAAGTGCCTCCTGCAAACTGACATCAGGAACCTGGCCTGGTGAGTTTTGTTTCTCTGGGGAAAGGCCATCGTTCGTGTCCAGGGCCCGGTGGCCCGGAGTGGACAGCTGCCTGTTGAATTTCCGCAAGGATCAGGATACATCCCAGATGCAAGGTGCCCCCACAGCCAACTGTGTCTGGTTTGACAGTGCCAAGTGCCTCCTGCAAACTGACATCAGGAACCTGGCCTGGTGAGTTTTGTTTCTCAGGGGAAAGGGCATGGTTCGTGTCCAGGGCCCGGTAGCCCGGAGTGGCCGGCTGCCTGCTAAAATTCCGCACGGATCAGGATACCTCCCAGACGCAAGGTGCCCCCACAGCCACCTGTGTCAGGTTTAACAGTGCCAAGTGCCTCCTGCAAACTGACATCAGGAACCTGGCCTGGTGAGTTTTGTTTTTTAGGGGAAAGGGCATGGTTCTTGTCCAGAGCCCGGTGGCCCGGAGTGGCCAGATGCCTGCTGTAATTCCACACGGATCAGGATACCTCCCAGATGCAAGGTGCCCCCACAGCCAACTGTGGCTGGTTTGACAGTGCCAAGTGCCTCCTGCAAACTGACATCAGGAACCTGGCCTGGTGAGTTTTGTTTCTCTGGGGAAAGGCCATGGTTCGTGTCCAGGGCCCGGTGGCCCGGAGTGGACAGCTGCCTGTTGAATTTCCGCACGGATCAGGATACCTCCCAGATGCAAGGTGCCCCCACAGCCAACTGTGTCTGGTTTGACAGTGCCAAGGGCCTCCTGCAAACTGACATCAGGAACCTGGCCTGGTGACTTTTGTTTCTCAGGGGAAAGGTCATCATTCTTGTTCAGAGCCCTGTGGCCCGGAGTGGCCGGCTGCCTGCTGAAATTCCATACGGATCAGAATACCTCCCAGATGCAAGGTGCCCCCACAGGCATCTGTGTCAGGTTTGACAGTGCCAAGTGCCTCCTGCAAACTGACATCAGGAACCTGGCCTGGTGACTTTTGTTTCTCAGGGGAAAGGTCATCTTTCATATCCAGGGCCCGGTGGCCCGGAGTGGCCAGCTGCCTGCTGAAATTCCATACGGATCAGGATACCTCCCAGATGCAAGTTGCCCCCACAGGCATCTGTGTCAGGTTTGACAGTGCCAAGTGCCTCCTGCAAACTGACATCAGGAACCTGGCCTGGTGAGTTTTGTTTTTCCGGGGAAAGGGCATGGTTCGTGTCCAGGGCCCGGTGGCCCGGAGTGGCCAGCTGCCTGCTGTAATTCCACACGGATCAGGATACCTCCCAGATGCAAGGTGCCCCCACAGGCAACTGTGTCTGGTTTGACAGTGCCAAGTGCCTCCTGCAAACTGACATCAGGAACCTGGCCTGGTGAGTTTTGTTTTTTAGGGAAAAGGCCATGGTTCGTGTCCAGGGCCCGGTGGCCCGGAGTGGCCAGCTGCCTGCTGTAATTCCACACGGATCAGGATACCTCCCAGATGCAAGGTGCCCCCACAGGCATCTGTGTCTGGTTTGACAGTGCCAAGTGCCTCCTGCAAACTGACATCAGGAACCTGGCCTGGTGGCTTTTGTTTCTCTGGGGAAAGGCCATCGTTCGTGTCCAGGGCCCGGTGGCCCGGAGTGGCCAGCTGCCTGCTGTAATTCCACACGGATCAGGATACCTCCCAGATGCAAGGTGCCCCCACAGTCAACTGTGTCTGGTTTGACAGTGCCAAGTGCCTCCTGCAAACTGACATCAGGAACCTGGCCTGGTGACTTTTGTTTCTCAGGGGAAAGGTCATCTTTCATATCCAGGGCCCGGTGTCCCGGAGTGGCCGGCTGCCTGCTAAAATTCCGCACGGATCAGGATACCTCCCAGACGCAAGGTGCCCCCACAGGCAACTGTGGCTGGTTTGACAGTGCCAAGTGCCTCCTGCAAACTGACATCAGGAACCTGGGCTGGTGAGTTTTGTTTTTTAGGGGAAAGGCCATGGTTCATGTCCAGGGCCCGGTGGCCCGGAGTGGCCAGCTGCCTGCTGTAATTCCACACGGATCAGGATACCTCCCAGATGCAAGGTGCCCCCACAGTCAACTGTGTCTGGTTTGACAGTGCCAAGTGCCTCCTGCAAACTGACATCAGGAACCTGGCCTGGTGAGTTTTGTTTCTCAGGGGAAAGGCCATGGTTCGTGTCCAGGGCCCGGTGTCCCGGAGTGGCCAGCTGCCTGCTAAAATTCCGCAAGGATGAGGATACCTCCCAGATGCAAGGTGCCCCCACAGCCAACTGTGGCTGGTTTGACAGTGCCAAGGGCCTCCTGCAAACTGACATCAGGAACCTGGCCTGGTGACTTTTGTTTCTCAGGGGAAAGGTCATCATTCTTGTTCAGAGCCCTGTGGCCCGGAGTGGCCGGCTGCCTGCTGAAATTCCATACGGATCAGAATACCTCCCAGATGCAAGGTGCCCCCACAGGCATCTGTGTCAGGTTTGACAGTGCCAAGTGCCTCCTGCAAACTGACATCAGGAACCTGGCCTGGTGACTTTTGTTTCTCAGGGGAAAGGTCATCTTTCATATCCAGGGCCCGGTGGCCCGGAGTGGCCAGCTGCCTGCTGAAATTCCATACGGATCAGGATACCTCCCAGATGCAAGTTGCCCCCACAGGCATCTGTGTCAGGTTTGACAGTGCCAAGTGCCTCCTGCAAACTGACATCAGGAACCTGGCCTGGTGAGTTTTGTTTTTCCGGGGAAAGGGCATGGTTCGTGTCCAGGGCCCGGTGGCCCGGAGTGGCCAGCTGCCTGCTGTAATTCCACACGGATCAGGATACCTCCCAGATGCAAGGTGCCCCCACAGGCAACTGTGTCTGGTTTGACAGTGCCAAGTGCCTCCTGCAAACTGACATCAGGAACCTGGCCTGGTGAGTTTTGTTTTTTAGGGAAAAGGCCATGGTTCGTGTCCAGGGCCCGGTGGCCCGGAGTGGCCAGCTGCCTGCTGTAATTCCACACGGATCAGGATACCTCCCAGATGCAAGGTGCCCCCACAGGCATCTGTGTCTGGTTTGACAGTGCCAAGTGCCTCCTGCAAACTGACATCAGGAACCTGGCCTGGTGGCTTTTGTTTCTCTGGGGAAAGGCCATCGTTCGTGTCCAGGGCCCGGTGGCCCGGAGTGGCCAGCTGCCTGCTGTAATTCCACACGGATCAGGATACCTCCCAGATGCAAGGTGCCCCCACAGTCAACTGTGTCTGGTTTGACAGTGCCAAGTGCCTCCTGCAAACTGACATCAGGAACCTGGCCTGGTGACTTTTGTTTCTCAGGGGAAAGGTCATCTTTCATATCCAGGGCCCGGTGTCCCGGAGTGGCCGGCTGCCTGCTAAAATTCCGCACGGATCAGGATACCTCCCAGACGCAAGGTGCCCCCACAGGCAACTGTGGCTGGTTTGACAGTGCCAAGTGCCTCCTGCAAACTGACATCAGGAACCTGGGCTGGTGAGTTTTGTTTTTTAGGGGAAAGGCCATGGTTCATGTCCAGGGCCCGGTGGCCCGGAGTGGCCAGCTGCCTGCTGTAATTCCACACGGATCAGGATACCTCCCAGATGCAAGGTGCCCCCACAGTCAACTGTGTCTGGTTTGACAGTGCCAAGTGCCTCCTGCAAACTGACATCAGGAACCTGGCCTGGTGAGTTTTGTTTCTCAGGGGAAAGGCCATGGTTCGTGTCCAGGGCCCGGTGTCCCGGAGTGGCCAGCTGCCTGCTAAAATTCCGCAAGGATGAGGATACCTCCCAGATGAAAGGAGCCCCCACAGCCAACTGTGGCTGGTTTGACAGTGCCAAGTGCCTCCTGCAAACTGACATCAGGAACCTGGCCTGGTGAGTTTTGTTTCTCAGGGGAAAGGTCATCTTTCATATCCAGGGCCCGGTGGCCCGGAGTGGCCAGCTGCCTGCTGTAATTCCACACGGATCAGGATACCTCCCAGATGCAAGGTGCCCCCACAGCCAACTGTGGCTGGTTTGACAGTGCCAAGTGCCTCCTGCAAACTGACATCAGGAACCTGGGCTGGTGAGTTTTGTTTTTCCGGGGAAAGGGCATGCTTCGTGTCCAGGGCCCGGTGGCCCGGAGTGGCCAGCTGCCTGCTGTAATTCCACACGGATCAGGATACCTCCCAGATGCAAGGTGCCCCCACAGTCAACTGTGTCAGGTTTGACAGTGCCAAGTGCCTCCTGCAAACTGACATCAGGAACCTGGCCTGGTGAGTTTTGTTTTTTAGGGGAAAGGGCATGGTTCGTGTCCAGGGTCCGGTGGCCCGGAGTGGCCAGCTGCCTGCTGTAATTCCACACGGATCAGGATACCTCCCAGATGCAAGGTGCCCCCACAGTCAACTCTGTCTGGTTTGACAGTGCCAAGTGCCTCCTGCAAACTGACATTGGGAACCTGGCCTGTTGACTTATGTTTCTGAGGGGAAAGGGCATGGTTCGTGTCCAGGGCCCGGTGGCCCGGAGTGGCCGGCTGCCTGCTGTAAATCCACACGGATCAGGATACCTCCCAGATGCAAGTTGCCCCCACAGGCATCTGTGTCAGGTTTGACAGTGCCAAGTGCCTCCTGCAAACTGACATCAGGAACCTGGCCTGGTGAGTTTTGTTTTTCCGGGGAAAGGGCATGGTTCGTGTCCAGGGCCCGGTGGCCCGGAGTGGCCAGCTGCCTGCTGTAATTCCGCACGGATCAGGATACCTCCCAGATGCAAGGTGCCCCCACAGGCAACTGTGGCTGGTTTGACAGTGCCAAGTGCCTCCTGCAAACTGACATCAGGAACCTGGCCTGGTGAGTTTTGTTTTTTAGGGGAAAGGACATGGTTCTTGTCCAGGGCCCGGTGGCCCGGAGTGGCCAGCTGCCTGCTGTAATTCCACACGGATCAGGATACCTCCCAGATGCAAGGTGCCCCCACAGCCAACTGTGTCTGGTTTGACAGTGCCAAGTGCCTCCTGCAAACTGACATCAGGAACCTGGCCTGGTGACTTTTGTTTCTCAGGGGAAAGGCCATCGTTCGTGTCCAGGGCCCGGTGGCCCAGAGTGGCCAGCTGCCTGCTGTAATTCCACACGGATCAGGATACCTCCCAGATGCAAGGTGCCCCCACAGTCAACTGTGTCTGGTTTGACAGTGCCAAGTGCCTCCTGCAAACTTACATCAGGAACCTGGCCTGGTGACTTTTGTTTCTCAGGGGAAAGGCCATGGTTCGTGTCCAGGGCCCGGTGGCCCGGAGTGGCCAGCTGCCTGCTAAAATTCCGCAAGGATCAGGATACCTCCCAGATGCAAAGTGCCCCCACAGCCAACTGTGGCTGGTTTGACAGTGCCAAGTGCCTCCTGCAAACTGACATCAGGAACCTGGCCTGGTGAGTTTTGTTTCTCAGGGGAAAGGCCATCGTTCGTGTCCAGGGCCCGGTGGCCCGGAGTGGCCGGTTGCCTGTTGAAATTCCGCACGGATCGGGATACCTCCCAGATGCAAGGTGCCCCGACAGGCATCTGTGTCTGGTTTGACAGTGCCAAGTGCCTCCTGCAAACTGACATCAGGAACCTGGCCTGGTGAGTTTTGTTTCTCAGGGGAAAGGCCATCGTTCGTGTCCAGGGCCCGGTGGCCCGGAGTGGACAGCTGCCTGTTGAATTTCCGCACGGATCAGGATACCTCCCAGATGCAAGGTGCCCCCACAGGCATCTGTGTCTGGTTTGACAGTGCCAAGTGCCTCCTGTAAACTGACATCAGGAACCTGGCCTGGTGACATTTGTTTCTCAGGGGAAGGGTCATCTTTCATATCCAGGGCCCGGTGGCCCGGAGTGGCCAGCTGCCTGCTGTAATTCCACACGGATCAGGATACCTCCCAGATGCAAGGTGCCCCCACAGTCAACTGTGTCTGGTTTGACAGTGCCAAGTGCCTCCTGCAAACTGACATCAGGAACCTGGCCTGGTGAGTTTTGTTTTTTAGGGGAAAGGGCATGGTTCGTGTCCAGGGCCCGGTGGCCCGGAGTGGCCAGCTGCCTGCTGAAATTCCACACGGATCAGGATACCTCCCAGATGCAAGGTGCCCCCACAGACAACTGTGTCTGGTTTGACAGTGCCAAGTGCCTCCTGCAAACTGACATCAGGAACCTGGCCTGGTGAGTTTTGTTTTTTAGGGGAAAGGCCATGGTTCGTGTCCAGGGCCCAGTGGCCCGGAGTGGCCAGCTGCCTGATGTAATTCCACACGGATCAGGATACCTCCCAGATGCAAGGTGCCCCCACAGTCAACTGTGTCTGGTTTGACCGTGCCAAGTGCCTCCTGCAAACTGACATTGGGAACCTGGCCTGTTGACTTATGTTTCTGAGGGGAAAGGGCATGGTTCGTGTCCAGGGCCCGGTGGCCCGGAGTGGCCGGCTGCCTGCTGTAAATCCACACGGATCAGGATACCTCCCAGATGCAAGGTGCCCCCACAGCCAACTGTGTCTGGATTGACAGTGCCAAGTGCCTCCTGCAAACTGACATCAGGAACCTGGCCTGGTGAGTTTTGTTTCTCAGGGGAAAGGCCATCGTTCGTGTCCAGGGCCCGGTGGCACGGAGTGGCCGGCTGCCTGCTGAAATTCCGCACGGATCGGGATACCGCCCAGATGCAAGGTGCCCCCACAGCCAACTGTGGCTGGTTTGACAGTGCCAAGTGCCTCCTGCAAACTGACATCAGGAACCTGGCCTGGTGACTTTTGTTTTTCCGGGGAAAGGGCATGCTTCGTGTCCAGGGCCCGGTGGCCCGGAGTGGCCAGCTGCCTGCTGTAATTCCACACGGATCAGGATACCTCCCAGATGCAAGGTGCCCCCACAGTCAACTGTGTCAGGTTTGACAGTGCCAAGTGCCTCCTGCAAACTGACATCAGGAACCTGGCCTGGTGAGTTTTGTTTTTTAGGGGAAAGGGCATGGTTCGTGTCCAGGGTCCGGTGGCCCGGAGTGGCCAGCTGCCTGCTGTAATTCCACACGGATCAGGATACCTCCCAGATGCAAGGTGCCCCCACAGTCAACTCTGTCTGGTTTGACAGTGCCAAGTGCCTCCTGCAAACTGACATTGGGAACCTGGCCTGTTGACTTATGTTTCTGAGGGGAAAGGGCATGGTTCGTGTCCAGGGCCCGGTGGCCCGGAGTGGCCGGCTGCCTGCTGTAAATCCACACGGATCAGGATACCTCCCAGATGCAAGTTGCCCCCACAGGCATCTGTGTCAGGTTTGACAGTGCCAAGTGCCTCCTGCAAACTGACATCAGGAACCTGGCCTGGTGAGTTTTGTTTTTCCGGGGAAAGGGCATGGTTCGTGTCCAGGGCCCGGTGGCCCGGAGTGGCCAGCTGCCTGCTGTAATTCCGCACGGATCAGGATACCTCCCAGATGCCAGGTGCCCCCACAGGCAACTGTGGCTGGTTTGACAGTGCCAAGTGCCTCCTGCAAACTGACATCAGGAACCTGGCCTGGTGAGTTTTGTTTTTTAGGGGAAAGGACATGGTTCTTGTCCAGGGCCCGGTGGCCCGGAGTGGCCAGCTGCCTGCTGTAATTCCACACGGATCAGGATACCTCCCAGATGCAAGGTGCCCCCACAGCCAACTGTGTCTGGTTTGACAGTGCCAAGTGCCTCCTGCAAACTGACATCAGGAACCTGGCCTGGTGAGTTTTGTTTCTCAGGGGAAAGGCCATCGTTCGTGTCCAGGGCCCGGTGGCCCAGAGTGGCCAGCTGCCTGCTGTAATTCCACACGGATCAGGATACCTCCCAGATGCAAGGTGCCCCCACAGTCAACTGTGTCTGGTTTGACAGTGCCAAGTGCCTCCTGCAAACTGACATCAGGAACCTGGCCTGGTGACTTTTGTTTCTCAGGGGAAAGGCCATGGTTCGTGTCCAGGGCCCGGTGGCCCGGAGTGGACAGCTGCCTGCTAAAATTCCGCAAGGATCAGGATACCTCCCAGATGCAAGGTGCCCCCACAGGCATCTGTGTCTGGTTTGACAGTGCCAAGTGCCTCCTGTAAACTGACATCAGGAACCTGGCCTGGTGACATTTGTTTCTCAGGGGAAGGGTCATCTTTCATATCCAGGGCCCGGTGGCCCGGAGTGGCCAGCTGCCTGCTGTAATTCCACACGGATCAGGATACCTCCCAGATGCAAGGTGCCCCCACAGTCAACTGTGTCTGGTTTGACAGTGCCAAGTGCCTCCTGCAAACTGACATCAGGAACCTGGCCTGGTGAGTTTTGTTTTTTAGGGGAAAGGGCATGGTTCGTGTCCAGGGCCCGGTGGCCCGGAGTGGCCAGCTGCCTGCTGAAATTCCACACGGATCAGGATACCTCCCAGATGCAAGGTGCCCCCACAGACAACTGTGTCTGGTTTGACAGTGCCAAGTGCCTCCTGCAAACTGACATCAGGAACCTGGCCTGGTGAGTTTTGTTTTTTAGGGGAAAGGCCATGGTTCGTGTCCAGGGCCCAGTGGCCCGGAGTGGCCAGCTGCCTGATGTAATTCCACACGGATCAGGATACCTCCCAGATGCAAGGTGCCCCCACAGTCAACTGTGTCTGGTTTGACCGTGCCAAGTGCCTCCTGCAAACTGACATTGGGAACCTGGCCTGTTGACTTATGTTTCTGAGGGGAAAGGGCATGGTTCGTGTCCAGGGCCCGGTGGCCCGGAGTGGCCGGCTGCCTGCTGTAAATCCACACGGATCAGGATACCTCCCAGATGCAAGGTGCCCCCACAGCCAACTGTGTCTGGATTGACAGTGCCAAGTGCCTCCTGCAAACTGACATCAGGAACCTGGCCTGGTGAGTTTTGTTTCTCAGGGGAAAGGCCATCGTTCGTGTCCAGGGCCCGGTGGCACGGAGTGGCCGGCTGCCTGCTGAAATTCCGCACGGATCGGGATACCGCCCAGATGCAAGGTGCCACCACAGGCATCTGTGTCTGGTTTAACAGTGCCAAGTGCCTCCTGCAAACTGACATCAGGAACCTGGCCTGGTGAGTTTTGTTTTTTAGGGGAAAGGGCATGGTTCTTGTCCAGGGCCCGGTGGCCCGGAGTGGCCAGATGCCTGCTGTAATTCCACACGGATCAGGATACCTCCCAGATGCAAGGTGCCCCCACAGCCAACTGTGGCTGGTTTGACAGTGCCAAGTGCCTCCTGCAAACTGACATCAGGAACCTGGCCTGGTGAGTTTTGTTTCTCTGGGGAAAGGCCATGGTTCGTGTCCAGGGCCCGGTGGCCCGGAGTGGACAGCTGCCTGTTGAATTTCCGCACGGATCAGGATACCTCCCAGATGCAAGGTGCCCCCACAGCCAACTGTGTCTGGTTTGACAGTGCCAAGGGCCTCCTGCAAACTGACATCAGGAACCTGGCCTGGTGACTTTTGTTTCTCAGGGGAAAGGTCATCATTCTTGTTCAGAGCCCAGTGGCCCGGAGTGGCCGGCTGCCTGCTGAAATTCCATACGGATCAGAATACCTCCCAGATGCAAGGTGCCCCCACAGGCATCTGTGTCAGGTTTGACAGTGCCAAGTGCCTCCTGCAAACTGACATCAGGAACCTGGCCTGGTGACTTTTGTTTCTCAGGGGAAAGGTCATCTTTCATATCCAGGGCCCGGTGGCCCGGAGTGGCCAGCTGCCTGCTGAAATTCCATACGGATCAGGATACCTCCCAGATGCAAGTTGCCCCCACAGGCATCTGTGTCAGGTTTGACAGTGCCAAGTGCCTCCTGCAAACTGACATCAGGAACCTGGCCTGGTGAGTTTTGTTTTTCCGGGGAAAGGGCATGGTTCGTGTCCAGGGCCCGGTGGCCTGGAGTGGCCAGCTGCCTGCTGTAATTCCACACGGATCAGGATACCTCCCAGATGCAAGGTGCCCCCACAGGCAACTGTGTCTGGTTTGACAGTGCCAAGTGCCTCCTGCAAACTGACATCAGGAACCTGGCCTGGTGAGTTTTGTTTTTTAGGGAAAAGGCCATGGTTCATGTCCAGGGCCCGGTGGCCCGGAGTGGCCAGCTGCCTGCTGTAATTCCACACGGATCAGGATACCTCCCAGATGCAAGGTGCCCCCACAGTCAACTGTGTCTGGTTTGACAGTGCTAAGTGCCTCCTGCAAACTGACATCAGGAACCTGGCCTGGTGAGTTTTGTTTCTCAGGGGAAAGGCCATGGTTCGTGTCCAGGGCCCGGTGTCCCGGAGTGGCCAGCTGCCTGCTAAAATTCCGCAAGGATGAGGATACCTCCCAGATGCAAGGTGCCCCCACAGCCAACTGTGGCTGGTTTGACAGTGCCAAGTGCCTCCTGCAAACTGACATCAGGAACCTGGCCTGGTGAGTTTTGTTTCTCAGGGGAAAGGCCATCGTTCGTGTCCAGGGCCCGGTGGCCCGGAGTGGCCGGATGCCTGCTGAAATTCCGCACGGATCGGGATACCTCCCAGATGCAAGGTGCCCCGACAGGCATCTGTGTCTGGTTTGACAGTGCCAAGTGCCTCCTGCAAACTGACATCAGGAACCTGGCCTGGTGAGTTTTGTTTCTCAGGGGAAAGGCCATCGTTCGTGCCCAGGGCCCGGTGGCCCGGAGTGGACAGCTGCCTGTTGAATTTCCGCACGGATCAGGATACCTCCCAGATGCAAGGTGCCCCCACAGGCATCTGTGTCTGGTTTGACAGTGCCAAGTGCCTCCTGTAAACTGACATCAGGAACCTGGCCTGGTGACTTTTGTTTCTCAGGGGAAGGGTCATCTTTCATATCCTGAGCCTGGTGGCCCGGAGTGGCCAGCTGCCTGCTGTAATTCCACACGGATCAGGATACCTCCCAGATGCAAGGTGCCCCCACAGGCAACTGTGTCTGGTTTGACAGTGCCAAGTGCCTCCTGCAAACTGACATCAGGAACCTGGCCTGGTGAGTTTTGTTTTTTAGGGGAAAGGGCATGGTTCGTGTCCAGGGCCCGGTGGCCCGGAGTGGCCAGCTGCCTGCTGAAATTCCACACGGATCAGAATACCTCCCAGATGCAAGGTGCCCCCACAGACAACTGTGTCTGGTTTGACAGTGCCAAGTGCCTCCTGCAAACTGACATCAGGAACCTGGCCTGGTGAGTTTTGTTTTTTAGGGGAAAGGCCATGGTTCGTGTCCAGGGCCCAGTGGCCCGGAGTGGCCAGCTGCCTGATGTAATTCCACACGGATCAGGATACCTCCCAGATGCAAGGTGCCCCCACAGTCAACTGTGTCTGGTTTGACCGTGCCAAGTGCCTCCTGCAAACTGACATTGGGAACCTGGCCTGTTGACTTATGTTTCTGAGGGGAAAGGGCATGGTTCGTGTCCAGGGCCCGGTGGCCCGGAGTGGCCGGCTGCCTGCTGTAAATCCACACGGATCAGGATACCTCCCAGATGCAAGGTGCCCCCACAGCCAACTGTGTCTGGATTGACAGTGCCAAGTGCCTCCTGCAAACTGACATCAGGAACCTGGCCTGGTGAGTTTTGTTTCTCAGGGGAAAGGGCATGGTTCGTGTCCAGGGCCCGGTGGCCCGGAGTGGCCGGCTGCCTGCTGAAATTCCGAACGGATCGGGATACCGCCCAGAAGCAAGGTGCCCCCACAGGCATCTGTGTCTGGTTTGACAGTGCCAAGTGCCTCCTGCAAACTGACATCAGGAACCTGGCCTGCTGGCTTTTGTTTCTCTGGGGAAAGGCCATCGTTCGTGTCCAAGGCCTGGTGGCCCGGAGTGGCCGGCTGCCTGCTGTAATTCCGCACGGATCAGGATACCTCCCAGATGCAAGGTGCCCCCACAGTCAACTGTGTCTGGTTTGACAGTGCCAAGTGCCTCCTGCAAACTGACATCAGGAACCTGGACTGTTGACTTATGTTTCTGAGGGGAAAGGCCATCGTTCGTGTCCAGGGCCCGGTGGCCCGGAGTGGCCGGCTGCCTGCTGAAATTCCGCACGGATCAGGATACCTCCCAGATGCAAGGTGCCCCCACAGGCAGCTGTGTCTGGTTTGACAGTGCCAAGTGCCTCCTGCAAACTGACATCACGAACCTGGCCTGGTGACTTTTGTTTCTCTGTGGAAAAGCCGTGGTTCATGTCCAGGGCCCAGTGGCTCGAGTGGCAGGATGCCTGCTGAAATTCCGAAAGGATGAGGATGGCTCCCAGATGAAAGGAGCCCCCACCGGCAATTGTGGCTGGTTTGACAGTGCCAAGTGCCTCCTGCAAACTGACATCAAGAACCTGGCCTGGTGACTTTTGTTTCTCTTTGGAAAGGCCATTGTACGTGTCCAGGGCCTGTGGCCCGGAGTGGCCGTCTGCCTGCTGAAATTCTGAACGGATAAGGATACCTCCCAGACCGATAGGACCACAGGCAACTGTGGCTGTTTTGACAGTGCCAAGTGCCTCCTGCAAACTGACATCAGGAACCTGGCCTGGTGAGTTTTGTTTTTTAGGGGAAAGGACATGGTTCTTGTCCAGGGCCCGGTGGCCCGGAGTGGCCAGCTGCCTTCTGTAATTCCACACGGATCAGGATACCTCCCAGATGCAAGGTGCCCCCGCAGTCAACTGTGTCTGGTTTGACAGTGCCAAGTGCCTCCTGCAAACTGACATCAGGAACCTGGCCTGGTGACTTTTGTTTCTCTGGGGAAAGGTCATCTTTCATATCCAGGGCCCGGTGGCCCGGAGTGGCCGGCTGCCTGCTGAAATTCCATACGGATCAGGATACCTCCCAGATGCAAGGTGCCCCCACAGGCATCTGTGTCAGGTTTGACAGTGCCAAGTGCCTCCTGCAAACTGACATCAGGAACCTGGCCTGGTGAGTTTTGTTTTTCCGGGGAAAGGGCATGGTTCGTGTCCAGGACCCGGTGGCCCGGAGTGGCCAGCTGCCTGCTGTAATTCCACACGGATCGGGATACCTCCCAGATGCAAGGTGCCCCCACAGTCAACTGTGTCTGGTTTGACAGTGCCAAGTGCCTCCTGCAAACTGACATCAGGAACCTGGCTTGGTGAGTTTTGTTTTTTAGGGGAAAGGCCATGGTTCGTGTCCAGGGCCCGGTGTCCCGGAGTGGCCAGCTGCCTGTTAAAATTCCGCAAGGATGAGGATACCTCCCAGATGCAAGGTGCCCCCACAGCCAACTGTGGCTGGTTTGACAGTGCCAAGTGCCTCCTGCAAAGTGACATCAGGAACCTGGCCTGGTGAGTTTTGTTTCTCAGGCGAAAGGCCATCGTTCTTGTCCCGGGCCCGGTGGCCCGGAGTGGCCGGATGCCTGCTGAAATTCCGCACGGATCGGGATACCTCCCAGATGCAAGGTGCCCCGACAGGCATCTGTGTCTGGTTTGACAGTGCCAAGTGCCTCCTGCAAACTGACATCAGGAACCTGGCCTGGTGAGTTTTGTTTCTCAGGGGAAAGGCCATCGTTCGTGTCCAGGGCCCGGTGGCCCGGAGTGGACAGCTGCCTGTTGAATTTCCGCACGGATCAGGATACCTCCCAGATGCAAGGTGCCCCGACAGGCATCTGTGTCTGGTTTGACAGTGCCAAGTGCCTCCTGTAAACTGACATCAGGAACCTGGCCTGGTGACTTTTGTTTCTCAGGGGAAATGTCATCTTTCATATCCAGGGCCCGGTGGCCCGGAGTGGCCAGCTGCCTGCTGTAATTCCACACGGATCAGGATACCTCCCAGATGCAAGGTGCCCCCACAGTCAACTGTGTCTGGTTTGACAGTGACAAGTGCCTCCTGCAAACTGACATCAGGAACCTGGCCTGGTGAGTTTTGTTTTTCCGGGGAAAGGGCATGGTTCGTGTCCAGGGCCCGGTGGCCTGGAGTGGCCAGCTGCCTCCTCAATTCCACACGGATCAGGATACATCCCAGATGCAAGGTGCCCCCACAGCCAACTGTGTCAGGTTTGACAGTGCCAAGTGCCTCCTGCAAACTGACATCAGGAACCTGGCCTGGTGACTTTTGTTTCTCAGGGGAAAGGCCATCGTTCGTGTCCAGGGCCCGGTGGCCCTGAGTGGGTGGCTGCCTGTTGAAATTCCGCACGGATCAGGATACCTCCCAGATGCAAGGTGCCCCCACAGCCAACTGTGTCTGGTTTGACAGTGCCAAGTGCCTCCTGCAAACTGACATCAGGAACCTGGCCTGGTGACTTTTGTTTCTCAGGGGAAAGGCCATGGTTCGAGTCCCGGCCCTGGTGGCCCGGAGTGGCCAGCTGCCGGCTGAAATTCCGCATGGATCAGGATACCTCCCAGATGCAAGGTGCCCCCACAGGCAACTGTGGCTGGTTTGACAGTGCCAAGTGCCTCCTGCAAACTGACATCAGGAACCTGGCCTGGTGAGTTTTGTTTCTCCGGGGAAAGGGCATGGTTCGTGTCCAGGGCCCGGTGGCCCGGAGTGGCCAGATGCCTGCTGAAATTCCGCACGGATCAGGATACCTCCCAGATGCAAGGTGCCCCCACAGCCAACTGTGTCTGGTTTGACAGTGCCAAGTGCCTCCTGCAAACTGACATCAGGAACCTGGCCTGGTGAGTTTTGTTTCTCAGGGGAAAAGCCATCGTTCATGTCCAGGGCCTGGTGGCCCGGATTGGCCGGCTGCCTGTTGAATTTCCGCACGGTTCAGGATACCTCCCAGATGCAAGGTGCCCCCACAGGCAGCTGTGTCTGGTTTGACCGTGCCAAGTGCCTCCTGCAAACTGACATCAGGAACCTGGCCTGGTGAGTTTTGTTTTTTTCGGGGAAAGGCCATGGTTCGTGTCCAGGGCCCGGTGGCCCGGAGTGGCCAGCTGCCTGCTGTAATTCCACACGGATCAGGATACCTCCCAGATGCAAGGTGCCCCCACAGTCAACTCTGTCTGGTTTGACAGTGCCAAGTGCCTCCTGCAAACTGACATTGGGAACCTGGCCTGTTGACTTATGTTTCTCAGGGGAAAGGGCATGGTTCATGTCCAGGGCCCGGTGGCCTGGAGTGGCCGGCTGCCTTCTGTAAATCCACACGGATCAGGATACCTCCCAGATGCAAGGTGCCCCCACAGCCAACTGTGTCTGGTTTGACAGTGCCAAGTGCCTCCTGCAAACTGACATCAGGAACCTGGCCTGGTGAGTTTTCTTTCTCAGGGGAAAAGCCATCGTTCTTGTCCAGGGCCTGGTGGCCCGGAGTGGCCGGCTGCCTGTTGAATTTCCACACGGTTCAGGATACCTCCCAGATGCAAGGTGCCCCCACAGCCAACTGTGTCTGGTTTGACAGTGCCAAGTGCCTCCTGCAAACTGACATCAGGAACCTGGCCTGGTGAGTTTTGTTTCTCAGGGGAAAGGCCATGGTTCTCGTCCAGGGCCCGGTAGCCCGGAGTGGCCGGCTGCCTGCTGAAATTCCGCACGGATCAGGATACCTCCCAGATGCAAGGCGCCCCCACAGGCAGCTGTGTCTGGTTTGACAGTGCCAAGTGCCTCCTGCAAACTGACATCAGGAACCTGGCCTGGTGACTTTTGTTTCTCTGGGGAAAAGCCGTGGTTCTTGTCCAGGGCCCGGTGGCTCGAGTGGGCGGATGCCTGCTGAAATTCCGAAAGGATGAGGATAGCTCCCAGATGAAAGGAGCCCCCACCAGCAACTGTGGCTGGTTTGACAGTGCCAAGTGCCTCCTGCAAACTGACATCAAGAACCTGGCCTGGTGACTTTTGTTTCTCTTTGGAAAGGCCATTGTACGTGTCCAGGGCCTGTGGCCCGGAGTGGCCGTCTGCCTGCTGAAATTCTGAACGGATCAGGATACCTCCCAGACTGATAGTACCACCACAGGCAACTGTGGCTGTTTTGACAGTGCCAAGTGCCTCCTGCAAACTGACATCAGGAACCTGTCCTGGTGACTTTTGTTTCTCTGGGGAAAATCCGTGGTTCATGTCCAGGGCCCGGTGGCTCGAGTGGGCGGATGCCTGCTGAAATTCCGAAAGGATGAGGGTAGCTCCCAGATGAAAGGAGCCCCCACCGGCAACTGTGTCTGGTTTGACAGTGCCAAGTGCCTCCTGCAAACTGACATCAGGAACCTGGCCTGGTGAGTTTTGTTTCTCTGGGGAAAGGCCATCGTTCGTGTCCAGTGCCCGGTGTCTCGGAGTGGCCGGCTGCCTGCTGAAATTCCGCACGGATGAGGATACCTCCCAGATGCAAGGTGCCCCCACAGGCAACTGTGGCTGGTTTGACAGTGCCAAGTGCCTCCTGCAAACTGACATCAGGAACCTGGCCCGGTGAGTTTTGTTTCCCTTTGGAAAGCCATCGTTCATGTCCAGGGCCCGGTGGCCCGGAGTGGCCGGCTGCCTGCTGAAATTCCTCACGGATCAGGATGCCGCCAAGATGCAAGGGGCCCCAACAGACACCTGTGGCTGATTTGACAGTGCCAAGTGCCTCCTGCAAACTGACATCAGGAACCTGGCCGGGTGACTTTTGTTTCTCTTTGGAAAGGCCATTGTACGTGTCCAGGGCCTGGTGGCCCGGAGTGGCCGGCTGCCTGCTGAAATTCCGAACGGATCAGGATTCCTCCCAGAACGAAAGTACCACCACAGGCAACAGTGGCTGGTTTGACAGGGCCAAGTGCCTCCTGCAAACTGACATCAGGAACCTGGCCCGGTGACTTTTGTTTCTCTGGGGAAAAGCCATGGTTCATGTCCAGTGCCTGGTGGCCCGGAGTCCAGGCTGCCTGCTGAAATTCCGCACGGTTGAGGATACCTCCCAGATGCAAGGTCCTCCCACAGGCAACTGTGGCTGGTTTGATAGTGCCAAGTGCCTCCTGCAAACTGACATCAGGAACCTGGCCTGGTGAGTTTTGTTTCTCTGGGGAAAGGCCATCGTTCATATCCTGGACCTGTAGGCCCGGAGTGGCCAGGTGCCTGTTGAAATTCCAAACGGATCAAGATACCTCCGAGATGCAAGGTCCTCCCACAGGCAACTGTGGCTGGTTTGACAGGGCCAAGTGCCTCCTGCAAACTGACATCAGGAACCTGGCCTGGTGAGTTTTGTTTTTTAGGGGAAAGGCCATGGTTCGTGTCCAGGGCCCAGTGGCCCGGAGTGGCCAGCTGCCTGCTGTAATTCCACACGGATCGGGATACCTCCCAGATGCAAGGTGCCCCCACAGTCAACTGTGTCTGGTTTGACAGTGCCAAGTGCCTCCTGCAAACTGACATCAGGAACCTGGCCTGGTGAGTTTTGTTTTTTAGGGGAAAGGCCATGGTTCGTGTCCAGGGCCCAGTGGCCCGGAGTGGCCAGCTGCCTGCTGTAATTCCACACGGATCAGGATACCTCCCAGATGCAAGGTGCCCCCACAGTCAACTGTGTCTGGTTTGACCGTGCCAAGTGCCTCCTGCAAACTGACATTGGGAACCTGGCCTGTTGACTTATGTTTCTGAGGGGAAAGGGCATGGTTCGTGTCCAGGGCCCGGTGGCCCGGAGTGGCCGGCTGCCTGCTGTAAATCCACACGGATCAGGATACCTCCCAGATGCAAGGTGCCCCCACAGCCAACTGTGTCTGGATTGACAGTGCCAAGTGCCTCCTGCAAACTGACATCAGGAACCTGGCCTGGTGACTTTTGTTTCTCAGGGGAAAGGCCATCGTTCGTGTCCAGGGCCCGGTGGCACGGAGTGGCCGGCTGCCTGCTGAAATTCCGCACGGATCGGGATACCTCCCAGATGCAAGGTGCCCCCACAGGCATCTGTGTCTGGTTTGACAGTGCCAAGTGCCTCCTGCAAACTGACATCAGGAACCTGGCCTGCTGGCTTTTGTTTCTCTGGGGAAAGGCCATCGTTCGTGTCCAAGGCCTGGTGGCCCGGAGTGGCCGGCTGCCTGCTGAAATTCCGCACGGATCATGATACCTCCCAGATGCAAGGTGCCCCCACAGGCAGCTGTGTATGGTTTGACACTGCCAAGTGCCTCCTGCAAATTGACTTCAGGAACCTGGCCTGGTGCGTTTTCTTTTTCCGGGGAAAGGCCATCGTTCGTGTCCAGGGCCCAGTGGCCCGGAGTGGCCAGCTGCCTCCTCAATTCCACACGGATCAGGATACATCCCAGATGCAAGGTGCCCCCACAGCCAACTGTGTCAGGTTTGACAGTGCCAAGTGCCTCCTGCAAACTGACATCAGGAACCTGGCCTGCTGACTTTTGTTTCTCAGGGGAAAGGCCATCGTTCGTGTCCAGGGCCCGGTGGCCCTGAGTGGGTGGCTGCCTGTTGAAATTCCGCACGGATCAGGATACCTCCCAGATGCAAGGTGCCCCCACAGCCAACTGTGTCTGGTTTGACAGTGCCAAGTGCCTCCTGCAAACTGACATCAGGAACCTGGCCTGGTGACTTTTGTTTCTCAGGGGAAAGGCCATGGTTCGAGTCCCGGCCCTGGTGGCCCGGAGTGGCCAGCTGCCGGCTGAAATTCCGCATGGATCAGGATACCTCCCAGATGCAAGGTGCCCCCACAGCCAACTGTGTCTGGTTTGACAGTGCCAAGTGCCTCCTGCAAACTGACATCAGGAACCTGGCCTGGTGAGTTTTGTTTCTCCGGGGAAAGGGCATGGTTCGTGTCCAGGGCCCGGTGGCCCGGAGTGGCCAGATGCCTGCTGAAATTCCGCACGGATCAGGATACCTCCCAGATGCAAGGTGCCCCCACAGCCAACTGTGTCTGGTTTGACAGTGCCAAGTGCCTCCTGCAAACTGACATCAGGAACCTGGCCTGGTGAGTTTTGTTTCTCAGGGGAAAAGCCATCGTTCATGTCCAGGGCCTGGTGGCCCGGATTGGCCGGCTGCCTGTTGAATTTCCGCACGGTTCAGGATACCTCCCAGATGCAAGGTGCCCCCACAGGCAGCTGTGTCTGGTTTGACCGTGCCAAGTGCCTCCTGCAAACTGACATCAGGAACCTGGCCTGGTGAGTTTTGTTTTTTTCGGGGAAAGGCCATGGTTCGTGTCCAGGGCCCGGTGGCCCGGAGTGGCCAGCTGCCTGCTGTAATTCCACACGGATCAGGATACCTCCCAGATGCAAGGTGCCCCCACAGTCAACTCTGTCTGGTTTGACAGTGCCAAGTGCCTCCTGCAAACTGACATTGGGAACCTGGCCTGTTGACTTATGTTTCTCAGGGGAAAGGGCATGGTTCATGTCCAGGGCCCGGTGGCCTGGAGTGGCCGGCTGCCTTCTGTAAATCCACACGGATCAGGATACCTCCCAGATGCAAGGTGCCCCCACAGCCAACTGTGTCTGGTTTGACAGTGCCAAGTGCCTCCTGCAAACTGACATCAGGAACCTGGCCTGGTGAGTTTTCTTTCTCAGGGGAAAAGCCATCGTTCTTGTCCAGGGCCTGGTGGCCCGGAGTGGCCGGCTGCCTGTTGAATTTCCACACGGTTCAGGATACCTCCCAGATGCAAGGTGCCCCCACAGCCAACTGTGTCTGGTTTGACAGTGCCAAGTGCCTCCTGCAAACTGACATCAGGAACCTGGCCTGGTGAGTTTTGTTTCTCAGGGGAAAGGCCATGGTTCTCGTCCAGGGCCCGGTAGCCCGGAGTGGCCGGCTGCCTGCTGAAATTCCGCACGGATCAGGATACCTCCCAGATGCAAGGTGCCCCCACAGGCAGCTGTGTCTGGTTTGACAGTGCCAAGTGCCTCCTGCAAACTGACATCAGGAACCTGGCCTGGTGACTTTTGTTTCTCTGGGGAAAAGCCGTGGTTCTTGTCCAGGGCCCGGTGGCTCGAGTGGGCGGATGCCTGCTGAAATTCCGAAAGGATGAGGATAGCTCCCAGATGAAAGGAGCCCCCACCGGCAACTGTGGCTGGTTTGACAGTGCCAAGTGCCTCCTGCAAACTGACATCAAGAACCTGGCCTGGTGACTTTTGTTTCTCTTTGGAAAGGCCATTGTACGTGTCCAGGGCCTGTGGCCCGGAGTGGCCGTCTGCCTGCTGAAATTCTGAACGGATCAGGATACCTCCCAGACTGATAGTACCACCACAGGCAACTGTGGCTGTTTTGACAGTGCCAAGTGCCTCCTGCAAACTGACATCAGGAACCTGTCCTGGTGACTTTTGTTTCTCTGGGGAAAATCCGTGGTTCATGTCCAGGGCCCGGTGGCTCGAGTGGGCGGATGCCTGCTGAAATTCCGAAAGGATGAGGATAGCTCCCAGATGAAAGGAGCCCCCACCGGCAACTGTGTCTGGTTTGACAGTGCCAAGTGCCTCCTGCAAACTGACATCAGGAACCTGGCCTGGTGAGTTTTGTTTCTCTGGGGAAAGGCCATCGTTCGTGTCCAGTGCCCGGTGTCTCGGAGTGGCCGGCTGCCTGCTGAAATTCCGCACAGATGAGGATACCTCCCAGATGCAAGGTGCCCCCACAGGCAACTGTGGCTGGTTTGACAGTGCCAAGTGCCTCCTGCAAACTGACATCAGGAACCTGGCCCGGTGACTTTTGTTTCCCTTTGGAAAGCCATCGTTCATGTCCAGGGCCCGGTGGCCCGGAGTGGCCGGCTGCCTGCTGAAATTCCTCACGGATCAGGATGCCGCCAAGATGCAAGGGGCTCCAACAGACACCTGTGGCTGATTTGACAGTGCCAAGTGCCTCCTGCAAACTGACATCAGGAACCTGGCCGGGTGACTTTTGTTTCTCTTTGGAAAGGCCATTGTACGTGTCCAGGGCCTGGTGGCCCGGAGTGGCCGGCTGCCTGCTGAAATTCCGAACGGATCAGGATTCCTCCCAGAACGAAAGTACCACCACAGGCAACAGTGGCTGGTTTGACAGGGCCAAGTGCCTCCTGCAAACTGACATCAGGAACCTGGCCCGGTGACTTTTGTTTCTCTGGGGAAAAGCCATGGTTCATGTCCAGTGCCTGGTGGCCCGGAGTCCAGGCTGCCTGCTGAAATTCCGCACGGTTGAGGATACCTCCCAGATGCAAGGTCCTCCCACAGGCAACTGTGGCTGGTTTGATAGTGCCAAGTGCCTCCTGCAAACTGACATCAGGAACCTGGCCTGGTGAGTTTTGTTTCTCTGGGGAAAGGCCATCGTTCATATCCTGGACCTGTAGGCCCGGAGTGGCCAGGTGCCTGTTGAAATTCCAAACGGATCAGGATACCTCCGAGATGCAAGGTCATCCCACAGGCAACTGTGGCTGGTTTGACAGGGCCAAGTGCCTCCTGCAAACTGACATCAGGAACCTGGCCTGGTGAGTTTTGTTTTTTAGGGGAAAGGCCATGGTTCGTGTCCAGGGCCCAGTGGCCCGGAGTGGCCAGCTGCCTGCTGTAATTCCACACGGATCGGGATACCTCCCAGATGCAAGGTGCCCCCACAGTCAACTGTGTCTGGTTTGACAGTGCCAAGTGCCTCCTGCAAACTGACATCAGGAACATGGCCTGGTGAGTTTTGTTTTTTAGGGGAAAGGCCATGGTTCGTGTCCAGGGCCCAGTGGCCCGGAGTGGCCAGCTGCCTGCTGTAATTCCACACGGATCAGGATACGTCCCAGATGCAAGGTGCCCCCACAGTCAACTGTGTCTGGTTTGACCGTGCCAAGTGCCTCCTGCAAACTGACATTGGGAACCTGGCCTGTTGACTTATGTTTCTGAGGGGAAAGGGCATGGTTCGTGTCCAGGGCCCGGTGGCCCGGAGTGGCCGGCTGCCTGCTGTAAATCCACACGGATCAGGATACCTCCCAGATGCAAGGTGCCCCCACAGCCAACTGTGTCTGGATTGACAGTGCCAAGTGCCTCCTGCAAACTGACATCAGGAACCTGGCCTGGTGACTTTTGTTTCTCAGGGGAAAGGCCATCGTTCGTGTCCAGGGCCCGGTGGCACGGAGTGGCCGGCTGCCTGCTGAAATTCCGCACGGATCGGGATACCTCCCAGATGCAAGGTGCCCCCACAGGCATCTGTGTCTGGTTTGACAGTGCCAAGTGCCTCCTGCAAACTGACATCAGGAACCTGGCCTGCTGGCTTTTGTTTCTCTGGGGAAAGGCCAACATTCGTGTCCAAGGCCTGGTGGCCCGGAGTGGCCGGCTGCCTGCTGAAATTCCGCACGGATCATGATACCTCCCAGATGCAAGGTGCCCCCACAGGCAGCTGTGTATGGTTTGACACTGCCAAGTGCCTCCTGCAAATTGACTTCAGGAACCTGGCCTGGTGCGTTTTCTTTTTCCGGGGAAAGGCCATCGTTCGTGTCCAGGGCCCAGTGGCCCGGAGTGGCCAGCTGCCTCCTCAATTCCACACGGATCAGGATACATCCCAGATGCAAGGTGCCCCCACAGGCAGCTGTGTCTGGTTTGACAGTGCCAAGTGCCTCCTTCAAATTGACATCAGGAACCTGGCCTGGTGACTTTTGTTTCTTACGGGAAAGGCCATCGTTCATGTCCAAGGCCCGGTGGCCCGGAGTGGCCGGCTGCCTGCTGAAATTCCGCACGGATCAGGATACCTCCCAGATGCAATGTGCCCCCAGAGCCAACTGTGGCTGGTTTGACAGTGCCAAGTGCCTCCTCCAAACTGACATCAGGAACCTGGCCTGGTGAGTTTTGTTTCTCTGGGGAAAGGGCATGGTTCGTGTCCAGGGCCCTGTGGCCCGGAGTGGCCTGCTGCCTGCTGAAATACCTCACGGATCAGGATATCTCCCAGATGCAATGTGCCCCCAAAGCCAACTGTGTCAGGTTTGACAGTGCCAAGTGCCTCCTGCAAACTGACATCAGGAACCTGGCCTGCTGACTTTTGTTTCTCAGGGGAAAGGCCATCGTTCGTGTCCAGGGCCCGGTGGCCCTGAGTGGGTGGCTGCCTGTTGAAATTCCGCACGGATCAGGATACCTCCCAGATGCAAGGTGCCCCCACAGCCAACTGTGTCTGGTTTGACAGTGCCAAGTGCCTCCTGCAAACTGACATCAGGAACCTGGCCTGGTGACTTTTGTTTCTCAGGGGAAAGGCCATGGTTCGAGTCCCGGCCCTGGTGGCCCGGAGTGGCCAGCTGCCGGCTGAAATTCCGCATGGATCAGGATACCTCCCAGATGCAAGGTGCCCCCACAGCCAACTGTGGCTGGTTTGACAGTGCCAAGTGCCTCCTGCAAACTGACATCAGGAACCTGGCCTGGTGAGTTTTGTTTCTCCGGGGAAAGGGCATGGTTCGTGTCCAGGGCCCGGTGGCCCGGAGTGGCCAGATGCCTGCTGAAATTCCGCACGGATCAGGATACCTCCCAGATGCAAGGTGCCCCCACAGCCAACTGTGTCTGGTTTGACAGTGCCAAGTGCCTCCTGCAAACTGACATCAGGAACCTGGCCTGGTGAGTTTTGTTTCTCAGGGGAAAAGCCATCGTTCATGTCCAGGGCCTGGTGGCCCGGATTGGCCGGCTGCCTGTTGAATTTCCGCACGGTTCAGGATACCTCCCAGATGCAAGGTGCCCCCACAGGCAGCTGTGTCTGGTTTGACCGTGCCAAGTGCCTCCTGCAAACTGACATCAGGAACCTGGCCTGGTGAGTTTTGTTTTTTTCGGGGAAAGGCCATGGTTCGTGTCCAGGGCCCGGTGGCCCGGAGTGGCCAGCTGCCTGCTGTAATTCCACACGGATCAGGATACCTCCCAGATGCAAGGTGCCCCCACAGTCAACTCTGTCTGGTTTGACAGTGCCAAGTGCCTCCTGCAAACTGCCATTGGGAACCTGGCCTGTTGACTTATGTTTCTCAGGGGAAAGGGCATGGTTCATGTCCAGGGCCCGGTGGCCTGGAGTGGCCGGCTGCCTTCTGTAAATCCACACGGATCAGGATACCTCCCAGATGCAAGGTGCCCCCACAGCCAACTGTGTCTGGTTTGACAGTGCCAAGTGCCTCCTGCAAACTGACATCAGGAACCTGGCCTGGTGAGTTTTCTTTCTCAGGGGAAAAGCCATCGTTCTTGTCCAGGGCCTGGTGGCCCGGAGTGGCCGGCTTCCTGTTGAATTTCCACACGGTTCAGGATACATCCCAGATGCAAGGTGCCCCCACAGCCAACTGTGGCTGGTTTGACAGTGCCAAGTGCCTCCTGCAAACTGACATCAGGAACCTGGCCTGGTGAGTTTTGTTTCTCAGGGGAAAGGCCATGGTTCTCGTCCAGGGCCCGGTAGCCCGGAGTGGCCGGCTGCCTGCTGAAATTCCGCACGGATCAGGATACCTCCCAGATGCAAGGTGCCCCCACAGGCAGCTGTGTCTGGTTTGACAGTGCCAAGTGCCTCCTGCAAACTGACATTGGGAACCTGGCCTGGTGACTTTTGTTTCTCTGGGGAAAAGCCGTGGTTCTTGTCCAGGGCCCGGTGGCTCGAGTGGGCGGATGCCTGCTGAAATTCCGAAAGGATGAGGATAGCTCCCAGATGAAAGGAGCCCCCACCGGCAACTGTGGCTGGTTTGACAGTGCCAAGTGCCTCCTGCAAACTGACATCAAGAACCTGGCCTGGTGACTTTTGTTTCTCTTTGGAAAGGCCATTGTACGTGTCCAGGGCCTGTGGCCCGGAGTGGCCGTCTGCCTGCTGAAATTCTGAACGGATCAGGATACCTCCCAGACTGATAGTACCACCACAGGCAACTGTGGCTGTTTTGACAGTGCCAAGTGCCTCCTGCAAACTGACATCAGGAACCTGTCCTGGTGACTTTTGTTTCTCTGGGGAAAATCCGTGGTTCATGTCCAGGGCCCGGTGGCTCGAGTGGGCGGATGCCTGCTGAAATTCCGAAAGGATGAGGATAGCTCCCAGATGAAAGGAGCCCACACCGGCAACTGTGTCTGGTTTGACAGTGCCAAGTGCCTCCTGCAAACTGACATCAGGAACCTGGCCTGGTGAGTTTTGTTTCTCTGGGGAAAGGCCATCGTTCGTGTCCAGTGCCCGGTGTCTCGGAGTGGCCGGCTGCCTGCTGAAATTCCGCACGGATGAGGATACCTCCCAGATGCAAGGTGCCCCCACAGGCAACTGTGGCTGGTTTGACAGTGCCAAGTGCCTCCTGCAAACTGACATCAGGAACCTGGCCCGGTGACTTTTGTTTCCCTTTGGAAAGCCATCGTTCATGTCCAGGGCCCGGTGGCCCGGAGTGGGGGGCTGCCTGCTGAAATTCCTCACGGATCAGGATGCCGCCAAGATGCAAGGGGCCCCAACAGACACCTGTGGCTGATTTGACAGATCCAAGTGCCTCCTGCAAACTGACATCAGGAACCTGGCCGGGTGACTTTTGTTTCTCTTTGGAAAGGCCATTGTACGTGTCCAGGGCCTGGTGGCCCGGAGTGGCCGGCTGCCTGCTGAAATTCCGAACGGATCAGGATTCCTCCCAGAACGAAAGTACCACCACAGGCAACAGTGGCTGGTTTGACAGGGCCAAGTGCCTCCTGCAAACTGACATCAGGAACCTGGCCCGGTGACTTTTGTTTCTCTGGGGAAAAGCCATGGTTCATGTCCAGTGCCTGGTGGCCCGGAGTCCAGGCTGCCTGCTGAAATTCCGCACGGTTGAGGATACCTCCCAGATGCAAGGTCCTCCCACAGGCAACTGTGGCTGGTTTGATAGTGCCAAGTGCCTCCTGCAAACTGACATCAGGAACCTGGCCTGGTGAGTTTTGCTTCTCTGGGGAAAGGCCATCGTTCATATCCTGGACCTGTAGGCCCGGAGTGGCCAGCTGCCTGTTGAAATTCCAAACGGATCAGGATACCTCCGAGATGCAAGGTCCTCCCACAGGCAACTGTGGCTGGTTTGACAGGGCCAAGTGCCTCCTGCAAACTGACATCAGGAACCTGGCCCGGTGACTTTTGTTTCTCTGGGGAAAAGCCGTGGTTCATATCCAGGGCCCAGTGGCTCGAGTGGGCGGATGCCTGCTGAAATTCCGAACAGATGAGGATAGCTCCCAGATGAAAGGAGCCCCCACCGGCAACGGTGGCTGGTTTGACAGTGCCAAGTGCCTCCTGCAAACTGACATCAGGAACCTGGCCTGGTGAGTTTTCTTTCGCTGGGGAAAGGCCATCGTTCATATCCTGGACCTATAGGCCCGGAGTGGCCAGCTGCCTGCTGAAATTCCAAACGGATCAGGATACCTCCCAGGTGCAAGGTCCTCCCACCGGCAACTGTGGCTGGTTTGACAGTGCCAAGTGCCTCCTGCAAACTGACATCAGGAACCTGGCCTGGTGACTTTTGTTTCTCTGGGGAAAAGCCGTGGTTCATGTCCAGGGCCCAGTGGCTCGAGTGGGCGGATGCCTGCTGAAATTCCGAACAGATGAGGATAGCTCCCAGATGAAAGGAGCCCCCACCGGCAACTGTGGCTGGTTTGACAGTGCCAAGTGCCTCCTGCAAACTGACATCAGGAACCTGGCCCGGTGACTTTTGTTTCTCTTTGGAAAGGCCATCGTTCATGTCCAGGGCCTGTGGCCAGGAGTGGCTGGCCACCTGCTGAAATTCCGAACGGATCAGGATACCTCCCAGACCGATAGTACCACCACAGGCAACTGTGGCTGGTTTGACAGTGCCAAGTGCCTCCTGCAAACTGACATTGGGAACCTGGCCTGGTGACTTTTGTTTCTCTGGGGAAAAGCCGTGGTTCATGTCCAGGGCCCGGTGGCTCGAGTGGGCGGATGCCTGCTGAAATTCCGAACAGATGAGGATAGCTCCCTGATGAAAGGTGCCCCCACCGGCAACTGTGGCTGGTTTGACAGTGCCAAGTGCCTCCTGCAAACTGACATCAGGAACCTGGCCTGGTGAGTTTTGTTTCTCTTTGGAACGGCCATTATACGTGTCCATGGCCTGTGGCCCGTAGTGGCCGGCCGCCTGCTGATATTCCGAACGGATCAGGATTCCTCCCAGAACGAAAGTACCGCCACAGGCAACTGTGGCTGGTTTGACAGGGACAAGTGCCTCCTGCAAACTGACATCAGGAACCTGGCCCGGTGACTTTTGTTTCACTTTGGAAAGGTCATGGTTCGTGTCCCATGCCTGGTGGCCCGTAGTGGCAGGCCGCCTGCTGAAATTCCGAACGGATGAGGATACCTCGCCAACAGAAAGTACCACCACAGGCAACTGTGGCTGGTTTGACAGTACAAAGTGCCTCCTGCAAACTGAAATCAGGAACCTGGCCTGGTGACTTTTGTTTCTCTGGGGAAAGGCCATTGTACGTGTCCCATGCCTGGTGGCCCATAGTGACCGGCCGCCTGCTGAAATTCCTCACGGATCAGGATACCTCCCTGAGCGAAAGTACCACCACAGACAATTGTGTCTGGTTTGACACTGCCAAGTGCCTCCTGCAAACTGACATCAGGAACCTGGCCTGGTGACTTTTGTTTCTCTTTAGAAAGGCCATCATTCTTGTCCGGGGCCCGGTGGCCCTGCGTCCCGGCTGCCTGCTGAAATTCTGCACGGTTGAGGATACCTCCCAGATGCAAGATTCCCCCACAGGCAACTTTGATTGTTTTGACTGTGTCAAGTGCCTCCTGCAAACTGACATCAGGAACCTGGCCTAGTGACATTTGTTTCTCTTTGGAAAGGCCATAGATGATGTCCAGTGCCTGGTGGCCCGTAGTGGCCAGCCACCTGCTGAAATTCCTCACGGATCAGGATACCACCCAGACCGAAAGTACCACCACAGGCAACTGTGGCTGGTTTGACAGTGCCAAGTGCCTCCTGCAAACTGACATCAGGAACCTGGCAAACAAGAGACGGAGAACGCGGCATCTTCTAGGAGGCCAAGAAGGAAGCCGCACAACACCTGCACTGTGTCTGCAACTTTCAAACTGCTAGAAGCTAGTGGCTTGCCACTGGCCTGCCTCTTCAATTGCCATTAGCATTCCAATGGAAGCTATTCTTGGACAACTTTGCTCTGCTTGCTGCTAGTTCTGCCCCAGCCTACCATAGATAACCTTGCTCTTCCCTTGAGGCTCTGAGATGCCAAGAACTTGTCAACTTCAAAGGGCGGGCCGGGCTACATCTACTCAGCTGCCACAGTTTCTCCTTGCTAGACCTAGTGGGAAAGCATTTTGCTGAGATGCAGAAGGCAAGAAACGCAGAATACGGAGACGCGGAGCTGTCCCAAGTGCGGCTGCCAGGCGTCTTTCCGCAGAAGGAGCGCCCCGGAGCGCACCGCCACCGGCACCGTCATCTCTGCGCAAAGAGGCAAAATATTTTCAAACTCGCCAAAACTCATCCAAAAATATCTTTAAACCCGCCAAAATAGAAAACCAGACAGAAGTGATCAATACATTCGAAAAAACCTGACAAAACATGATAAAGCCCACCAAAGCTAATCCAAACACACCAAAAACTGGGCTAAACAGAATCAAAACAAATCTAAACAAATGTAAACCTTTTAAAAACCGGCCAAAATATTTCAAAACCTGTCAAAACTAATCAAAACCTTCCGAATACCCGCTAAAACATTCCAAATACCAGCCAAAATATTTTAAAACCCGCCAAAATGAATCCAAACGTTCCAAAACCTGCCAACACAATAAAAACAACTCAAGAGAATACAAAACATTCTAAAACCCAACCAAAACATTCCGAAAACCTGCCAAAACATCATCAAAACAAATCAAAACCAACCAAAATATTCCGAAAACCCGACAAAATAATTTAGACCCGCAAAACTCATCAAAACATTCTGAAAAGATGCCAAAACATTAGAAAACCAGCCAGAACTGATCAAAACATTCAAAAAACTTGGCAAAACATCATAAAAACAAATCAAAACCAACCAAAACATTCCGAAAACCTGCCAAAACATCATCAAAACAAATCAAAACCAACCAAAATATTCCAAAAACCCGCCAAAATAATTTAGACCCGCAAAACTCATCAAAACATTCTGAAAAGATGCCAAAACATTAGAAAACCAGCCAGAACTGATCAAAACATTCAAAAAACTTGGCAAAACATCATAAAAACAAATCAAAACCAACCGAAACATTCAAAAAACCCGACAAAATAGTTTAGAACCTGCCAAAACTGATCAAAACATTCTGAAAAGATGCCAAAACATTAGAAAACCAGTCAGAAGTGATCAAAATTTTCAATAACTTGCCAAAACATAATCAAAACAAATGAAAGCAAACCAAAACATTCCAAATACCCGCCAAAATATTTTAAAACCCGCCAAAAGGAATCCAAACGTTCCACAACCTGCAAAGACAATAAAAACAACACAAGAGAAAACAAAACATTCTGAAACACCACCAAAACATTCCGAAAACCTGCCAAAACATCATCAAAACAATTCAAAACCAACCAAAAAATAAGAGGAACACGGCAACATATTAGCAAGCAAGAGACGGAGAGCGCGGCACCTTCTAGGAGGCCAAGAAGGAAGCCGCACAACACCTGCACTGTGTCTGCAACTTTCAAACTGCTAGAAGCTAGTGGCTTGCCACTGGCCTGCCTCTTCAATTGCCATTAGCATTCCAATGGAAGCTATTCTTGGACAACTTTGCTCTGCTTGCTGCTAGTTCTGCCCCAGCCTACCATAGATAACCTTGCTCTTCCCTTGAGGCTCTGAGATGCCAAGAACTTGTCAACTTCAAAGGGCGGGCCAGGCTACATCTACTCTGCTTCCACAGTTTCTCCGTGCTACACCTAGTGGGAAAGCATTTTGCTGAGATGCAGAAGGCAAGAAACGCACAATACGGAGACGCGGAGCTGTCCCAAGTGCCGCTGCCAGGCGTCTTTCCGCAGAGGGAGCGCCCCGGAGCGCACCGCAACCGGCACCGTCATCTCTGCGCAAAGAGCCAAAATATTTTCAAACCCGCCAAAACTCATCCAAAAATATTTTTAAACCCGCCAAAATAGAAAACCAGACAGAAGTGATCAATACATTCGATAAAACCTGATAAAACATGATAAAGCCCACCAAAGCTAATCCAAACACACCAAAAACTGGGCTAAACATAATCAAAACAAATCAAAACAAATCTAAACCTCTTAAAAACCGGCCAAAATATTTCAAAACCCATCAAAACTAATCAAAACCTTCCGAATACCCGCCAAAACATTCCAAATACCCGCCAAAATATTTTAAAACCCGCCAAAATGAATCCAAACATTCCAAAACCTGCCAACACAATAAAAACAACACAAGAGAATACAAAACATTCTAAAACCCAACCAAAACATTCCGAAAACCCGCCAAAACATCATCAAAACAAATCAAAACCAACCAAAATATTCCGAAAACCCGCCAAAATAATTTAGACCCGCAAAACTCATCAAAACATTCTGAAAAGATGCCAAAACATTAGAAAACCAGCCAGAACTGATCAAAACATTCAAAAAACTTGGCAAAACATCATAAAAACAAATCAAATCCAAACGAAACATTCCAAAAACCAGCCAAAATATTTTAAAACCCGCCAAAAGGAATCCAAACGTTCCACAACCTGCCATGACAATAAAAACAACTCAAGAGAATACAAAACATTCTAAAACCCAACCAAAACATTCCGAAAACCTGCCAAAACATCATCAAAACAAATCAAAACCAACCAAAATATTCCGAAAACCCGCCAAAATAATTTAGACCCGCAAAACTCATCAAAACATTCTGAAAAGATGCCAAAACATTAGAAAACCAGCCAGAACTGATCAAAACATTCAAAAAACTTGGCAAAACATCATAAAAACAAATCAAAACCTACCAGAACATTCCGAAAACCCGCCAAAACATCATCAAAACAAATCAAAACAAACCAAACAATAAGAGGAACACGGCAACATATTGGCACACAAGAGACGGAGAGCGCGGCACCTTCTAGGAGGCCAAGAAGGAAATCGCACAACACCTGCACTGTGTCTGCGACTTTCAAACTGCTAGAAGATAGTGGCCTGCCTCTTCAATTGCCATTAGCATTCCAATGGAAGGTATTCTTGGACAACTTTGCCGTGCTTGTACCATAGATAACCTTGCTCTTCCCTTGAGGCTCTGAGATGCCAAGAACTTGTCAACTTCAAAGGGCGGGCCGGGCTACATCTACTCAGCTGCCACAGTTTCTCCTTGCTAGACCTAGTGGGAAAGCATTTTGCTGAGATGCAGAAGGCAAGAAACGCAGAATACGGAGACGCGGAGCTGTCCCAAGTGCCGCTGCCAGGCGTCTTTCCGCAGAAGGAGCGCCCCGGAGCGCACCGCAACCGGCACCGTCATCTCTGCGCAAAGAGCCAAAATCTTTGAAAACCCGCCAAAACTCATCCAAAAATATTTTCAAACCCGCCAAAATAGAAAACCAGACAGAAGTGATCAATACATTCGAAAAAACCTGACAAAACATGATAAAGCCCAACAAAGCTAATCCAAACACACCAAAAACTGGGCTAAACAGAATCAAAACAAATCAAAACAAATCTAAACGTTCTAAAAACCGGCCAAAATATTTCAAAACCTGTCAAAACTAATCAAAACATTCCGAATACCCACAAAAACATTCCAAATACCCGCCAAAATATTTGAAAACCCGCCAAAAGGAATCCAAACGTTCCAAAACCTGCCAACACAATAAAAACAACTCAAGACAATACAAAACATCCTAAAACCCAACTAAAACATTCCGAAAACCCGCCAAAACATCATCAAAACAAATCAAAACCAACCAAAATATTCCGAAAACCCGCCAAAATAATTTAGACCCGCAAAACTCATCAAAACATTCTGAAAAGATGCCAAAACATTAGAAAACCAGCCAGAACTGATCAAAACATTCAAAAAACTTGGCAAAACATCATAAAAACAAATCAAATCCAACCGAAACATTCCAAAAACCAGCCAAAATATTTTAAAACCCGCCAAAAGGAATCCAAACCTTCCACAACCTGCCAAGACAATAAAAGCAACACAAGAGAAAACAAAACATTCTAAAACACCACCAAAATATTCCGAAAACCCGCCAAAACATCATAAAAACAAATCAAAACAAACCAAACAATAAGAGGAACACGGCAACATATTGGCACGCAAGAGACGGAGAGCGCGGCACCTTCTAGGAGGCCAAGAAGGAAGCCGCACAACACCTGCACTGTGTCTGCAACTTTCAAACTGCTAGAAGCTAGTGGCTTGCCACTGGCCTGCCTCTTCAATTGCCATTAGCATTCCAATGGAAGCTATTCTTGGACAACTTTGCTCTGCTTGCTGCTAGTTCTGCCCCAGCCTACCATAGATAACCTTGCTCTTCCCTTGAGGCTCTGAGATGCCAAGAACTTGTCAACTTCAAAGGGCGGGCCAGGCTACATCTACTCTGCTTCCACAGTTTCTCCGTGCTACACCTAGTGGGAAAGCATTTTGCTGAGATGCAGAAGGCAAGAAACGCACAATACGGAGACGCGGAGCTGTCCCAAGTGCCGCTGCCAGGCGTCTTTCCGCAGAGGGAGCGCCCCGGAGCGCACCGCAACCGGCACCGTCATCTCTGCGCAAAGAGCCAAAATCTTTGAAAACCCGCCAAAACTCATCCAAAAATATTTTTAAACCCGCCAAAATAGAAAACCAGACAGAAGTGATCAATACATTCGATAAAACCTGATAAAACATGATAAAGCCCACCAAAGCTAATCCAAACACACCAAAAACTGGGCTAAACATAATCAAAACAAATCAAAACAAATCGAAACCTCTTAAAAACCGGCCAAAATATTTCAAAACCCATCAAAACTAATCAAAACCTTCCGAATACCCGCCAAAACATTCCAAATACCCGCCAAAATATTTTAAAACCCGCCAAAATGAATCCAAACATTCCAAAACCTGCCAACACAATAAAAACAACACAAGAGAATACAAAACATTCTAAAACCCAACCAAAACATTCCGAAAACCCGCCAAAACATCATCAAAACAAATCAAAACCAACCAAAATATTCCGAAAACCCGCCAAAATAATTTAGACCCGCAAAACTCATCAAAACATTCTGAAAAGATGCCAAAACATTAGAAAACCAGCCAGAACTGATCAAAACATTCAAAAAACTTGGCAAAACATCATAAAAACAAATCAAATCCAAACGAAACATTCCAAAAACCAGCCAAAATATTTTAAAACCCGCCAAAAGGAATCCAAACGTTCCACAACCTGCCAAGACAATAAAAACAACTCAAGAGAATACAAAACATTCTAAAACCCAACCAAAACATTCCGAAAACCTGCCAAAACATCATCAAAACAAATCAAAACCAACCAAAATATTCCGAAAACCCGCCAAAATAATTTAGACCCGCAAAACTCATCAAAACATTCTGAAAAGATGCCAAAACATTAGAAAACCAGCCAGAACTGATCAAAACATTCAAAAAACTTGGCAAAACATCATAAAAACAAATCAAAACCAACCAAAACATTCCGAAAACCCGCCAAAACATCATCAAAACAAATCAAAACCAACCAAAATATTCCGAAAACCCGCCAAAATAATTTAGACCCGCAAAACTCATCAAAACATTCTGAAAAGATGCCAAAACATTAGAAAACCAGCCAGAACTGATCAAAACATTCAAAAAACTTGGCAAAACATCATAAAAACAAATCAAAACCTACCAGAACATTCCGAAAACCCGCCAAAACATCATAAAAACAAATCAAAACAAACCAAACAATAAGAGGAACACGGGAACATATTGGCACACAAGAGACGGAGAGCGCGGCACCTTCTAGGAGGCCAAGAAGGAAATCGCACAACACCTGCACTGTGTCTGCGACTTTCAAACTGCTAGAAGATAGTGGCCTGCCTCTTCAATTGCCATTAGCATTCCAATGGAAGGTATTCTTGGACAACTTTGACGTGCTTGTACCATAGATAACCTTGCTCTTCCCTTGAGGCTCTGAGATGCCAAGAACTTGTCAACTTCAAAGGGCGGGCCGGGCTACATCTACTCAGCTGCCACAGTTTCTCCTTGCTAGACCTAGTGGGAAAGCATTTTGCTGAGATGCAGAAGGCAAGAAACGCAGAATACGGAGACGCGGAGCTGTCCCAAGTGCCGCTGCCAGGCGTCTTTCCGCAGAAGGAGCGCCCCGGAGCGCACCGCAACCGGCACCGTCATCTCTGCGCAAAGAGCCAAAATCTTTGAAAACCCGCCAAAACTCATCCAAAAATATTTTCAAACCCGCCAAAATAGAAAACCAGACAGAAGTGATCAATACATTCGAAAAAACCTGACAAAACATGATAAAGCCCACCAAAGCTAATCCAAACACACCAAAAACTGGGCTAAACAGAATCAAAACAAATCAAAACAAATCTAAACGTTCTAAAAACCGGCCAAAATATTTCAAAACCTGTCAAAACTAATCAAAACATTCCGAATACCCACAAAAACATTCCAAATACCCGCCAAAATATTTGAAAACCCGCCAAAAGGAATCCAAACGTTCCAAAACCTGCCAACACAATAAAAACAACTCAAGACAATACAAAACATCCTAAAACCCAACTAAAACATTCCGAAAACCCGCCAAAACATCATCAAAACAAATCAAAACCAACCAAAATATTCCGAAAACCCGCCAAAATAATTTAGACCCGCAAAACTCATCAAAACATTCTGAAAAGATGCCAAAACATTAGAAAACCAGCCAGAACTGATCAAAACATTCAAAAAACTTGGCAAAACATCATAAAAACAAATCAAAACCAACCAAAACATTCCGAAAACCTGCCAAAACATCATCAAAACAAATCAAAACCAACCAAAATATTCCGAAAACCCGCCAAAATAATTTAGACCCGCAAAACTCATCTAAACATTCTGAAAAGATGCCAAAACATTAGAAAACCAGCCAGAACTGATCAAAACATTCAAAAAACTTGGCAAAACATCATAAAAACAAATCAAAACCAACCGAAACATTCAAAAAACCCGACAAAATAGTTTAGAACCTGCCAAAACTGATCAAAACATTCTGAAAAGATGCCAAAACATTAGAAAACCAGTCAGAAGTGATCAAAATTTTCAATAACTTGCCAAAACATAATCAAAACAAATGAAAGCAAACCAAAACATTCCAAATACCCGCCAAAATATTTTAAAACCCGCCAAAAGGAATCCAAACGTTCCACAACCTGCAAAGACAATAAAAACAACACAAGAGAAAACAAAACATTCTGAAACACCACCAAAACATTCTGAAAACCTGCCAAAACATCATAAAAACAATTCAAAACCAACCAAAAAATAAGAGGAACACGGCAACATATTAGCAAGCAAGAGACGGAGAGCGCGGCACCTTCTAGGAGGCCAAGAAGGAAGCCGCACAACACCTGCACTGTGTCTGCAACTTTCAAACTGCTAGAAGCTAGTGGCTTGCCACTGGCCTGCCTCTTCAATTGCCATTAGCATTCCAATGGAAGCTATTCTTGGACAACTTTGCTCTGCTTGCTGCTAGTTCTGCCCCAGCCTACCATAGATAACCTTGCTCTTCCCTTGAGGCTCTGAGATGCCAAGAACTTGTCAACTTCAAAGGGCGGGCCAGGCTACATCTACTCTGCTGCCACAGTTTCTCCGTGCTACACCTTGTTGGAAAGCATTTTGCTGAGATGCAGAAGGCAAGAAACGCACAATACGGAGACGCGGAGCTGTCCCAAGTGCCGCTGCCAGGCGTCTTTCCGCAGAGGGAGCGCCCCGGAGCGCACCGCAACCGGCACCGTCATCTCTGCGCAAAGAGCCAAAATATTTTCAAACCCGCCAAAACTCATCCAAAAATATTTTTAAACCCGCCAAAATAGAAAACCAGACAGAAGTGATCAATACATTCGATAAAACCTGATAAAACATGATAAAGCCCACCAAAGCTAATCCAAACACACCAAAAACTGGGCTAAACAGAATCAAAACAAATCAAAACAAATCGAAACCTTCTAAAAACAGGCCAACATATTTCAAAACCCATCAAAACTAATCAAAACCTTCCGAATACCCGCCAAAACATTCCAAATACCCGCCAAAATATTTTAAAACCCGCCAAAATGAATCCAAACATTCCAAAACCTGCCAACACAATAAAAACAACTCAAGAGAATACAAAACATTCTAAAACCCAACCAAAACATTCCGAAAACCCGCCAAAACATCATCAAAACAAATCAAAACAAACCAACCAAAATATTCCGAAAACCCGCCAAAATAATTTAGACCCGCAAAACTCATCAAAACATTCTGAAAAGATGCCAAAACATTAGAAAACCAGCCAGAACTGATCAAAACATTCAAAAAACTTGGCAAAACATCATAAAAACAAATCAAATCCAAACGAAACATTCCAAAAACCAGCCAAAATATTTTAAAACCCGCCAAAAGGAATCCAAACGTTCCACAACCTGCCAAGACAATAAAAACAACTCAAGAGAATACAAAACATTCTAAAACCCAACCAAAACATTCCGAAAACCTGCCAAAACATCATCAAAACAAATCAAAACCAACCAAAATATTCCGAAAACCCGCCAAAATAATTTAGACCCGCAAAACTCATCAAAACATTCTGAAAAGATGCCAAAACATTAGAAAACCAGCCAGAACTGATCAAAACATTCAAAAAACTTGGCAAAACATCATAAAAACAAATCAAAACCAACCAAAACATTCCGAAAACCCGCCAAAACATCATCAAAACAAATCAAAACCAACCAAAATATTCCGAAAACCCGCCAAAATAATTTAGACCCGCAAAACTCATCAAAACATTCTGAAAAGATGCCAAAACATTAGAAAACCAGCCAGAACTGATCAAAACATTCAAAAAACTTGGCAAAACATCATAAAAACAAATCAAAACCTACCAGAACATTCCGAAAACCCGCCAAAACATCATAAAAACAAATCAAAACAAACCAAACAATAAGAGGAACACGGCAACATATTGGCACACAAGAGACGGAGAGCGCGGCACCTTCTAGGAGGCCAAGAAGGAAATCGCACAACACCTGCACTGTGTCTGCGACTTTCAAACTGCTAGAAGATAGTGGCCTGCCTCTTCAATTGCCATTAGCATTCCAATGGAAGGTATTCTTGGACAACTTTGCCGTGCTTCTACCATAGATAACCTTGCTCTTCCCTTGAGGCTCTGAGATGCCAAGAACTTGTCAACTTCAAAGGGCGGGCCGGGCTACATCTACTCAGCTGCCACAGTTTCTCCTTGCTAGACCTAGTGGGAAAGCATTTTGCTGAGATGCAGAAGGCAAGAAACGCACAATACGGAGACGCGGAGCTGTCCCAAGTGCCGCTGCCAGGCGTCTTTCCGCAGAAGGACCGCCCCGGAGCGCACCGCAACCGGCACCGTCATCTCTGCGCAAAGAGCCAAAATCTTTGAAAACCCGCCAAAACTAATCCAAAAATATTTTCAAACCTGCCAAAATAGAAAACCAGACAGAAGTGATCAATACATTCGAAAAAACCTGACAAAACATGATAAAGCCCACCAAAGCTAATCCAAACACACCAAAAACTGGGCTAAACAGAATCAAAACAAATCAAAACAAATCGAAACCTTCTAAAAACAGGCCAACATATTTCAAAACCCGTCAAAACTAATCAAAACATTCCGAATACCCGCCAAAACAATCCAAATACCCGCCAAAATATTTGAAAACCCGCCAAAATGAATCCAAACGTTCCAAAACCTGCCAACACAATAAAAACAACTCAAGAGAATACAAAACATTTTAAAAAACGACAAAAACATTCCGAAAACCCGCCAAAACATCATAAAAACAAATCAAAACAAACCAAACAATAGGAGGAACACGGCAACATATTGGCACACAAGAGACGGAGAGCGCGGCACCTTCTAGGAGGCCAAGAAGGAAGCCGCACAACACCTGCGCTGTGTCTGCAACTTTCAAACTGCTAGAAGCTAGTGGCTTGCCACTGGCCTGCCTCTTCAATTGCCATTAGCATTCCAATGGAAGCTATTCTTGGACAACTTTGCTCTGCTTGCTGCTAGTTCCGCCCCAGCCTACCATAGATAACCTTGCTCTTCCCTTGAGGCTCTGAGATGCCAAGAACTTGTCAACTTCAAAGGGCGGGCCGGGCTACATCTACTCAGCTGCCACAGTTTCTCCTTGCTAGACCTAGTGGGAAAGCATTTTGCTGAGATGCAGAAGGCAAGAAACGCAGAATACGGAGACGCAGAGCTGTCCCAAGTGCCGCTGCCAGGCGTCTTTCCGCAGAAGGAGCGCCCCGAAGCGCACCGCAACCGGCACCGTCATCTCTGCGCAAAGAGCCAAAATCTTTGAAAACCCGCCAAAACTCATCCAAAAATATTTTTAAACCCGCCAAAATAGAAAACCAGACAGAAGTGATCAATACATTCGAAAAAACCTGACAAAACATGATAAAGCCCAACAAAGCTAATCCAAACACACCAAACACTGGGCTAAACAGAATCAAAACAAATCAAAACAAATCGAAACCTTCTAAAAACAGGCCAACGTATTTCAAAACCCATCAAAACTAATCAAAACCTTCCGAATACCCGCCAAAACATTCCAAATACCCGCCAAAATATTTGAAAACCCGCCAAAATGAATCCAAACATTCCAAAACCTGCCAACACAATAAAAACAACTCAAGAGAATACAAAACATTCTAAAACCCAACCAAAACATTCCGAAAACCCGCCAAAACATCATCAAAGCAAATCAAAACCAACCAAAATATTCCGAAAACCCGCCAAAATAATTTAGACCCGCAAAACTCATCAAAACATTCTGAAAAGATGCCAAAACATTAGAAAACCAGCCAGAACTGATCAAAACATTCAAAAAACTTGGCAAAACATCATAAAAACAAATCAAAACCAACCAGAACATTCCGAAAACCCGACAAAATAGTTTAGAACCTGCCAAAACTGATCAAAACATTCTGAAAAGATGCCAAAATACTAGAAAACCAGTCAGAAGTGATCGAAACTTTCAATAACTTGCCAAAACATAATCAAAACAAATGAAAGCAAACCAAAACATTCCAAATACCCGACAAAATATTTTAAAACCCGCCAAAAGGAATCCAAATGTTCCACAACCTGCCAAGACAATAAAAACAACACAAGAGAAAACAAAACATTCTAAAACACCACCAAAACATTCCGAAAACCTGCCAAAACATCATAAAAACAATTCAAAACCAACCAAAAAATAAGAGGAACACGGCAACATATTGGCACACAAGAGACGGAGAGCGCGGCACCTTCTAGGAGGCCAAGAAGGAAGCCGCACAACACCTGCACTGTGTCTGCAACTTTCAAACTGCTAGAAGCTAGTGGCTTGCCACTGGCCTGCCTCTTCAATTGCCATTAGCATTCCAATGGAAGCTATTCTTGGACAACTTTGCTCTGCTTGCTGCTAGTTCTGCCCCAGCCTACCATAGATAACCTTGCTCTTCCCTTGAGGCTCTGAGATGCCAAGAACTTGTCAACTTCAAAGGGCGGGCCGGGCTACATCTACTCAGCTGCCACAGTTTCTCCTTGCTAGACCTAGTGGGAAAGCATTTTGCTGAGATGCAGAAGGCAAGAAACGCAGAATACGGAGACGCGGAGCTGTCCCAAGTGCCGCTGCCAGGCGTCTTTCTGCAGAAGCAGCGCCCCGGAGCGCACCGCAACCGGCACCGTCATCTCTGCGCAAAGAGCCAAAATCTTTGAAAACCCGCCAAAACTCATCCAAAAATATTTTCAAACCCGCCAAAATAGAAAACCAGACAGAAGTGATCAATACATTCGAAAAAACCTGACAAAACATGATAAAGCCCACCAAAGCTAATCCAAACACACCAAAAACTGGGCTAAACAGAATCAAAACAAATCAAAACAAATCGAAACCTTCTAAAAACAGGCCAACATATTTCAAAACCCGTCAAAACTAATCAAAACATTCCGAATACCCGCCAAAACATTCCAAATACCCGCCAAAATATTTCAAAACCCGCCAAATGGTATCCAAACGTTCCAAAACCTGCCAACACAATAAAAACAACTCAAGAGAATACAAAACATTTTAAAAAACGACAAAAACATTCCGAAAACCTGACAAAACATCATAAAAACAAATCAAAACCAACCAAAATATTCCGAAAACCCGCCAAAATAATTTAGACCCGCAAAACTCATCAAAACATTCTGAAAAGATGCCAAAACATTAGAAAACCAGCCAGAACTGATCAAAACATTCAAAAAACTTGGCAAAACATCATAAAAACAAATCAAATCCAAACGAAACATTCCAAAAACCAGCCAAAATATTTTAAAAACCGCCAAAAGGAATCCAAACGTTCCACAACCTGCCAAGACAATAAAAACAACTCAAGAGAATACAAAACATTCTAAAACCAACCAAAACATTCCGAAAACCCGACAAAATAGTTTAGAACCTGAAAAAACTCATCAAAACATTCTGAAAAGATGCCAAAATACTAGAAAACCAGTCAGAAGTGATCAAAACTTTCAATAACTTGCCAAAACATAATCAAAACATTCCAAATACCCGACAAAATATTTTAAAACCCGCCAAAAGGAATCCAAATGTTCCACAACCTGTCAACACAATAAAAACAACAGAAGAGAAAACAAAACATTCTAAAACACCACCAAAATATTCCGAAAACCCGCCAAAACATCATAAAAACAAATCAAAACAAACCAAACAATAGGAGGAACACGGCAACATATTGGCACACAAGAGACGGAGAGCGCGGCACCTTCTAGGAGGCCAAGAAGGAAGCCGCACAACACCTGCACTGTGTCTGCAACTTTCAAACTGCTAGAAGCTAGTGGCTTGCCACTGGCCTGCCTCTTCAATTGCCATTAGCATTCCAATGGAAGCTATTCTTGGACAACTTTGCTCTGCTTGCTGCTAGTTCCGCCCCAGCCTACCATAGATAACCTTGCTCTTCCCTTGAGGCTCTGAGATGCCAAGAACTTGTCAACTTCAAAGGGCGGGCCGGGCTACATCTACTCAGCTGCCACAGTTTCTCCTTGCTAGACCTAGTGGGAAAGCATTTTGCTGAGATGCAGAAGGCAAGAAACGCAGAATACGGAGACGCAGAGCTGTCCCAAGTGCCGCTGCCAGGCGTCTTTCCGCAGAAGGAGCGCCCCGAAGCGCACCGCAACCGGCACCGTCATCTCTGCGCAAAGAGCCAAAATATTTTCAAACCCGCCAAAACTCATCCAAAAATATTTTTAAACCCGCCAAAATAGAAAACCAGACAGAAGTGATCAATACATTCGATAAAACCTGATAAAACATGATAAAGCCCACCAAAGCTAATCCAAACACACCAAAAACTGGGCTAAACAGAATCAAAACAAATCAAAACAAATCTAAACCTCTTAAAAACCGGCCAAAATATTTCAAAACCCATCAAAACTAATCAAAACCTTCCGAATACCCGCCAAAACATTCCAAATACCCGCCAAAATATTTGAAAACCCGCCAAAATGAATCCAAACATTCCAAAACCTGCCAACACAATAAAAACAACTCAAGAGAATACAAAACATTCTAAAACCCAACCAAAACATTCCGAAAACCCGCCAAAACATCATCAAAACAAATCAAAACCAACCAAAATATTCCGAAAACCCGCCAAAATAATTTAGACCCGCAAAACTCATCAAAACATTCTGAAAAGATGCCAAAACATTAGAAAACCAGCCAGAACTGATCAAAACATTCAAAAAACTTGGCAAAACATCATAAAAACAAATCAAAACCAACCAAAACATTCCGAAAACCCGCCAAAACATCATCAAAACAAATCAAAACCAACCAAAATATTCCGAAAACCCGCCAAAATAATTTAGACCCGCAAAACTCATCAAAACATTCTGAAAAGATGCCAAAACATTAGAAAACCAGCCAGAACTGATCAAAACATTCAAAAAACTTGGCAAAACATCATAAAAACAAATCAAAACCTACCAGAACATTCCGAAAACCCGCCAAAACATCATAAAAACAAATCAAAACAAACCAAACAATAAGAGGAACACGGCAACATATTGGCACACAAGAGACGGAGAGCGCGGCACCTTCTAGGAGGCCAAGAAGGAAATCGCACAACACCTGCACTGTGTCTGCGACTTTCAAACTGCTAGAAGATAGTGGCCTGCCTCTTCAATTGCCATTAGCATTCCAACGGAAGCTATTCTTGGACAACTTTGCCGTGCTTCTACCACAGATAACCTTGCTCTTCCCTTGAGGCTCTGAGATGCCAAGAACTTGTCAACTTCAAAGGGCGGGCCGGGCTACATCTACTCAGCTGCCACAGTTTCTCCTTGCTAGACCTAGTGGGAAAGCATTTTGCTGAGATGCAGAAGGCAAGAAACGCAGAATACGGAGACGCGGAGCTGTCCCAAGTGCCGCTGCCAGGCGTCTTTCCGCAGAAGGAGCGCCCCGGAGCGCACCGCAACCGGCACCGTCATCTCTGCGCAAAGAGCCAAAATCTTTGAAAACCCGCCAAAACTAATCCAAAAATATTTTCAAACCTGCCAAAATAGAAAACCAGACAGAAGTGATCAATACATTCGAAAAAACCTGACAAAACATGATAAAGCCCAACAAAGCTAATCCAAACACACCAAAAACTGGGCTAAACAGAATCAAAACAAATCAAAACAAATCGAAACCTTCTAAAAACAGGCCAACATATTTCAAAACCCGTCAAAACTAATCAAAACATTCCGAATACCCGCCAAAACAATCCAAATACCCGCCAAAATATTTGAAAACCCGCCAAAATGAATCCAAACTTTCCAAAACCTGCCAACACAATAAAAACAACTCAAGAGAATACAAAACATTTTAAAAAACGACAAAAACATTCCGAAAACCCGCCAAAACATCATAAAAACAAATCAAAACAAACCAAACAATAGGAGGAACACGGCAACATATTGGCACACAAGAGACGGAGAGCGCGGCACCTTCTAGGAGGCCAAGAAGGAAGCCGCACAACACCTGCGCTGTGTCTGCAACTTTCAAACTGCTAGAAGCTAGTGGCTTGCCACTGGCCTGCCTCTTCAATTGCCATTAGCATTCCAATGGAAGCTATTCTTGGACAACTTTGCTCTGCTTGCTGCTAGTTCCGCCCCAGCCTACCATAGATAACCTTGCTCTTCCCTTGAGGCTCTGAGATGCCAAGAACTTGTCAACTTCAAAGGGCGGGCCGGGCTACATCTACTCAGCTGCCACAGTTTCTCCTTGCTAGACCTAGTGGGAAAGCATTTTGCTGAGATGCAGAAGGCAAGAAACGCAGAATACGGAGACGCAGAGCTGTCCCAAGTGCCGCTGCCAGGCGTCTTTCCGCAGAAGGAGCGCCCCGAAGCGCACCGCAACCGGCACCGTCATCTCTGCGCAAAGAGCCAAAATCTTTGAAAACCCGCCAAAACTCATCCAAAAATATTTTTAAACCCGCCAAAATAGAAAACCAGACAGAAGTGATCAATACATTCGAAAAAACCTGACAAAACATGATAAAGCCCAACAAAGCTAATCCAAACACACCAAAAACTGGGCTAAACAGAATCAAAACAAATCAAAACAAATCGAAACCTTCTAAAAACCGGCCAAAATATTTCAAAACCCATCAAAACTAATCAAAACCTTCCGAATACCCGCCAAAACATTCCAAATACCCGCCAAAATATTTTAAAACCCGCCAAAATGAATCCAAACATTCCAAAACCTGCCAACACAATAAAAACAACTCAAGAGAATACAAAACATTCTAAAACCCAACCAAAACATTCCGAAAACCCGCCAAAACATCATCAAAGCAAATCAAAACCAACCAAAATATTCCGAAAACCCGCCAAAATAATTTAGACCCGCAAAACTCATCAAAACATTCTGAAAAGATGCCAAAACATTAGAAAACCAGCCAGAACTGATCAAAACATTCAAAAAACTTGGCAAAACATCATAAAAACAAATCAAAACCAACCAGAACATTCCGAAAACCCGACAAAATAGTTTAGAACCTGCCAAAACTGATCAAAACATTCTGAAAAGATGCCAAAATACTAGAAAACCAGTCAGAAGTGATCGAAACTTTCAATAACTTGCCAAAACATAATCAAAACAAATGAAAGCAAACCAAAACATTCCAAATACCCGACAAAATATTTTAAAACCCGCCAAAAGGAATCCAAATGTTCCACAACCTGCCAAGACAATAAAAACAACACAAGAGAAAACAAAACATTCTAAAACACCACCAAAACATTCCGAAAACCTGCCAAAACATCATAAAAACAATTCAAAACCAACCAAAAAATAAGAGGAACACGGCAACATATTGGCACACAAGAGACGGAGAGCGCGGCACCTTCTAGGAGGCCAAGAAGGAAGCCGCACAACACCTGCACTGTGTCTGCAACTTTCAAACTGCTAGAAGCTAGTGGCTTGCCACTGGCCTGCCTCTTCAATTGCCATTAGCATTCCAATGGAAGCTATTCTTGGACAACTTTGCTCTGCTTGCTGCTAGTTCTGCCCCAGCCTACCATAGATAACCTTGCTCTTCCCTTGAGGCTCTGAGATGCCAAGAACTTGTCAACTTCAAAGGGCGGGCCGGGCTACATCTACTCAGCTGCCACAGTTTCTCCGTGCTAGACCTAGTGGGAAAGCATTTTGCTGAGATGCAGAAGGCAAGAAACGCAGAATACGGAGACGCGGAGCTGTCCCAAGTGCCGCTGCCAGGCGTCTTTCTGCAGAAGCAGCGCCCCGGAGCGCACCGCAACCGGCACCGTCATCTCTGCGCAAAGAGCCAAAATCTTTGAAAACCCGCCAAAACTCATCCAAAAATATTTTCAAACCCGCCAAAATAGAAAACCAGACAGAAGTGATCAATACATTCGAAAAAACCTGACAAAACATGATAAAGCCCACCAAAGCTAATCCAAACACACCAAAAACTGGGCTAAACAGAATCAAAACAAATCAAAACAAATCGAAACCTTCTAAAAACAGGCCAACATATTTCAAAACCCGTCAAAACTAATCAAAACATTCCGAATACCCGCCAAAACATTCCAAATACCCGCCAAAATATTTCAAAACCCGCCAAATGGTATCCAAACGTTCCAAAACCTGCCAACACAATAAAAACAACTCAAGAGAATACAAAACATTTTAAAAAACGACAAAAACATTCCGAAAACCTGACAAAACATCATAAAAACAAATCAAAACCAACCAAAATATTCCGAAAACCCGCCAAAATAATTTAGACCCGCAAAACTCATCAAAACATTCTGAAAAGATGCCAAAACATTAGAAAACCAGCCAGAACTGATCAAAACATTCAAAAAACTTGGCAAAACATCATAAAAACAAATCAAATCCAAACGAAACATTCCAAAAACCAGCCAAAATATTTTAAAAACCGCCAAAAGGAATCCAAACGTTCCACAACCTGCCAAGACAATAAAAACAACTCAAGAGAATACAAAACATTCTAAAACCAACCAAAACATTCCGAAAACCCGACAAAATAGTTTAGAACCTGAAAAAACTCATCAAAACATTTTGAAAAGATGCCAAAATACTAGAAAACCAGTCAGAAGTGATCAAAACTTTCAATAACTTGCCAAAACATAATCAAAACATTCCAAATACCCGACAAAATATTTTAAAACCCGCCAAAAGGAATCCAAATGTTCCACAACCTGTCAACACAATAAAAACAGCAGAAGAGAAAACAAAACATTCTAAAACACCACCAAAATATTCCGAAAACCCGCCAAAACATCATAAAAACAAATCAAAACAAACCAAACAATAGGAGGAACACGGCAACATATTGGCACACAAGAGACGGAGAGCGCGGCACCTTCTAGGAGGCCAAGAAGGAAGCCGCACAACACCTGCACTGTGTCTGCAACTTTCAAACTGCTAGAAGCTAGTGGCTTGCCACTGGCCTGCCTCTTCAATTGCCATTAGCATTCCAATGGAAGCTATTCTTGGACAACTTTGCTCTGCTTGCTGCTAGTTCCGCCCCAGCCTACCATAGATAACCTTGCTCTTCCCTTGAGGCTCTGAGATGCCAAGAACTTGTCAACTTCAAAGGGCGGGCCGGGCTACATCTACTCAGCTGCCACAGTTTCTCCTTGCTAGACCTAGTGGGAAAGCATTTTGCTGAGATGCAGAAGGCAAGAAACGCAGAATACGGAGACGCAGAGCTGTCCCAAGTGCCGCTGCCAGGCGTCTTTCCGCAGAAGGAGCGCCCCGAAGCGCACCGCAACCGGCACCGTCATCTCTGCGCAAAGAGCCAAAATATTTGAAAACCCGCCAAAACTCATCCAAAAATATTTTCAAACCCGCCAAAATGGAAAACCAGACAGAAGTGATCAATACATTCGAAAAAACCTGACAAAACATGATAAAGCCCAACAAAGCTAATCCAAACACACCAAAAACTGGGCTAAACAGAATCAAAACAAATCAAAACAAATCTAAACCATTTAAAAACCGGCCAAAATATTTCAAAACCCATCAAAACTAATCAAAACCTTCCGAATACCCGCCAAAACATTCCAAATACCCGCCAAAATATTTTAAAACCCGCCAAAATGAATCCAAACGTTCCAAAACCTGCCAACACAATAAAAACAACTCAAGAGAATACAAAACATTCTAAAACCCAACCAAAACATTCCGAAAACCCGCCAAAACATCATAAAAACAAATCAAAACAAACCAAACAATAAGAGGAACACGGCAACATATTGGCACACAAGAGACGGAGAGCGCGGCACCTTCTAGGAGGCCAAGAAGGAAATCGCACAACACCTGCACTGTGTCTGCGACTTTCAAACTGCTAGAAGATAGTGGCCTGCCTCTTCAATTGCCATTAGCATTCCAATGGAAGGTATTCTTGGACAACTTTGCCGTGCTTGTACCATAGATAACCTTGCTCTTCCCTTGAGGCTCTGAGATGCCAAGAACTTGTCAACTTCAAAGGGCGGGCCGGGCTACATCTACTCAGCTGCCACAGTTTCTCCTTGCTAGACCTAGTGGGAAAGCATTTTGCTGAGATGCAGAAGGCAAGAAACGCAGAATACGGAGACGCGGAGCTGTCCCAAGTGCCGCTGCCAGGCGTCTTTCCGCAGAAGGACCGCCCCGGAGCGCACCGCAACCGGCACCGTCATCTCTGCGCAAAGAGCCAAAATCTTTGAAAACCCGCCAAAACTAATCCAAAAATATTTTCAAACCTGCCAAAATAGAAAACCAGACAGAAGTGATCAATACATTCGAAAAAACCTGACAAAACATGATAAAGCCCACCAAAGCTAATCCAAACACACCAAAAACTGGGCTAAACAGAATCAAAACAAATCAAAACAAATCTAAACCTTCTAAAAACAGGCCAACATATTTCAAAACCCATCAAAACTAATCAAAACCTTCCGAATACCCGCCAAAACATTCCAAATACCCGCCAAAATATTTTAAAACCCGCCAAAATGAATCCAAACATTCCAAAACCTGCCAACACAATAAAAACAACTCAAGAGAATACAAAACATTCTAAAACCCAACCAAAACATTCCGAAAACCCGCCAAAACATCATCAAAACAAATCAAAACCAACCAAAATATTCCGAAAACCCGCCAAAATAATTTAGACCCGCAAAACTCATCAAAACATTCTGAAAAGATGCCAAAACATTAGAAAACCAGCCAGAACTGATCAAAACATTCAAAAAACTTGGCAAAACATCATAAAAACAAATCAAAACCAACCAGAACATTCCGAAAACCCGACAAAATAGTTTAGAACCTGCCAAAACTGATCAAAACATTCTGAAAAGATGCCAAAATACTAGAAAACCAGTCAGAAGTGATCGAAACTTTCAATAACTTGCCAAAACATAATCAAAACAAATGAAAGCAAACCAAAACATTCCAAATACCCGACAAAATATTTTAAAACCCGCCAAAAGGAATCCAAATGTTCCACAACCTGCCAAGACAATAAAAACAACACAAGAGAAAACAAAACATTCTAAAACACCACCAAAACATTCCGAAAACCTGCCAAAACATCATAAAAACAATTCAAAACCAACCAAAAAATAAGAGGAACACGGCAACATATTGGCACACAAGAGACGGAGAGCGCGGCACCTTCTAGGAGGCCAAGAAGGAAGCCGCACAACACCTGCACTGTGTCTGCAACTTTCAAACTGCTAGAAGCTAGTGGCTTGCCACTGGCCTGCCTCTTCAATTGCCATTAGCATTCCAATGGAAGCTATTCTTGGACAACTTTGCTCTGCTTGCTGCTAGTTCTGCCCCAGCCTACCATAGATAACCTTGCTCTTCCCTTGAGGCTCTGAGATGCCAAGAACTTGTCAACTTCAAAGGGCGGGCCGGGCTACATCTACTCAGCTGCCACAGTTTCTCCGTGCTAGACCTAGTGGGAAAGCATTTTGCTGAGATGCAGAAGGCAAGAAACGCAGAATACGGAGACGCGGAGCTGTCCCAAGTGCCGCTGCCAGGCGTCTTTCCGCAGAAGGAGCGCCCCGGAGCGCACCGCAACCGGCACCGTCATCTCTGCGCAAAGAGCCAAAATCTTTGAAAACCCGCCAAAACTCATCCAAAAATATTTTCAAACCCGCCAAAATAGAAAACCAGACAGAAGTGATCAATACATTCGAAAAAACCTGACAAAACATGATAAAGCCCACCAAAGCTAATCCAAACACACCAAAAACTGGGCTAAACAGAATCAAAACAAATCAAAACAAATCTAAACCATTTAAAAACCGGCCAAAATATTTCAAAACCCATCAAAACTAATCAAAACATTCCGAATACCCGCCAAAACATTCCAAATACCCGCCAAAATATTTTAAAACCCGCCAAAATGAATCCAAACATTCCAAAACCTGCCAACACAATAAAAACAACTCAAGAGAATACAAAACATTCTAAAACCCAACCAAAACATTCCGAAAACCCACCAAAACATCATCAAAGCAAATCAAAACCAACCAAAATATTCCGAAAACCCGCCAAAATAATTTAGACCCGCAAAACTCATCAAAACATTCTGAAAAGATGCCAAAACATTAGAAAACCAGCCAGAACTGATCAAAACATTCAAAAAACTTGGCAAAACATCATAAAAACAAATCAAAACCAACCAAAACATTCCGAAAACCCGCCAAAACATCATCAAAACAAATCAAAACCAACCAAAATATTCCGAAAACCCGCCAAAATAATTTAGACCCGCAAAACTCATCAAAACATTCTGAAAAGATGCCAAAACATTAGAAAACCAGCCAGAACTGATCAAAACATTCAAAAAACTTGGCAAAACATCATAAAAACAAATCAAAACCAACCAGAACATTCCGAAAACCCTCCAAAACATCATAAAAACAAATCAAAACAAACCAAACAATAAGAGGAACACGGCAACATATTGGCACGCAAGAGACGGAGAGCGCGGCACCTTCTAGGAGGCCAAGAAGGAAGCCGCACAACACCTGCACTGTGTCTGCGACTTTCAAACTGCTAGAAGATAGTGGCCTGCCTCTTCAATTGCCATTAGCATTCCAATGGAAGCTATTCTTGGACAACTTTGCTGTGCTTGTACCATAGATAACCTTGCTCTTCCCTTGAGGCTCTGAGATGCCAAGAACTTGTCAACTTCAAAGGGCGGGCCGGGCTACATCTACTCAGCTGCCACAGTTTCTCCGTGCTAGACCTAGTGGGAAAGCATTTTGCTGAGATGCAGAAGGCAAGAAACGCAGAATACGGAGACGCGGAGCTGTCCCAAGTGCCGCTGCCAGGCGTCTTTCCGCAGAAGGAGCGCCCCGGAGCGCACCGCAACCGGCACCGTCATCTCTGCGCAAAGAGCCAAAATCTTTGAAAACCCGCCAAAACTCATCCAAAAATATTTTCAAACCCGCCAAAATAGAAAACCAGACAGAAGTGATCAATACATTCGAAAAAACCTGACAAAACATGATAAAGCCCACCAAAGCTAATCCAAACACACCAAAAACTGGGCTAAACAGAATCAAAACAAATCAAAACAAATCTAAACCTTCTAGAAACAGGCCAACATATTTCAAAACCCGTCAAAACTAATCAAAACATTCCGAATACCCGCCAAAACATTCCAAATACCCGCCAAAATATTTGAAAACCCGCCAAAAGGTATCCAAACGTTCCAAAACCTGCCAACACAATAAAAACAACTCAAGAGAATACAAAACATTTTCAAAAACGACAAAAACATTCCGAAAACCTGACAAAACATCATAAAAACAAATCAAAACCAACCAAAACATTCCGAAAACCCGACAAAATAGTTTAGAACCTGAAAAAACTCATCAAAACATTCTGAAAAGATGCCAAAATACTAGAAAACCAGTCAGAAGTGATCAAAACTTTCAATAACTTGCCAAAACATAATCAAAACATTCCAAATACCCGACAAAATATTTTAAAACCCGCCAAAAGGAATCCAAACCTTCCACAACCTGTCAACACAATAAAAACAGCAGAAGAGAAAACAAAACATTCTAAAATACCACCAAAATATTCCGAAAACCCGCCAAAACATCATAAAAACAAATCAAAACAAACCAAACAATAGGAGGAACACGGCAACATATTGGCACACAAGAGACGGAGAGCGCGGCACATTCTAGGAGGCCAAGAAGGAAGCCGCACAACACCTGCACTGTGTCTGCAACTTTCAAACTGCTAGAAGCTAGTGGCTTGCCACTGGCCTGCCTCTTCAATTGCCATTAGCATTCCAAAGGAAGCTATTCTTGGACAACTTTGCTCTGCTTGCTGCTAGTTCCGCCCCAGCCTACCATAGATAACCTTGCTCTTCCCTTGAGGCTCTGAGATGCCAAGAACTTGTCAACTTCAAAGGGCGGGCCGGGCTACATCTACTCAGCTGCCACAGTTTCTCCTTGCTAGACCTAGTGGGAAAGCATTTTGCTGAGATGCAGAAGGCAAGAAACGCAGAATACGGAGACGCGGAGCTGTCCCAAGTGCCGCTGCCAGGCGTCTTTCCGCAGAAGGACCGCCCCGGAGCGCACCGCAACCGGCACCGTCATCTCTGCGCAAAGAGCCAAAATCTTTGAAAACCCGCCAAAACTAATCCAAAAATATTTTCAAACCTGCCAAAATAGAAAACCAGACAGAAGTGATCAATACATTCGAAAAAACCTGACAAAACATGATAAAGCCCACCAAAGCTAATCCAAACACACCAAAAACTGGGCTAAACAGAATCAAAACAAATCAAAACAAATCTAAACCTTCTAAAAACAGGCCAACATATTTCAAAACCCATCAAAACTAATCAAAACCTTCCGAATACCCGCCAAAACATTCCAAATACCCGCCAAAATATTTTAAAACCCGCCAAAATGAATCCAAACATTCCAAAACCTGCCAACACAATAAAAACAACTCAAGAGAATACAAAACATTCTAAAACCCAACCAAAACATTCCGAAAACCCGCCAAAACATCATCAAAACAAATCAAAACCAACCAAAATATTCCGAAAACCCGCCAAAATAATTTAGACCCGCAAAACTCATCAAAACATTCTGAAAAGATGCCAAAACATTAGAAAACCAGCCAGAACTGATCAAAACATTCAAAAAACTTGGCAAAACATCATAAAAACAAATCAAAACCAACCAGAACATTCCGAAAACCCGACAAAATAGTTTAGAACCTGCCAAAACTGATCAAAACATTCTGAAAAGATGCCAAAATACTAGAAAACCAGTCAGAAGTGATCGAAACTTTCAATAACTTGCCAAAACATAATCAAAACAAATGAAAGCAAACCAAAACATTCCAAATACCCGACAAAATATTTTAAAACCCGCCAAAAGGAATCCAAATGTTCCACAACCTGCCAAGACAATAAAAACAACACAAGAGAAAACAAAACATTCTAAAACACCACCAAAACATTCCGAAAACCTGCCAAAACATCATAAAAACAATTCAAAACCAACCAAAAAATAAGAGGAACACGGCAACATATTGGCACACAAGAGACGGAGAGCGCGGCACCTTCTAGGAGGCCAAGAAGGAAGCCGCACAACACCTGCACTGTGTCTGCAACTTTCAAACTGCTAGAAGCTAGTGGCTTGCCACTGGCCTGCCTCTTCAATTGCCATTAGCATTCCAATGGAAGCTATTCTTGGACAACTTTGCTCTGCTTGCTGCTAGTTCTGCCCCAGCCTACCATAGATAACCTTGCTCTTCCCTTGAGGCTCTGAGATGCCAAGAACTTGTCAACTTCAAAGGGCGGGCCGGGCTACATCTACTCAGCTGCCACAGTTTCTCCGTGCTAGACCTAGTGGGAAAGCATTTTGCTGAGATGCAGAAGGCAAGAAACGCACAATACGGAGACGCGGAGCTGTCCCAAGTGCCGCTGCCAGGCGTCTTTCCGCAGAAGGACCGCCCCGGAGCGCACCGCAACCGGCACCGTCATCTCTGCGCAAAGAGCCAAAATCTTTGAAAACCCGCCAAAACTCATCCAAAAATATTTTCAAACCCGCCAAAATAGAAAACCAGACAGAAGTGATCAATACATTCGAAAAAACCTGACAAAACATGATAAAGCCCACCAAAGCTAATCCAAACACACCAAAAACTGGGCTAAACAGAATCAAAACAAATCAAAACAAATCTAAACCATTTAAAAACCGGCCAAAATATTTCAAAACCCATCAAAACTAATCAAAACCTTCCGAATACCCGCCAAAACATTCCAAATACCAGCCAAAATATTTTAAAACCCGCCAAAATGAATCCAAACATTCCAAAACCTGCCAACACAATAAAAACAACTCAAGAGAATACAAAACATTCTAAAACCCAACCAAAACATTCCGAAAACCCGCCAAAACATCATCAAAGCAAATCAAAACCAACCAAAATATTCCGAAAACCCGCCAAAATAATTTAGACCCGCAAAACTCATCAAAACATTCTGAAAAGATGCCAAAACATTAGAAAACCAGCCAGAACTGATCAAAACATTCAAAAAACTTGGCAAAACATCATAAAAACAAATCAAAACCAACCAAAACATTCCGAAAACCCGCCAAAACATCATCAAAACAAATCAAAACCAACCAAAATATTCCGAAAACCCGCCAAAATAATTTAGACCTGCAAAACTCATCAAAACATTCTGAAAAGATGCCAAAACATTAGAAAACCAGCCAGAACTGATCAAAACATTCAAAAAACTTGGCAAAACATCATAAAAACAAATCAAATCCAACCGAAACATTCCAAATACCCGACAAAATATTTTAAAACCCGCCAAAAGGAATCCAAATGTTTCACAACCTGCCAAGACAATAAAAACAACACAAGAGAAAACAAAACATTCTAAAACACCACCAAAACATTCCGAAAACCTGCCAAAACATCATAAAAACAATTCAAAACCAACCAAAAAATAAGAGGAACACGGCAACATATTGGCACACAAGAGACGGAGAGCGCGGCACCTTCTAGGAGGCCAAGAAGGAAGCCGCACAACACCTGCACTGTGTCTGCAACTTTCAAACTGCTAGAAGCTAGTGGCTTGCCACTGGCCTGCCTCTTCAATTGCCATTAGCATTCCAATGGAAGCTATTCTTGGACAACTTTGCTCTGCTTGCTGCTAGTTCTGCCCCAGCCTACCATAGATAACCTTGCTCTTCCCTTGAGGCTCTGAGATGCCAAGAACTTGTCAACTTCAAAGGGCGGGCCGGGCTACATCTACTCAGCTGCCACAGTTTCTCCGTGCTAGACCTAGTGGGAAAGCATTTTGCTGAGATGCAGAAGGCAAGAAATGCAGAATACGGAGACGCGGAGCTGTCCCAAGTGCCGCTGCCAGGCGTCTTTCCGCAGAAGGAGCGCCCCGGAGCGCACCGCAACCGGCACCGTCATCTCTGCGCAAAGAGCCAAAATCTTTGAAAACCCGCCAAAACTCATCCAAAAATATTTTCAAACCCGCCAAAATAGAAAACCAGACAGAAGTGATCAATACATTCGAAAAAACCTGACAAAACATGATAAAGCCCACCAAAGCTAATCCAAACACACCAAAAACTGGGCTAAACAGAATCAAAACAAATCAAAACGAATGTAAACCATTTAAAAACCGGCCAAAATATTTCAAAACCCATCAAAACTAATCAAAACCTTCCGAATACCCGCCAAAACATTCCAAATACCAGCCAAAATATTTTAAAACCCGCCAAAATGAATCCAAACATTCCAAAACCTGCCAACACAATAAAAACAACTCAAGAGAATACAAAACATTCTAAAACCCAACCAAAACATTCCGAAAACCCGCCAAAACATCATCAAAGCAAATCAAAACCAACCAAAATATTCCGAAAACCCGCCAAAATAATTTAGACCCGCAAAACTCATCAAAACATTCTGAAAAGATGCCAAAACATTAGAAAACCAGCCAGAACTGATCAAAACATTCAAAAAACTTGGCAAAACATCATAAAAACAAATCAAAACCAACCAAAACATTCCGAAAACCCGCCAAAACATCATCAAAACAAATCAAAACCAACCAAAATATTCCGAAAACCCGCCAAAATAATTTAGACCCGCAAAACTCATCAAAACATTCTGAAAAGATGCCAAAACATTAGAAAACCAGCCAGAACTGATCAAAACATTCAAAAAACTTGGCAAAACATCATAAAAACAAATCAAAACCTACCAGAACATTCCGAAAACCCGCCAAAACATCATAAAAACAAATCAAAACAAACCAAACAATAAGAGGAACACGGCAACATATTGGCACACAAGAGACGGAGAGCGCGGCACCTTCTAGGAGGCCAAGAAGGAAATCGCACAACACCTGCACTGTGTCTGCAACTTTCAAACTGCTAGAAGATAGTGGCCTGCCTCTTCAATTGCCATTAGCATTCCAATGGAAGGTATTCTTGGACAACTTTGCCGTGCTTCTACCATAGATAACCTTGCTCTTCCCTTGAGGCTCTGAGATGCCAAGAACTTGTCAACTTCAAAGGGCGGGCCGGGCTACATCTACTCAGCTGCCACAGTTTCTCCTTGCTAGACCTAGTGGGAAAGCATTTTGCTGAGATGCAGAAGGCAAGAAACGCAGAATACGGAGACGCGGAGCTGTCCCAAGTGCCGCTGCCAGGCGTCTTTCCGCAGAAGGAGCGCCCCGGAGCGCACCGCAACCGGCACCGTCATCTCTGCGCAAAGAGCCAAAATCTTTGAAAACCCGCCAAAACTAATCCAAAAATATTTTCAAACCTGCCAAAATAGAAAACCAGACAGAAGTGATCAATACATTCGAAAAAACCTGACAAAACATGATAAAGCCCAACAAAGCTAATCCAAACACACCAAAAACTGGGCTAAACAGAATCAAAACAAATCAAAACAAATCGAAACCTTCTAAAAACAGGCCAACATATTTCAAAACCCGTCAAAACTAATCAAAACATTCCGAATACCCGCCAAAACAATCCAAATACCCGCCAAAATATTTGAAAACCCGCCAAAATGAATCCAAACGTTCCAAAACCTGCCAACACAATAAAAACAACTCAAGAGAATACAAAACATTTTAAAAAACGACAAAAACATTCCGAAAACCCGCCAAAACATCATAAAAACAAATCAAAACAAACCAAACAATAGGAGGAACACGGCAACATATTGGCACACAAGAGACGGAGAGCGCGGCACCTTCTAGGAGGCCAAGAAGGAAGCCGCACAACACCTGCGCTGTGTCTGCAACTTTCAAACTGCTAGAAGCTAGTGGCTTGCCACTGGCCTGCCTCTTCAATTGCCATTAGCATTCCAATGGAAGCTATTCTTGGACAACTTTGCTCTGCTTGCTGCTAGTTCCGCCCCAGCCTACCAAAGATAACCTTGCTCTTCCCTTGAGGCTCTGAGATGCCAAGAACTTGTCAACTTCAAAGGGCGGGCCGGGCTACATCTACTCAGCTGCCACAGTTTCTCCTTGCTAGACCTAGTGGGAAAGCATTTTGCTGAGATGCAGAAGGCAAGAAACGCAGAATACGGAGACGCGGAGCTGTCCCAAGTGCCGCTGCCAGGCGTCTTTCCGCAGAAGGAGCGCCCCGAAGCGCACCGCAACCGGCACCGTCATCTCTGCGCAAAGAGCCAAAATCTTTGAAAACCCGCCAAAACTCATCCAAAAATATTTTTAAACCCGCCAAAATAGAAAACCAGACAGAAGTGATCAATACATTCGAAAAAACCTGACAAAACATGATAAAGCCCAACAAAGCTAATCCAAACACACCAAAAACTGGGCTAAACAGAATCAAAACAAATCAAAACAAATCGAAACCTTCTAAAAACCGGCCAAAATATTTCAAAACCCATCAAAACTAATCAAAACCTTCCGAATACCCGCCAAAACATTCCAAATACCCGCCAAAATATTTTAAAACCCGCCAAAATGAATCCAAACATTCCAAAACCTGCCAACACAATAAAAACAACTCAAGAGAATACAAAACATTCTAAAACCCAACCAAAACATTCCGAAAACCCGCCAAAACATCATCAAAGCAAATCAAAACCAACCAAAATATTCCGAAAACCCGCCAAAATAATTTAGACCCGCAAAACTCATCAAAACATTCTGAAAAGATGCCAAAACATTAGAAAACCAGCCAGAACTGATCAAAACATTCAAAAAACTTGGCAAAACATCATAAAAACAAATCAAAACCAACCAGAACATTCCGAAAACCCGACAAAATAGTTTAGAACCTGCCAAAACTGATCAAAACATTCTGAAAAGATGCCAAAATACTAGAAAACCAGTCAGAAGTGATCGAAACTTTCAATAACTTGCCAAAACATAATCAAAACAAATGAAAGCAAACCAAAACATTCCAAATACCCGACAAAATATTTTAAAACCCGCCAAAAGGAATCCAAATGTTCCACAACCTGCCAAGACAATAAAAACAACACAAGAGAAAACAAAACATTCTAAAACACCACCAAAACATTCCGAAAACCTGCCAAAACATCATAAAAACAATTCAAAACCAACCAAAAAATAAGAGGAACACGGCAACATATTGGCACACAAGAGACGGAGAGCGCGGCACCTTCTAGGAGGCCAAGAAGGAAGCCGCACAACACCTGCACTGTGTCTGCAACTTTCAAACTGCTAGAAGCTAGTGGCTTGCCACTGGCCTGCCTCTTCAATTGCCATTAGCATTCCAATGGAAGCTATTCTTGGACAACTTTGCTCTGCTTGCTGCTAGTTCTGCCCCAGCCTACCATAGATAACCTTGCTCTTCCCTTGAGGCTCTGAGATGCCAAGAACTTGTCAACTTCAAAGGGCGGGCCGGGCTACATCTACTCAGCTGCCACAGTTTCTCCGTGCTAGACCTAGTGGGAAAGCATTTTGCTGAGATGCAGAAGGCAAGAAACGCAGAATACGGAGACGCGGAGCTGTCCCAAGTGCCGCTGCCAGGCGTCTTTCTGCAGAAGCAGCGCCCCGGAGCGCACCGCAACCGGCACCGTCATCTCTGCGCAAAGAGCCAAAATCTTTGAAAACCCACCAAAACTCATCCAAAAATATTTTCAAACCCGCCAAAATAGAAAACCAGACAGAAGTGATCAATACATTCGAAAAAACCTGACAAAACATGATAAAGCCCACCAAAGCTAATCCAAACACACCAAAAACTGGGCTAAACAGAATCAAAACAAATCAAAACAAATCGAAACCTTCTAAAAACAGGCCAACATATTTCAAAACCCGTCAAAACTAATCAAAACATTCCGAATACCCGCCAAAACATTCCAAATACCCGCCAAAATATTTCAAAACCCGCCAAATGGTATCCAAACGTTCCAAAACCTGCCAACACAATAAAAACAACTCAAGAGAATACAAAACATTTTAAAAAACGACAAAAACATTCCGAAAACCTGACAAAACATCATAAAAACAAATCAAAACCAACCAAAATATTCCGAAAACCCGCCAAAATAATTTAGACCCGCAAAACTCATCAAAACATTCTGAAAAGATGCCAAAACATTAGAAAACCAGCCAGAACTGATCAAAACATTCAAAAAACTTGGCAAAACATCATAAAAACAAATCAAATCCAAACGAAACATTCCAAAAACCAGCCAAAATATTTTAAAACCCGCCAAAAGGAATCCAAACGTTCCACAACCTGCCAAGACAATAAAAACAACTCAAGAGAATACAAAACATTCTAAAACCAACCAAAACATTCCGAAAACCCGACAAAATAGTTTAGAACCTGAAAAAACTCATCAAAACATTCTGAAAAGATGCCAAAATACTAGAAAACCAGTCAGAAGTGATCAAAACTTTCAATAACTTGCCAAAACATAATCAAAACATTCCAAATACCCGACAAAATATTTTAAAACCCGCCAAAAGGAATCCAAATGTTCCACAACCTGTCAACACAATAAAAACAGCAGAAGAGAAAACAAAACATTCTAAAACACCACCAAAATATTCCGAAAACCCGCCAAAACATCATAAAAACAAATCAAAACAAACCAAACAATAGGAGGAACACGGCAACATATTGGCACACAAGAGACGGAGAGCGCGGCACCTTCTAGGAGGCCAAGAAGGAAGCCGCACAACACCTGCACTGTGTCTGCAACTTTCAAACTGCTAGAAGCTAGTGGCTTGCCACTGGCCTGCCTCTTCAATTGCCATTAGCATTCCAATGGAAGCTATTCTTGGACAACTTTGCTCTGCTTGCTGCTAGTTCCGCCCCAGCCTACCATAGATTACCTTGCTCTTCCCTTGAGGCTCTGAGATGCCAAGAACTTGTCAACTTCAAAGGGCGGGCCGGGCTACATCTACTCAGCTGCCACAGTTTCTCCGTGCTAGACCTAGTGGGAAAGCATTTTGCTGAGATGCAGAAGGCAAGAAACGCAGAATACGGAGACGCGGAGCTGTCCCAAGTGCCGCTGCCAGGCGTCTTTCCGCAGAAGGAGCGCCCCGAAGCGCACCGCAACCGGCACCGTCATCTCTGCGCAAAGAGCCAAAATATTTGAAAACCCGCCAAAACTCATCCAAAAATATTTTTAAACCCGCCAAAATAGAAAACCAGACAGAAGTGATCAATACATTCGAAAAAACCTGACAAAACATGATAAAGCCCAACAAAGCTAATCCAAACACACCAAAAACTGGGCTAAACAGAATCAAAACAAATCAAAACAAATCTAAACCATTTAAAAACCGGCCAAAATATTTCAAAACCCATCAAAACTAATCAAAACCTTCCGAATACCCGCCAAAACATTCCAAATACCCGCCAAAATATTTTAAAACCCGCCAAAATGAATCCAAACGTTCCAAAACCTGCCAACACAATAAAAACAACTCAAGAGAATACAAAACATTCTAAAACCCAAACAAAACATTCCGAAAACCCGCCAAAACATCATAAAAACAAATCAAAACAAACCAAACAATAAGAGGAACACGGCAACATATTGGCACACAAGAGACGGAGAGCGCGGCAACTTCTAGGAGGCCAAGAAGGAAATCGCACAACACCTGCACTGTGTCTGCGACTTTCAAACTGCTAGAAGATAGTGGCCTGCCTCTTCAATTGCCATTAGCATTCCAATGGAAGGTATTCTTGGACAACTTTGCCGTGCTTGTACCATAGATAACCTTGCTCTTCCCTTGAGGCTCTGAGATGCCAAGAACTTGTCAACTTCAAAGGGCGGGCCGGGCTACATCTACTCAGCTGCCACAGTTTCTCCTTGCTAGACCTAGTGGGAAAGCATTTTGCTGAGATGCAGAAGGCAAGAAACGCAGAATACGGAGACGCGGAGCTGTCCCAAGTGCCGCTGCCAGGCGTCTTTCCGCAGAAGGACCGCCCCGGAGCGCACCGCAACCGGCACCGTCATCTCTGCGCAAAGAGCCAAAATCTTTGAAAACCCGCCAAAACTAATCCAAAAATATTTTCAAACCTGCCAAAATAGAAAACCAGACAGAAGTGATCAATACATTCGAAAAAACCTGACAAAACATGATAAAGCCCACCAAAGCTAATCCAAACACACCAAAAACTGGGCTAAACAGAATCAAAACAAATCAAAACAAATCTAAACCTTCTAAAAACAGGCCAACATATTTCAAAACCCATCAAAACTAATCAAAACCTTCCAAATACCCGCCAAAACATTCCAAATACCCGCCAAAATATTTTAAAACCCGCCAAAATGAATCCAAACATTCCAAAACCTGCCAACACAATAAAAACAACTCAAGAGAATACAAAACATTCTAAAACCCAACCAAAACATTCCGAAAACCCGCCAAAACATCATCAAAACAAATCAAAACCAACCAAAATATTCCGAAAACCCGCCAAAATAATTTAGACCCGCAAAACTCATCAAAACATTCTGAAAAGATGCCAAAACATTAGAAAACCAGCCAGAACTGATCAAAACATTCAAAAAACTTGGCAAAACATCATAAAAACAAATCAAAACCAACCAGAACATTCCGAAAACCCGACAAAATAGTTTAGAACCTGCCAAAACTGATCAAAACATTCTGAAAAGATGCCAAAATACTAGAAAACCAGTCAGAAGTGATCGAAACTTTCAATAACTTGCCAAAACATAATCAAAACAAATGAAAGCAAACCAAAACATTCCAAATACCCGACAAAATATTTTAAAACCCGCCAAAAGGAATCCAAATGTTCCACAACCTGCCAAGACAATAAAAACAACACAAGAGAAAACAAAACATTCTAAAACACCACCAAAACATTCCGAAAACCCACCAAAACATCATAAAAACAATTCAAAACCAACCAAAAAATAAGAGGAACACGGCAACATATTGGCACACAAGAGACGGAGAGCGCGGCACCTTCTAGGAGGCCGAGAAGGAAGCCGCACAACACCTGCACTGTGTCTGCAACTTTCAAACTGCTAGAAGCTAGTGGCTTGCCACTGGCCTGCCTCTTCAATTGCCATTAGCATTCCAATGGAAGCTATTCTTGGACAACTTTGCTCTGCTTGCTGCTAGTTCTGCCCCAGCCTACCATAGATAACCTTGCTCTTCCCTTGAGGCTCTGAGATGCCAAGAACTTGTCAACTTCAAAGGGCGGGCCGGGCTACATCTACTCAGCTGCCACAGTTTCTCCGTGCTAGACCTAGTGGGAAAGCATTTTGCTGAGATGCAGAAGGCAAGAAACGCAGAATACGGAGACGCGGAGCTGTCCCAAGTGCCGCTGCCAGGCGTCTTTCCGCAGAAGGAGCGCCCCGGAGCGCACCGCAACCGGCACCGTCATCTCTGCGCAAAGAGCCAAAATCTTTGAAAACCCGCCAAAACTCATCCAAAAATATTTTCAAACCCGCCAAAATAGAAAACCAGACAGAAGTGATCAATACATTCGAAAAAACCTGACAAAACATGATAAAGCCCACCAAAGCTAATCCAAACACACCAAAAACTGGGCTAAACAGAATCAAAACAAATCAAAACAAATCTAAACCATTTAAAAACCGGCCAAAATATTTCAAAACCCATCAAAACTAATCAAAACCTTCCGAATACCCGCCAAAACATTCCAAATACCCGCCAAAATATTTTAAAACCCGCCAAAATGAATCCAAACATTCCAAAACCTGCCAACACAATAAAAACAACTCAAGAGAATACAAAACATTCTAAAACCCAACCAAAACATTCCGAAAACCCGCCAAAACATCATCAAAGCAAATCAAAACCAACCAAAATATTCCGAAAACCCGCCAAAATAATTTAGACCCGCAAAACTCATCAAAACATTCTGAAAAGATGCCAAAACATTAGAAAACCAGCCAGAACTGATCAAAACATTCAAAAAACTTGGCAAAACATCATAAAAACAAATCAAAACCAACCAAAACATTCCGAAAACCCGCCAAAACATCATCAAAACAAATCAAAACCAACCAAAATATTCCGAAAACCCGCCAAAATAATTTAGACCCGCAAAACTCATCAAAACATTCTGAAAAGATGCCAAAACATTAGAAAACCAGCCAGAACTGATCAAAACATTCAAAAAACTTGGCAAAACATCATAAAAACAAATCAAAACCAACCAGAACATTCCGAAAACCCTCCAAAACATCATAAAAACAAATCAAAACAAACCAAACAATAAGAGGAACACGGCAACATATTGGCACGCAAGAGACGGAGAGCGCGGCACCTTCTAGGAGGCCAAGAAGGAAGCCGCACAACACCTGCACTGTGTCTGCGACTTTCAAACTGCTAGAAGATAGTGGCCTGCCTCTTCAATTGCCATTAGCATTCCAATGGAAGCTATTCTTGGACAACTTTGCTGTGCTTGTACCATAGATAACCTTGCTCTTCCCTTGAGGCTCTGAGATGCCAAGAACTTGTCAACTTCAAAGGGCGGGCCGGGCTACATCTACTCAGCTGCCACAGTTTCTCCGTGCTAGACCTAGTGGGAAAGCATTTTGCTGAGATGCAGAAGGCAAGAAACGCAGAATACGGAGACGCGGAGCTGTCCCAAGTGCCGCTGCCAGGCGTCTTTCCGCAGAAGGAGCGCCCCGGAGCGCACCGCAACCGGCACCGTCATCTCTGCGCAAAGAGCCAAAATCTTTGAAAACCCGCCAAAACTCATCCAAAAATATTTTCAAACCCGCCAAAATAGAAAACCAGACAGAAGTGATCAATACATTCGAAAAAACCTGACAAAACATGATAAAGCCCACCAAAGCTAATCCAAACACACCAAAAACTGGGCTAAACAGAATCAAAACAAATCAAAACAAATCTAAACCTTCTAGAAACAGGCCAACATATTTCAAAACCCGTCAAAACTAATCAAAACATTCCGAATACCCGCCAAAACATTCCAAATACCCGCCAAAATATTTGAAAACCCGCCAAAAGGTATCCAAACGTTCCAAAACCTGCCAACACAATAAAAACAACTCAAGAGAATACAAAACATTTTCAAAAACGACAAAAACATTCCGAAAACCTGACAAAACATCATAAAAACAAATCAAAACCAACCAAAACATTCCGAAAACCGACAAAATAGTTTAGAACCTGAAAAAACTCATCAAAACATTCTGAAAAGATGCCAAAATACTAGAAAACCAGTCAGAAGTGATCAAAACTTTCAATAACTTGCCAAAACATAATCAAAACATTCCAAATACCCGACAAAATATTTTAAAACCCGCCAAAAGGAATCCAAACGTTCCACAACCTGTCAACACAATAAAAACAGCAGAAGAGAAAACAAAACATTCTAAAATACCACCAAAATATTCCGAAAACCCGCCAAAACATCATAAAAACAAATCAAAACAAACCAAACAATAGGAGGAACACGGCAACATATTGGCACACAAGAGACGGAGAGCGCGGCACATTCTAGGAGGCCAAGAAGGAAGCCGCACAACACCTGCACTGTGTCTGCAACTTTCAAACTGCTAGAAGCTAGTGGCTTGCCACTGGCCTGCCTCTTCAATTGCCATTAGCATTCCAATGGAAGCTATTCTTGGACAACTTTGCTCTGCTTGCTGCTAGTTCCGCCCCAGCCTACCATAGATAACCTTGCTCTTCCCTTGAGGCTCTGAGATGCCAAGAACTTGTCAACTTCAAAGGGCGGGCCGGGCTACATCTACTCAGCTGCCACAGTTTCTCCTTGCTAGACCTAGTGGGAAAGCATTTTGCTGAGATGCAGAAGGCAAGAAACGCAGAATACGGAGACGCGGAGCTGTCCCAAGTGCCGCTGCCAGGCGTCTTTCCGCAGAAGGACCGCCCCGGAGCGCACCGCAACCGGCACCGTCATCTCTGCGCAAAGAGCCAAAATCTTTGAAAACCCGCCAAAACTAATCCAAAAATATTTTCAAACCTGCCAAAATAGAAAACCAGACAGAAGTGATCAATACATTCGAAAAAACCTGACAAAACATGATAAAGCCCACCAAAGCTAATCCAAACACACCAAAAACTGGGCTAAACAGAATCAAAACAAATCAAAACAAATCTAAACCTTCTAAAAACAGGCCAAAATATTTCAAAACCCATCAAAACTAATCAAAACCTTCCGAATACCCGCCAAAACATTCCAAATACCCGCCAAAATATTTTAAAACCCGCCAAAATGAATCCAAACATTCCAAAACCTGCCAACACAATAAAAACAACTCAAGAGAATACAAAACATTCTAAAACCCAACCAAAACATTCCGAAAACCCGCCAAAACATCATCAAAACAAATCAAAACCAACCAAAATATTCCGAAAACCCGCCAAAATAATTTAGACCCGCAAAACTCATCAAAACATTCTGAAAAGATGCCAAAACATTAGAAAACCAGCCAGAACTGATCAAAACATTCAAAAAACTTGGCAAAACATCATAAAAACAAATCAAAACCAACCAGAACATTCCGAAAACCCGACAAAATAGTTTAGAACCTGCCAAAACTGATCAAAACATTCTGAAAAGATGCCAAAATACTAGAAAACCAGTCAGAAGTGATCGAAACTTTCAATAACTTGCCAAAACATAATCAAAACAAATGAAAGCAAACCAAAACATTCCAAATACCCGACAAAATATTTTAAAACCCGCCAAAAGGAATCCAAATGTTCCACAACCTGCCAAGACAATAAAAACAACACAAGAGAAAACAAAACATTCTAAAACACCACCAAAACATTCCGAAAACCTGCCAAAACATCATAAAAACAATTCAAAACCAACCAAAAAATAAGAGGAACACGGCAACATATTGGCACACAAGAGACGGAGAGCGCGGCACCTTCTAGGAGGCCAAGAAGGAAGCCGCACAACACCTGCACTGTGTCTGCAACTTTCAAACTGCTAGAAGCTAGTGGCTTGCCACTGGCCTGCCTCTTCAATTGCCATTAGCATTCCAATGGAAGCTATTCTTGGACAACTTTGCTCTGCTTGCTGCTAGTTCTGCCCCAGCCTACCATAGATAACCTTGCTCTTCCCTTGAGGCTCTGAGATGCCAAGAACTTGTCAACTTCAAAGGGCGGGCCGGGCTACATCTACTCAGCTGCCACAGTTTCTCCGTGCTAGACCTAGTGGGAAAGCATTTTGCTGAGATGCAGAAGGCAAGAAATGCAGAATACGGAGACGCGGAGCTGTCCCAAGTGCCGCTGCCAGGCGTCTTTCCGCAGAAGGAGCGCCCCGGAGCGCACCGCAACCGGCACCGTCATCTCTGCGCAAAGAGCCAAAATCTTTGAAAACCCGCCAAAACTCATCCAAAAATATTTTCAAACCCGCCAAAATAGAAAACCAGACAGAAGTGATCAATACATTCGAAAAAACCTGACAAAACATGATAAAGCCCACCAAAGCTAATCCAAACACACCAAAAACTGGGCTAAACAGAATCAAAACAAATCAAAACGAATGTAAACCATTTAAAAACCGGCCAAAATATTTCAAAACCCATCAAAACTAATCAAAACCTTCCGAATACCCGCCAAAACATTCCAAATACCAGCCAAAATATTTTAAAACCCGCCAAAATGAATCCAAACATTCCAAAACCTGCCAACACAATAAAAACAACTCAAGAGAATACAAAACATTCTAAAACCCAACCAAAACATTCCGAAAACCCGCCAAAACATCATCAAAGCAAATCAAAACCAACCAAAATATTCCGAAAACCCGCCAAAATAATTTAGACCCGCAAAACTCATCAAAACATTCTGAAAAGATGCCAAAACATTAGAAAACCAGCCAGAACTGATCAAAACATTCAAAAAACTTGGCAAAACATCATAAAAACAAATCAAAACCAACCAAAACATTCCGAAAACCCGCCAAAACATCATCAAAACAAATCAAAACCAACCAAAATATTCCGAAAACCCGCCAAAATAATTTAGACCCGCAAAACTCATCAAAACATTCTGAAAAGATGCCAAAACATTAGAAAACCAGCCAGAACTGATCAAAACATTCAAAAAACTTGGCAAAACATCATAAAAACAAATCAAAACCAACCAGAACATTCCGAAAACCCTCCAAAACATCATAAAAACAAATCAAAACAAACCAAACAATAGGAGGAACACGGCAACATATTGGCACGCAAGAGACGGAGAGCGCGGCACCTTCTAGGAGGCCAAGAAGGAAGCCGCACAACACCTGCACTGTGTCTGCGACTTTCAAACTGCTAGAAGATAGTGGCCTGCCTCTTCAATTGCCATTAGCATTCCAATGGAAGCTATTCTTGGACAACTTTGCTGTGCTTGTACCATAGATAACCTTGCTCTTCCCTTGAGGCTCTGAGATGCCAAGAACTTGTCAACTTCAAAGGGCGGGCTGGGCTACATCTACTCAGCTGCCACAGTTTCTCCTTGCTAGACCTAGTGGGAAAGCATTTTGCTGAGATGCAGAAGGCAAGAAACGCAGAATACGGAGACGCGGAGCTGTCCCAAGTGCCGCTGCCAGGCGTCTTTCCGCAGAAGGAGCGCCCCGGAGCGCACCGCAACCGGCACCGTCATCTCTGCGCAAAGAGCCAAAATCTTTGAAAACCCGCCAAAACTAATCCAAAAATATTTTCAAACCTGCCAAAATAGAAAACCAGACAGAAGTGATCAATACATTCGAAAAAACCTGACAAAACATGATAAAGCCCACCAAAGCTAATCCAAACACACCAAAAACTGGGCTAAACAGAATCAAAACAAATCAAAACAAATCTAAACCTTCTAAAAACAGGCCAACATATTTCAAAACCCGTCAAAACTAATCAAAACATTCCGAAAACCCGCCAAAACATCATAAAAACAAATCAAAACAAACCAAACAATAGGAGGAACACGGCAACATATTGGCACACAAGAGACGGAGAGCGCGGCACCTTCTAGGAGGCCAAGAAGGAAGCCGCACAACACCTGCACTGTGTCTGCAACTTTCAAACTGCTAGAAGCTAGTGGCTTGCCACTGGCCTGCCTCTTCAATTGCCATTAGCATTCCAATGGAAGCTATTCTTGGACAACTTTGCTCTGCTTGCTGCTAGTTCTGCCCCAGCCTACCATAGATAACCTTGCTCTTCCCTTGAGGCTCTGAGATGCCAAGAACTTGTCAACTTCAAAGGGCGGGCCGGGCTACATCTACTCAGCTGCCACAGTTTCTCCTTGCTAGACCTAGTGGGAAAGCATTTTGCTGAGATGCAGAAGGCAAGAAACGCAGAATACGGAGACGCAGAGCTGTCCCAAGTGCCGCTGCCAGGCGTCGTTCCGCAGAAGGAGCGCCCCGAAGCGCACCGCAACCGGCACCGTCATCTCTGCGCAAAGAGCCAAAATATTTTCAAACCTGCCAAAACTCATCCAAAAATATTTTTAAACCCGCCAAAATAGAAAACCAGACAGAAGTGATCAATACATTCGAAAAAACCTGACAAAGCATGATAAAGCCCACCAAAGCTAATCCAAACACACCAAAAACTGGGCTAAACAGAATCAAAACAAATCAAAACAAATCTAAAACTCTTAAAAACCGGCCAAAATATTTCAAAACCCATCAAAACTAATCAAAACCTTCCGAATACCCGCCAAAACATTCCAAATACCCGCCAAAATATTTTAAAACCTGCCAAAATGAATCCAAACATTCCAAAACCTGCCAACACAATAAAAACAACTCAAGAGAATACAAAACATTCTAAAACCCAACCAAAACATTCCGAAAACCCGCCAAAACATCATCAAAACAAATCAAAACCAACCAAAATATTCCGAAAACCCGACAAAATAATTTAGACCCGCAAAACTCATCAAAACATTCTGAAAAGATGCCAAAACATTAGAAAACCAGCCAGAACTGATCAAAACATTCAAAAAACTTGGCAAAACATCATAAAAACAAATCAAATCCAACTGAAACATTCCAAAAACCAGCCAAAATATTTTAAAACCCGCCAAAAGGAATCCAAACCTTCCACAACCTGCCAAGACAATAAAAGCAACACAAGAGAAAACAAAACATTCTAAAACACCACCAAAATATTCCGAAAACCCGCCAAAACCTCATAAAAACAAATCAAAACAAACCAAACAATAGGAGGAACACGGCAACATATTGGCACACAAGAGACGGAGAACGCGGCACCTTCTAGGAGGCCAAGAAGGAAGCCGCACAACACCTGCACTGTGTCTGCAACTTTCAAACTGCTAGAAGCTAGTGGCTTGCCACTGGCCTGCCTCTTCAATTGCCATTAGCATTCCAATGGAAGCTATTCTTGGACAACTTTGCTCTGCTTGCTGCTAGTTCTGCCCCAGCCTACCATAGATAACCTTGCTCTTCCCTTGAGGCTCTGAGATGCCAAGAACTTGTCAACTTCAAAGGGCGGGCCGGGCTACATCTACTCAGCTGCCACAGTTTCTCCTTGCTAGACCTAGTGGGAAAGCATTTTGCTGAGATGCAGAAGGCAAGAAACGCACAATACGGAGACGCGGAGCTGTCCCAAGTGCCGCTGCCAGGCGTCTTTCCGCAGAAGGAGCGCCCCGGAGCGCACCGCAACCGGCACCGTCATCTCTGCGCAAAGAGCCAAAATCTTTGAAAACCCACCAAAACTCATCCAAAAATATTTTCAAACCCGCCAAAATAGAAAACCAGACAGAAGTGATCAATACATTCGAAAAAACCTGACAAAACATGATAAAGCCCACCAAAGCTAATCCAAACACACCAAAAACTGGGCTAAACAGAATCAAAACAAATCAAAACAAATCTAAACGTTCTAAAAACCGGCCAAAATATTTCAAAACCCGTCAAAACTAATCAAAACATTCCAAATACCCGCCAAAACATTCCAAATACCAGCCAAAATATTTTAAAACCCGCCAAAATGAATCCAAACATTCCAAAACCTGCCAACACAATATAAACAACTCAAGAGAAAACAAAACATCCTAAAACCCAACTAAAACATTCCGAAAACCCGCCAAAACATCATCAAAACAAATCAAAACCAACCAAAATATTCCGAAAACTCGCCAAAATAATTTAGACCCACAAAACTCATCAAAAGATTCTGAAAAGATGACAAAACATTAGAAAACCAGCCTGAACTGATCAAAACATTCAAAAAACTTGGCAAAACCTCATAAAAACAAATCAAAACCAATCGAAACATTCAAAAAACCTGACAAAATAGTTTAGAACCTGCCAAAACTGATCAAAACATTCTGAAAAGATGCCAAAATACTAGAAAACCAGTCAGAAGTGATCAAAACTTTCAATAACTTGCCAAAACATAATCAAAACAAATGAAAGCAAACGAAAACATTCCAAATACCCGACAAAATATTTTAAAACCCGCCAAAAGGAATCCAAATGTTCCACAACCTGCCAACACAATAAAAACAACACAAGAGAAAACAAAACATTCTGAAACACCACCAAAACATTCCGAAAACCTGCCAAAACATCATAAAAACAATTCAAAACCAACCAAAAAATAAGAGGAACACGGCAACATATTGGCACACAAGAGACGGAGAGCGCGGCACCTTCTAGGAGGCCAAGAAGGAAGCCGCACAACACCGGCACTGTGTCTGCAACTTTCAAACTGCTAGAAGCTAGTGGCTTGCCACTGGCCTGCCTCTTCAATTGCCATTAGCATTCCAATGGAAGCTATTCTTGGACAACTTTGCTCTGCTTGCTGCTAGTTCTGCCCCAGCCTACCATAGATAACCTTGCTCTTCCCTTGAGGCTCTGAGATGCCAAGAACTTGTCAACTTCAAAGGGCGGGCCGGGCTACATCTACTCAGCTGCCACAGTTTCTCCTTGCTAGACCTAGTGGGAAAGCATTTTGCTGAGATGCAGAAGGCAAGAAATGCAGAATACGGAGACGCAGAGCTGTCCCAAGTGCCGCTGCCAGGCGTCTTTCCGCAGAAGGACCGCCCCGGAGCGCACCGCAACCGGCACCGTCATCTCTGTGCAAAGAGCCAAAATATTTGAAAACCCGCCAAAACTCATCCAAAAATATTTTCAAACCCGCCAAAATAGAAAACCAGACAGAAGTGATCAATACATTCGAAAAAACCTGACAAAACATGATAAAGCCCACCAAAGCTAATCCAAACACACCAAAAACTGGGCTAAACAGAATCAAAACAAATCAAAACAAATCTAAACCATTTAAAAACCGGCCAAAATATTTCAAAACCCATCAAAACTAATCAAAACCTTCCGAATACCCGCCAAAACATTCCAAATACCCGCCAAAATATTTTAAAACCCGCCAAAATGAATCCAAACATTCCAAAACCTGCCAACACAATAAAAACAACTCAAGAGAATACAAAACATTCTAAAACCCAACCAAAACATTCCGAAAACCCGCCAAAACATCATCAAAGCAAATCAAAACCAACCAAAATATTCCGAAAAGCCGCCAAAATAATTTAGACCCGCAAAACTCATCAAAACATTCTGAAAAGATGCCAAAACATTAGAAAACCAGCCAGAACTGATCAAAACATTCAAAAAACTTGGCAAAACATCATAAAAACAAATCAAAACCAACCAAAACATTCCGAAAACCCGCCAAAACATCATCAAAACAAATCAAAACCAACCAAAATATTCCGAAAACCCGCCAAAATAATTTAGACCCGCAAAACTCATCAAAACATTCTGAAAAGATGCCAAAACATTAGAAAACCAGCCAGAACTGATCAAAACATTCAAAAAACTTGGCAAAACATCATAAAAACAAATCAAATCCAACCGAAACATTCCAAAAACCAGCCAAAATATTTTAAAACCCGCCAAAAGGAATCCAAATGTTCCACAACCTGCCAAGACAATAAAAGCAACAAAAGAGAAAACAAAACATTCTAAAACACCACCAAAATATTCTGAAAACCCGCCAAAACCTCATAAAAACAAATCAAAACAAACCAAACAATAGGAGGAACACGGCAACATATTGGCACACAAGAGACGGAGAACGCGGCACCTTCTAGGAGGCCAAGAAGGAAGCCGCACAACACCTGCACTGTGTCTGCAACTTTCAAACTGCTAGAAGCTAGTGGCTTGCCACTGGCCTGCCTCTTCAATTGCCATTAGCATTCCAATGGAAGCTATTCTTGGACAACTTTGCTCTGCTTGCTGCTAGTTCTGCCCCAGCCTACCATAGATAACCTTGCTCTTCCCTTGAGGCTCTGAGATGCCAAGAACTTGTCAACTTCAAAGGGCGGGCCGGGCTACATCTACTCAGCTGCCACAGTTTCTCCTTGCTAGACCTAGTGGGAAAGCATTTTGCTGAGATGCAGAAGGCAAGAAACGCAGAATACGGAGACGCGGAGCTGTCCCAAGTGCCGCTGCCAGGCGTCTTTCCGCAGAAGGAGCGCCCCGGAGCGCACCGCAACCGGCACCGTCATCTCTGCGCAAAGAGCCAAAATCTTTGAAAACCCACCAAAACTCATCCAAAAATATTTTCAAACCCGCCAAAATAGAAAACCAGACAGAAGTGATCAATACATTCGAAAAAACCTGACAAAACATGATAAAGCCCACCAAAGCTAATCCAAACACACCAAAAACTGGGCTAAACAGAATCAAAACAAATCAAAACAAATCTAAACGTTCTAAAAACCGGCCAAAATATTTCAAAACCCGTCAAAACTAATCAAAACATTCCAAATACCCGCCAAAACATTCCAAATACCAGCCAAAATATTTTAAAACCCGCCAAAATGAATCCAAACGTTCCAAAACCTGCCAACACAATATAAACAACTCAAGAGAAAACAAAACATCCTAAAACCCAACTAAAACATTCCGAAAACCCGCCAAAACATCATCAAAACAAATCAAAACCAACCAAAATATTCCGAAACTCGCCAAAATAATTTAGACCCACAAAACTCATCAAAAGATTCTGAAAAGATGACAAAACATTAGAAAACCAGCCAGAACTGATCAAAACATTCAAAAAACTTGGCAAAACATAATCAAAACACTCCAAATACCCGACAAAATATTTTAAAACCCGCCAAAAGGAATCCAAATGTTCCACAACCTGTCAACACAATAAAAACAGCAAAAGAGAAAACAAAACATTCTAAAACACCACCAAAATATTCCGAAAACCCGCCAAAACATCATAAAAACAAATCAAAACAAACCAAACAATAGGAGGAACACGGCAACATATTGGCACACAAGAGACGGAGAGCGCGGCACCTTCTAGGAGGCCAAGAAGGAAGCCGCACAACACCTGCACTGTGTCTGCAACTTTCAAACTGCTAGAAGCTAGTGGCTTGCCACTGGCCTGCCTCTTCAATTGCCATTAGCATTCCAATGGAAGCTATTCTTGGACAACTTTGCTCTGCTTGCTGCTAGTTCTGCCCCAGCCTACCATAGATAACCTTGCTCTTCCCTTGAGGCTCTGAGATGCCAAGAACTTGTCAACTTCAAAGGGCGGGCCGGGCTACATCTACTCAGCTGCCACAGTTTCTCCTTGCTAGACCTAGTGGGAAAGCATTTTGCTGAGATGCAGAAGGCAAGAAACGCAGAATACGGAGACGCAGAGCTGTCCCAAGTGCCGCTGCCAGGCGTCGTTCCGCAGAAGGAGCGCCCCGAAGCGCACCGCAACCGGCACCGTCATCTCTGCGCAAAGAGCCAAAATATTTTCAAACCTGCCAAAACTCATCCAAAAATATTTTTAAACCCGCCAAAATAGAAAACCAGACAGAAGTGATCAATACATTCGAAAAAACCTGACAAAGCATGATAAAGCCCACCAAAGCTAATCCAAACACACCAAAAACTGGGCTAAACAGAATCAAAACAAATCAAAACAAATCTAAAACTCTTAAAAACCGGCCAAAATATTTCAAAACCCATCAAAACTAATCAAAACCTTCCGAATACCCGCCAAAACATTCCAAATACCCGCCAAAATATTTTAAAACCTGCCAAAATGAATCCAAACATTCCAAAACCTGCCAACACAATAAAAACAACTCAAGAGAATACAAAACATTCTAAAACCCAACCAAAACATTCCGAAAACCCGCCAAAACATCATCAAAACAAATCAAAACCAACCAAAATATTCCGAAAACCCGACAAAATAATTTAGACCCGCAAAACTCATCAAAACATTCTGAAAAGATGCCAAAACATTAGAAAACCAGCCAGAACTGATCAAAACATTCAAAAAACTTGGCAAAACATCATAAAAACAAATCAAATCCAACTGAAACATTCCAAAAACCAGCCAAAATATTTTAAAACCCGCCAAAAGGAATCCAAACCTTCCACAACCTGCCAAGACAATAAAAGCAACACAAGAGAAAACAAAACATTCTAAAACACCACCAAAATATTCCGAAAACCCGCCAAAACCTCATAAAAACAAATCAAAACAAACCAAACAATAGGAGGAACACGGCAACATATTGGCACACAAGAGACGGAGAACGCGGCACCTTCTAGGAGGCCAAGAAGGAAGCCGCACAACACCTGCACTGTGTCTGCAACTTTCAAACTGCTAGAAGCTAGTGGCTTGCCACTGGCCTGCCTCTTCAATTGCCATTAGCATTCCAATGGAAGCTATTCTTGGACAACTTTGCTCTGCTTGCTGCTAGTTCTGCCCCAGCCTACCATAGATAACCTTGCTCTTCCCTTGAGGCTCTGAGATGCCAAGAACTTGTCAACTTCAAAGGGCGGGCCGGGCTACATCTACTCAGCTGCCACAGTTTCTCCTTGCTAGACCTAGTGGGAAAGCATTTTGCTGAGATGCAGAAGGCAAGAAACGCAGAATACGGAGACGCGGAGCTGTCCCAAGTGCCGCTGCCAGGCGTCTTTCCGCAGAAGGAGCGCCCCGGAGCGCACCGCAACCGGCACCGTCATCTCTGCGCAAAGAGCCAAAATCTTTGAAAACCCACCAAAACTCATCCAAAAATATTTTCAAACCCGCCAAAATAGAAAACCAGACAGAAGTGATCAATACATTCGAAAAAACGTGACAAAACATGATAAAGCCCACCAAAGCTAATCCAAACACACCAAAAACTGGGCTAAACAGAATCAAAACAAATCAAAACAAATCTAAACGTTCTAAAAACCGGCCAAAATATTTCAAAACCCGTCAAAACTAATCAAAACCTTCCGAATACCTGCCAAAACATTCCAAATACCCGCCAAAAGATTTTAAAACCCGCCAAAAGGAATCCAAACATTCCAAAACCTGCCAACACAATATAAACAACTCAAGAGAAAACAAAACATCCTAAAACCCAACTAAAACATTCCGAAAACCCGCCAAAACATCATCAAAACAAATCAAAACCAACCAAAATATTCCAAAAACTCGCCAAAATAATTTAGACCCACAAAACTCATCAAAATATTCTGAAAAGATGACAAAACATTAGAAAACCAGCCTGAACTGATCAAAACATTCAAAAAACTTGGCAAAACCTCATAAAAACAAATCAAAACCAATCGAAACATTCAAAAAACCTGACAAAATAGTTTAGAACCTGCCAAAACTGATCAAAACATTCTGAAAAGATGCCAAAATACTAGAAAACCAGTCAGAAGTGATCAAAACTTTCAATAACTTGCCAAAACATAATCAAAACAAATGAAAGCAAACGAAAACATTCCAAATACCCGACAAAATATTTTAAAACCCGCCAAAAGGAATCCAAATGTTCCACAACCTGCCAACACAATAAAAACAACACAAGAGAAAACAAAACATTCTGAAACACCACCAAAACATTCCGAAAACCTGCCAAAACATCATAAAAACAATTCAAAACCAACCAAAAAATAAGAGGAACACGGCAACATATTGGCACACAAGAGACGGAGAGCGCGGCACCTTCTAGGAGGCCAAGAAGGAAGCCGCACAACACCTGCACTGTGTCTGCAACTTTCAAACTGCTAGAAGCTAGTGGCTTGCCACTGGCCTGCCTCTTCAATTGCCATTAGCATTCCAATGGAAGCTATTCTTGGACAACTTTGCTCTGCTTGCTGCTAGTTCTGCCCCAGCCTACCATAGATAACCTTGCTCTTCCCTTGAGGCTCTGAGATGCCAAGAACTTGTCAACTTCAAAGGGCGGGCCGGGCTACATCTACTCAGCTGCCACAGTTTCTCCGTGCTAGACCTAGTGGGAAAGCATTTTGCTGAGATGCAGAAGGCAAGAAATGCAGAATACGGAGACGCGGAGCTGTCCCAAGTGCCGCTGCCAGGCGTCTTTCCGCAGAAGGAGCGCCCCGGAGCGCACCGCAACCGGCACCGTCATCTCTGCGCAAAGAGCCAAAATCTTTGAAAACCCGCCAAAACTCATCCAAAAATATTTTCAAACCCGCCAAAATAGAAAACCAGACAGAAGTGATCAATACATTCGAAAAAACCTGACAAAACATGATAAAGCCCACCAAAGCTAATCCAAACACACCAAAAACTGGGCTAAACAGAATCAAAACAAATCAAAACGAATGTAAACCATTTAAAAACCGGCCAAAATATTTCAAAACCCATCAAAACTAATCAAAACCTTCCGAATACCCGCCAAAACATTCCAAATACCAGCCAAAATATTTTAAAACCCGCCAAAATGAATCCAAACATTCCAAAACCTGCCAACACAATAAAAACAACTCAAGAGAATACAAAACATTCTAAAACCCAACCAAAACATTCCGAAAACCCGCCAAAACATCATCAAAGCAAATCAAAACCAACCAAAATATTCCGAAAACCCGCCAAAATAATTTAGACCAGCAAAACTCATCAAAACATTCTGAAAAGATGCCAAAACATTAGAAAACCAGCCAGAACTGATCAAAACATTCAAAAAACTTGGCAAAACATCATAAAAACAAATCAAAACCAACCAAAACATTCCGAAAACCCGCCAAAACATCATCAAAACAAATCAAAACCAACCAAAATATTCCGAAAACCCGCCAAAATAATTTAGACCCGCAAAACTCATCAAAACATTCTGAAAAGATGCCAAAACATTAGAAAACCAGCCAGAACTGATCAAAACATTCAAAAAACTTGGCAAAACATCATAAAAACAAATCAAAACCAACCAGAACATTCCGAAAACCCTCCAAAACATCATAAAAACAAATCAAAACAAACCAAACAATAGGAGGAACACGGCAACATATTGGCACGCAAGAGACGGAGAGCGCGGCACCTTCTAGGAGGCCAAGAAGGAAGCCGCACAACACCTGCACTGTGTCTGCGACTTTCAAACTGCTAGAAGATAGTGGCCTGCCTCTTCAATTGCCATTAGCATTCCAATGGAAGCTATTCTTGGACAACTTTGCTGTGCTTGTACCATAGATAACCTTGCTCTTCCCTTGAGGCTCTGAGATGCCAAGAACTTGTCAACTTCAAAGGGCGGGCTGGGCTACATCTACTCAGCTGCCACAGTTTCTCCGTGCTAGACCTAGTCGGAAAGCATTTTGCTGAGATGCAGAAGGCAAGAAACGCAGAATACGGAGACGCGGAGCTGTCCCAAGTGCCGCTGCCAGGCGTCTTTCCGCAGAAGGAGCGCCCCGGAGCGCACCGCAACCGGCACCGTCATCTCTGCGCAAAGAGCCAAAATCTTTGAAAACCCGCCAAAACTAATCCAAAAATATTTTCAAACCCGCCAAAATAGAAAACCAGACAGAAGTGATCAATACATTCGAAAAAACCTGACAAAACATGATAAAGCCCACCAAAGCTAATCCAAACACACCAAAAACTGGGCTAAACAGAATCAAAACAAATCAAAACAAATCTAAACCTTCTAAAAACAGGCCAACATATTTCAAAACCCGTCAAAACTAATCAAAACATTCCGAATACCCGCCAAAACATTCCAAATACCCGCCAAAATATTTGAAAACCCGCCAAAAGGAATCCAAACGTTCCAAAACCTGCCAACACAATAAAAACAACACAAGAGAAAACAAAACATTTTAAAAAACGACAAAAACATTCCGAAAACCTGACAAAACATCATAAAAACAAATCAAAACCAACCAAAACATTCCGAAAACCCGACAAAATACTTTAGAACCTGAAAAAACTCATCAAAACATTCTGAAAAGATGCCAAAATACTAGAAAACCAGTCAGAAGTGATCAAAACTTTCAATAACTTGCCAAAACATAATCAAAACACTCCAAATACCCGACAAAATATTTTAAAACCCGCCAAAAGGAATCCAAATGTTCCACAACCTGTCAACACAATAAAAACAGCAAAAGAGAAAACAAAACATTCTAAAACACCACCAAAATATTCCGAAAACCCGCCAAAACATCATAAAAACAAATCAAAACAAACCAAACAATAGGAGGAACACGGCAACATATTGGCACACAAGAGACGGAGAGCGCGGCACCTTCTAGGAGGCCAAGAAGGAAGCCGCACAACACCTGCACTGTGTCTGCAACTTTCAAACTGCTAGAAGCTAGTGGCTTGCCACTGGCCTGCCTCTTCAATTGCCATTAGCATTCCAATGGAAGCTATTCTTGGACAACTTTGCTCTGCTTGCTGCTAGTTCTGCCCCAGCCTACCATAGATAACCTTGCTCTTCCCTCGAGGCTCTGAGATGCCAAGAACTTGTCAACTTCAAAGGGCGGGCCGGGCTACATCTACTCAGCTGCCACAGTTTCTCCTTGCTAGACCTAGTGGGAAAGCATTTTGCTGAGATGCAGAAGGCAAGAAACGCAGAATATGGAGACGCAGAGCTGTCCCAAGTGCCGCTGCCAGGCGTCGTTCCGCAGAAGGAGCGCCCCGAAGCGCACCGCAACCGGCACCGTCATCTCTGCGCAAAGAGCCAAAATATTTTCAAACCCACCAAAACTCATCCAAAAATATTTTCAAACCCGCCAAAATAGAAAACCAGACAGAAGTGATCAATACATTCGAAAAAACCTGACAAAGCATGATAAAGCCCACCAAAGCTAATCCAAACACACCAAAAACTGGGCTAAACAGAATCAAAACAAATCAAAACAAATCTAAACCTCTTAAAAACCGGCCAAAATATTTCAAAACCCATCAAAACTAATCAAAACCTTCCGAATACCCGCCAAAACATTCCAAATACCCGCCAAAATATTTTAAAACCTGCCAAAATGAATCCAAACATTCCAAAACCTGCCAACACAATAAAAACAACTCAAGAGAATACAAAACATTCTAAAACCCAACCAAAACATTCCGAAAACCCGCCAAAACATCATCAAAACAAATCAAAACCAACCAAAATATTCCGAAAACCCGCCAAAATAATTTAGACCCGCAAAACTCATCAAAACATTCTGAAAAGATGCCAAAACATTAGAAAACCAGCCAGAACTGATCAAAACATTCAAAAAACTTGGCAAAACATCATAAAAACAAATCAAATCCAACTGAAACATTCCAAAAACCAGCCAAAATATTTTAAAACCCGCCAAAAGGAATCCAAACCTTCCACAACCTGCCAAGACAATAAAAGCAACACAAGAGAAAACAAAACATTCTAAAACACCACCAAAATATTCCGAAAACCCGCCAAAACCTCATAAAAACAAATCAAAACAAACCAAACAATAGGAGGAACACGGCAACATATTGGCACACAAGAGACGGAGAACGCGGCACCTTCTAGGAGGCCAAGAAGGAAGCCGCACAACACCTGCACTGTGTCTGCAACTTTCAAACTGCTAGAAGCTAGTGGCTTGCCACTGGCCTGCCTCTTCAATTGCCATTAGCATTCCAATGGAAGCTATTCTTGGACAACTTTGCTCTGCTTGCTGCTAGTTCTGCCCCAGCCTACCATAGATAACCTTGCTCTTCCCTTGAGGCTCTGAGATGCCAAGAACTTGTCAACTTCAAAGGGCGGGCCGGGCTACATCTACTCAGCTGCCACAGTTTCTCCTTGCTAGACCTAGTGGGAAAGCATTTTGCTGAGATGCAGAAGGCAAGAAACGCAGAATACGGAGACGCGGAGCTGTCCCAAGTGCCGCTGCCAGGCGTCTTTCCGCAGAAGGAGCGCCCCGGAGCGCACCGCAACCGGCACCGTCATCTCTGCGCAAAGAGCCAAAATATTTTCAAACCCACCAAAACTCATCCAAAAATATTTTCAAACCCGCCAAAATAGAAAACCAGACAGAAGTGATCAATACATTCGAAAAAACCTGACAAAACATGATAAAGCCCACCAAAGCTAATCCAAACACACCAAAAACTGGGCAAAACAGAATCAAAACAAATCAAAACAAATCTAAACGTTCTAAAAACCGGCCAAAATATTTCAAAACCCGTCAAAACTAATCAAAACATTCCAAATACCCGCCAAAACATTCCAAATACCAGCCAAAATATTTTAAAACCCGCCAAAATGAATCCAAACGTTCCAAAACCTGCCAACACAATATAAACAACTCAAGAGAAAACAAAACATCCTAAAACCCAACTAAAACATTCCGAAAACCCGCCAAAACATCATCAAAACAAATCAAAACCAACCAAAATATTCCGAAAACTCGCCAAAATAATTTAGACCCACAAAACTCATCAAAAGATTCTGAAAAGATGACAAAACATTAGAAAACCAGCCTGAACTGATCAAAACATTCAAAAAACTTGGCAAAACCTCATAAAAACAAATCAAAACCAATCGAAACATTCAAAAAACCTGACAAAATAGTTTAGAACCTGCCAAAACTGATCAAAACATTCTGAAAAGATGCCAAAATACTAGAAAACCAGTCAGAAGTGATCAAAACTTTCAATAACTTGCCAAAACATAATCAAAACAAATGAAAGCAAACGAAAACATTCCAAATACCCGACAAAATATTTTAAAACCCGCCAAAAGGAATCCAAATGTTCCACAACCTGCCAACACAATAAAAACAACACAAGAGAAAACAAAACATTCTGAAACACCACCAAAACATTCCGAAAACCTGCCAAAACATCATAAAAACAATTCAAAACCAACCAAAAAATAAGAGGAACACGGCAACATATTGGCACACAAGAGACGGAGAGCGCGGCACCTTCTAGGAGGCCAAGAAGGAAGCCGCACAACACCGGCACTGTGTCTGCAACTTTCAAACTGCTAGAAGCTAGTGGCTTGCCACTGGCCTGCCTCTTCAATTGCCATTAGCATTCCAATGGAAGCTATTCTTGGACAACTTTGCTCTGCTTGCTGCTAGTTCTGCCCCAGCCTACCATAGATAACCTTGCTCTTCCCTTGAGGCTCTGAGATGCCAAGAACTTGTCAACTTCAAAGGGCGGGCCGGGCTACATCTACTCAGCTGCCACAGTTTCTCCTTGCTAGACCTAGTGGGAAAGCATTTTGCTGAGATGCAGAAGGCAAGAAATGCAGAATACGGAGACGCAGAGCTGTCCCAAGTGCCGCTGCCAGGCGTCTTTCCGCAGAAGGACCGCCCCGGAGCGCACCGCAACCGGCACCGTCATCTCTGTGCAAAGAGCCAAAATATTTGAAAACCCGCCAAAACTCATCCAAAAATATTTTCAAACCCGCCAAAATAGAAAACCAGACAGAAGTGATCAATACATTCGAAAAAACCTGACAAAACATGATAAAGCCCACCAAAGCTAATCCAAACACACCAAAAACTGGGCTAAACAGAATCAAAACAAATCAAAACAAATCTAAACCATTTAAAAACCGGCCAAAATATTTCAAAACCCATCAAAACTAATCAAAACCTTCCGAATACCCGCCAAAACATTCCAAATACCCGCCAAAATATTTTAAAACCCGCCAAAATGAATCCAAACATTCCAAAACCTGCCAACACAATAAAAACAACTCAAGAGAATACAAAACATTCTAAAACCCAACCAAAACATTCCGAAAACCCGCCAAAACATCATCAAAGCAAATCAAAACCAACCAAAATATTCCAAAAAGCCGCCAAAATAATTTAGACCCGCAAAACTCATCAAAACATTCTGAAAAGATGCCAAAACATTAGAAAACCAGCCAGAACTGATCAAAACATTCAAAAAACTTGGCAAAACATCATAAAAACAAATCAAAACCAACCAAAACATTCCGAAAACCCGCCAAAACATCATCAAAACAAATCAAAACCAACCAAAATATTCCGAAAACCCGCCAAAATAATTTAGACCCGCAAAACTCATCAAAACATTCTGAAAAGATGCCAAAACATTAGAAAACCAGCCAGAACTGATCAAAACATTCAAAAAACTTGGCAAAACATCATAAAAACAAATCAAATCCAACCGAAACATTCCAAAAACCAGCCAAAATATTTTAAAACCCGCCAAAAGGAATCCAAATGTTCCACAACCTGCCAAGACAATAAAAGCAACAAAAGAGAAAACAAAACATTCTAAAACACCACCAAAATATTCTGAAAACCCGCCAAAACCTCATAAAAACAAATCAAAACAAACCAAACAATAGGAGGAACACGGCAACATATTGGCACACAAGAGACGGAGAACGCGGCACCTTCTAGGAGGCCAAGAAGGAAGCCGCACAACACCTGCACTGTGTCTGCAACTTTCAAACTGCTAGAAGCTAGTGGCTTGCCACTGGCCTGCCTCTTCAATTGCCATTAGCATTCCAATGGAAGCTATTCTTGGACAACTTTGCTCTGCTTGCTGCTAGTTCTGCCCCAGCCTACCATAGATAACCTTGCTCTTCCCTTGAGGCTCTGAGATGCCAAGAACTTGTCAACTTCAAAGGGCGGGCCGGGCTACATCTACTCAGCTGCCACAGTTTCTCCTTGCTAGACCTAGTGGGAAACCATTTGGCTGAGATGCAGAAGGCAAGAAACGCAGAATACGGAGACGCGGAGCTGTCCCAAGTGCCGCTGCCAGGCGTCTTTCCGCAGAAGGAGCGCCCCGGAGCGCACCGCAACCGGCACCGTCATCTCTGCGCAAAGAGCCAAAATATTTTCAAACCCACCAAAACTCATCCAAAAATATTTTCAAACCCGCCAAAATAGAAAACCAGACAGAAGTGATCAATACATTAGAAAAAACCTGACAAAACATGATAAAGCCCACCAAAGCTAATCCAAACACACCAAAAACTGGGCTAAACAGAATCAAAACAAATCAAAACAAATCTAAACGTTCTAAAAACCGGCCAAAATATTTCAAAACCCGTCAAAACTAATCAAAACATTCCAAATACCCGCCAAAACATTCCAAATACCAGCCAAAATATTTTAAAACCCGCCAAAATGAATCCAAACGTTCCAAAACCTGCCAACACAATATAAACAACTCAAGAGAAAACAAAACATCCTAAAACCCAACTAAAACATTCCGAAAACCCGCCAAAACATCATCAAAACAAATCAAAACCAACCAAAATATTCCGAAACTCGCCAAAATAATTTAGACCCACAAAACTCATCAAAAGATTCTGAAAAGATGACAAAACATTAGAAAACCAGCCAGAACTGATCAAAACATTCAAAAAACTTGGCAAAACATAATCAAAACACTCCAAATACCCGACAAAATATTTTAAAACCTGCCAAAAGGAATCCAAATGTTCCACAACCTGTCAACACAATAAAAACAGCAAAAGAGAAAACAAAACATTCTAAAACACCACCAAAATATTCCGAAAACCCGCCAAAACATCATAAAAACAAATCAAAACAAACCAAACAATAGGAGGAACACGGCAACATATTGGCACACAAGAGACGGAGAGCGCGGCACCTTCTAGGAGGCCAAGAAGGAAGCCGCACAACACCTGCACTGTGTCTGCAACTTTCAAACTGCTAGAAGCTAGTGGCTTGCCACTGGCCTGCCTCTTCAATTGCCATTAGCATTCCAATGGAAGCTATTCTTGGACAACTTTGCTCTGCTTGCTGCTAGTTCTGCCCCAGCCTACCATAGATAACCTTGCTCTTCCCTTGAGGCTCTGAGATGCCAAGAACTTGTCAACTTCAAAGGGCGGGCCGGGCTACATCTACTCAGCTGCCACAGTTTCTCCTTGCTAGACCTAGTGGGAAAGCATTTTGCTGAGATGCAGAAGGCAAGAAACGCAGAATACGGAGACGCAGAGCTGTCCCAAGTGCCGCTGCCAGGCGTCGTTCCGCAGAAGGAGCGCCCCGAAGCGCACCGCAACCGGCACCGTCATCTCTGCGCAAAGAGCCAAAATATTTTCAAACCTGCCAAAACTCATCCAAAAATATTTTTAAACCCGCCAAAATAGAAAACCAGACAGAAGTGATCAATACATTCGAAAAAACCTGACAAAGCATGATAAAGCCCACCAAAGCTAATCCAAACACACCAAAAACTGGGCTAAACAGAATCAAAACAAATCAAAACAAATCTAAAACTCTTAAAAACCGGCCAAAATATTTCAAAACCCATCAAAACTAATCAAAACCTTCCGAATACCCGCCAAAACATTCCAAATACCCGCCAAAATATTTTAAAACCTGCCAAAATGAATCCAAACATTCCAAAACCTGCCAACACAATAAAAACAACTCAAGAGAATACAAAACATTCTAAAACCCAACCAAAACATTCCGAAAACCCGCCAAAACATCATCAAAACAAATCAAAACCAACCAAAATATTCCGAAAACCCGACAAAATAATTTAGACCCGCAAAACTCATCAAAACATTCTGAAAAGATGCCAAAACATTAGAAAACCAGCCAGAACTGATCAAAACATTCAAAAAACTTGGCAAAACATCATAAAAACAAATCAAATCCAACTGAAACATTCCAAAAACCAGCCAAAATATTTTAAAACCCGCCAAAAGGAATCCAAACCTTCCACAACCTGCCAAGACAATAAAAGCAACACAAGAGAAAACAAAACATTCTAAAACACCACCAAAATATTCCGAAAACCCGCCAAAACCTCATAAAAACAAATCAAAACAAACCAAACAATAGGAGGAACACGGCAACATATTGGCACACAAGAGACGGAGAACGCGGCACCTTCTAGGAGGCCAAGAAGGAAGCCGCACAACACCTGCACTGTGTCTGCAACTTTCAAACTGCTAGAAGCTAGTGGCTTGCCACTGGCCTGCCTCTTCAATTGCCATTAGCATTCCAATGGAAGCTATTCTTGGACAACTTTGCTCTGCTTGCTGCTAGTTCTGCCCCAGCCTACCATAGATAACCTTGCTCTTCCCTTGAGGCTCTGAGATGCCAAGAACTTGTCAACTTCAAAGGGCGGGCCGGGCTACATCTACTCAGCTGCCACAGTTTCTCCTTGCTAGACCTAGTGGGAAAGCATTTTGCTGAGATGCAGAAGGCAAGAAACGCAGAATACGGAGACGCGGAGCTGTCCCAAGTGCCGCTGCCAGGCGTCTTTCCGCAGAAGGAGCGCCCCGGAGCGCACCGCAACCGGCACCGTCATCTCTGCGCAAAGAGCCAAAATATTTTCAAACCCACCAAAACTCATCCAAAAATATTTTCAAACCCGCCAAAATAGAAAACCAGACAGAAGTGATCAATACATTCGAAAAAACGTGACAAAACATGATAAAGCCCACCAAAGCTAATCCAAACACACCAAAAACTGGGCTAAACAGAATCAAAACAAATCAAAACAAATCTAAACGTTCTAAAAACCGGCCAAAATATTTCAAAACCCGTCAAAACTAATCAAAACCTTCCGAATACCTGCCAAAACATTCCAAATACCCGCCAAAAGATTTTAAAACCCGCCAAAAGGAATCCAAACATTCCAAAACCTGCCAACACAATATAAACAACTCAAGAGAAAACAAAACATCCTAAAACCCAACTAAAACATTCCGAAAACCCGCCAAAACATCATCAAAACAAATCAAAACCAACCAAAATATTCCAAAAACTCGCCAAAATAATTTAGACCCACAAAACTCATCAAAATATTCTGAAAAGATGACAAAACATTAGAAAACCAGCCTGAACTGATCAAAACATTCAAAAAACTTGGCAAAACCTCATAAAAACAAATCAAAACCAATCGAAACATTCAAAAAACCTGACAAAATAGTTTAGAACCTGCCAAAACTGATCAAAACATTCTGAAAAGATGCCAAAATACTAGAAAACCAGTCAGAAGTGATCAAAACTTTCAATAACTTGCCAAAACATAATCAAAACAAATGAAAGCAAACGAAAACATTCCAAATACCCGACAAAATATTTTAAAACCCGCCAAAAGGAATCCAAATGTTCCACAACCTGCCAACACAATAAAAACAACACAAGAGAAAACAAAACATTCTGAAACACCACCAAAACATTCCGAAAACCTGCCAAAACATCATAAAAACAATTCAAAACCAACCAAAAAATAAGAGGAACACGGCAACATATTGGCACACAAGAGACGGAGAGCGCGGCACCTTCTAGGAGGCCAAGAAGGAAGCCGCACAACACCTGCACTGTGTCTGCAACTTTCAAACTGCTAGAAGCTAGTGGCTTGCCACTGGCCTGCCTCTTCAATTGCCATTAGCATTCCAATGGAAGCTATTCTTGGACAACTTTGCTCTGCTTGCTGCTAGTTCTGCCCCAGCCTACCATAGATAACCTTGCTCTTCCCTTGAGGCTCTGAGATGCCAAGAACTTGTCAACTTCAAAGGGCGGGCCGGGCTACATCTACTCAGCTGCCACAGTTTCTCCGTGCTAGACCTAGTGGGAAAGCATTTTGCTGAGATGCAGAAGGCAAGAAATGCAGAATACGGAGACGCGGAGCTGTCCCAAGTGCCGCTGCCAGGCGTCTTTCCGCAGAAGGAGCGCCCCGGAGCGCACCGCAACCGGCACCGTCATCTCTGCGCAAAGAGCCAAAATCTTTGAAAACCCGCCAAAACTCATCCAAAAATATTTTCAAACCCGCCAAAATAGAAAACCAGACAGAAGTGATCAATACATTCGAAAAAACCTGACAAAACATGATAAAGCCCACCAAAGCTAATCCAAACACACCAAAAACTGGGCTAAACAGAATCAAAACAAATCAAAACGAATGTAAACCATTTAAAAACCGGCCAAAATATTTCAAAACCCATCAAAACTAATCAAAACCTTCCGAATACCCGCCAAAACATTCCAAATACCAGCCAAAATATTTTAAAACCCGCCAAAATGAATCCAAACATTCCAAAACCTGCCAACACAATAAAAACAACTCAAGAGAATACAAAACATTCTAAAACCCAACCAAAACATTCCGAAAACCCGCCAAAACATCATCAAAGCAAATCAAAACCAACCAAAATATTCCGAAAACCCGCCAAAATAATTTAGACCCGCAAAACTCATCAAAACATTCTGAAAAGATGCCAAAACATTAGAAAACCAGCCAGAACTGATCAAAACATTCAAAAAACTTGGCAAAACATCATAAAAACAAATCAAAACCAACCAAAACATTCCGAAAACCCGCCAAAACATCATCAAAACAAATCAAAACCAACCAAAATATTCCGAAAACCCGCCAAAATAATTTAGACCCGCAAAACTCATCAAAACATTCTGAAAAGATGCCAAAACATTAGAAAACCAGCCAGAACTGATCAAAACATTCAAAAAACTTGGCAAAACATCATAAAAACAAATCAAAACCAACCAGAACATTCCGAAAACCCTCCAAAACATCATAAAAACAAATCAAAACAAACCAAACAATAGGAGGAACACGGCAACATATTGGCACGCAAGAGACGGAGAGCGCGGCACCTTCTAGGAGGCCAAGAAGGAAGCCGCACAACACCTGCACTGTGTCTGCGACTTTCAAACTGCTAGAAGATAGTGGCCTGCCTCTTCAATTGCCATTAGCATTCCAATGGAAGCTATTCTTGGACAACTTTGCTGTGCTTGTACCATAGATAACCTTGCTCTTCCCTTGAGGCTCTGAGATGCCAAGAACTTGTCAACTTCAAAGGGCGGGCTGGGCTACATCTACTCAGCTGCCACAGTTTCTCCGTGCTAGACCTAGTCGGAAAGCATTTTGCTGAGATGCAGAAGGCAAGAAACGCAGAATACGGAGACGCGGAGCTGTCCCAAGTGCCGCTGCCAGGCGTCTTTCCGCAGAAGGAGCGCCCCGGAGCGCACCGCAACCGGCACCGTCATCTCTGCGCAAAGAGCCAAAATCTTTGAAAACCCGCCAAAACTAATCCAAAAATATTTTCAAACCCGCCAAAATAGAAAACCAGACAGAAGTGATCAATACATTCGAAAAAACCTGACAAAACATGATAAAGCCCACCAAAGCTAATCCAAACACACCAAAAACTGGGCTAAACAGAATCAAAACAAATCAAAACAAATCTAAACCTTCTAAAAACAGGCCAACATATTTCAAAACCCGTCAAAACTAATCAAAACATTCCGAATACCCGCCAAAACATTCCAAATACCCGCCAAAATATTTGAAAACCCGCCAAAAGGAATCCAAACGTTCCAAAACCTGCCAACACAATAAAAACAACACAAGAGAAAACAAAACATTTTAAAAAACGACAAAAACATTCCGAAAACCTGACAAAACATCATAAAAACAAATCAAAACCAACCAAAACATTCCGAAAACCCGACAAAATACTTTAGAACCTGAAAAAACTCATCAAAACATTCTGAAAAGATGCCAAAATACTAGAAAACCAGTCAGAAGTGATCAAAACTTTCAATAACTTGCCAAAACATAATCAAAACACTCCAAATACCCGACAAAATATTTTAAAACCCGCCAAAAGGAATCCAAATGTTCCACAACCTGTCAACACAATAAAAACAGCAAAAGAGAAAACAAAACATTCTAAAACACCACCAAAATATTCCGAAAACCCGCCAAAACATCATAAAAACAAATCAAAACAAACCAAACAATAGGAGGAACACGGCAACATATTGGCACACAAGAGACGGAGAGCGCGGCACCTTCTAGGAGGCCAAGAAGGAAGCCGCACAACACCTGCACTGTGTCTGCAACTTTCAAACTGCTAGAAGCTAGTGGCTTGCCACTGGCCTGCCTCTTCAATTGCCATTAGCATTCCAATGGAAGCTATTCTTGGACAACTTTGCTCTGCTTGCTGCTAGTTCTGCCCCAGCCTACCATAGATAACCTTGCTCTTCCCTTGAGGCTCTGAGATGCCAAGAACTTGTCAACTTCAAAGGGCGGGCCGGGCTACATCTACTCAGCTGCCACAGTTTCTCCTTGCTAGACCTAGTGGGAAAGCATTTTGCTGAGATGCAGAAGGCAAGAAACGCAGAATACGGAGACGCAGAGCTGTCCCAAGTGCCGCTGCCAGGCGTCGTTCCGCAGAAGGAGCGCCCCGAAGCGCACCGCAACCGGCACCGTCATCTCTGCGCAAAGAGCCAAAATATTTTCAAACCTGCCAAAACTCATCCAAAAATATTTTTAAACCCGCCAAAATAGAAAACCAGACAGAAGTGATCAATACATTCGAAAAAACCTGACAAAGCATGATAAAGCCCACCAAAGCTAATCCAAACACACCAAAAACTGGGCTAAACAGAATCAAAACAAATCAAAACAAATCTAAACCTCTTAAAAACCGGCCAAAATATTTCAAAACCCATCAAAACTAATCAAAACCTTCCGAATACCCGCCAAAACATTCCAAATACCCGCCAAAATATTTTAAAACCTGCCAAAATGAATCCAAACATTCCAAAACCTGCCAACACAATAAAAACAACTCAAGAGAATACAAAACATTCTAAAACCCAACCAAAACATTCCGAAAACCCGCCAAAACATCATCAAAACAAATCAAAACCAACCAAAATATTCCGAAAACCCGCCAAAATAATTTAGACCCGCAAAACTCATCAAAACATTCTGAAAAGATGCCAAAACATTAGAAAACCAGCCAGAACTGATCAAAACATTCAAAAAACTTGGCAAAACATCATAAAAACAAATCAAATCCAACTGAAACATTCCAAAAACCAGCCAAAATATTTTAAAACCCGCCAAAAGGAATCCAAACCTTCCACAACCTGCCAAGACAATAAAAGCAACACAAGAGAAAACAAAACATTCTAAAACACCACCAAAATATTCCGAAAACCCGCCAAAACCTCATAAAAACAAATCAAAACAAACCAAACAATAGGAGGAACACGGCAACATATTGGCACACAAGAGACGGAGAACGCGGCACCTTCTAGGAGGCCAAGAAGGAAGCCGCACAACACCTGCACTGTGTCTGCAACTTTCAAACTGCTAGAAGCTAGTGGCTTGCCACTGGCCTGCCTCTTCAATTGCCATTAGCATTCCAATGGAAGCTATTCTTGGACAACTTTGCTCTGCTTGCTGCTAGTTCTGCCCCAGCCTACCATAGATAACCTTGCTCTTCCCTTGAGGCTCTGAGATGCCAAGAACTTGTCAACTTCAAAGGGCGGGCCGGGCTACATCTACTCAGCTGCCACAGTTTCTCCTTGCTAGACCTAGTGGGAAAGCATTTTGCTGAGATGCAGAAGGCAAGAAACGCACAATACGGAGACGCGGAGCTGTCCCAAGTGCCGCTGCCAGGCGTCTTTCCGCAGAAGGACCGCCCCGGAGCGCACCGCAACCGGCACCGTCATCTCTGCGCAAAGAGCCAAAATATTTTCAAACCCACCAAAACTCATCCAAAAATATTTTCAAACCCGCCAAAATAGAAAACCAGACAGAAGTGATCAATACATTCGAAAAAACCTGACAAAACATGATAAAGCCCACCAAAGCTAATCCAAACACACCAAAAACTGGGCAAAACAGAATCAAAACAAATCAAAACAAATCTAAACGTTCTAAAAACCGGCCAAAATATTTCAAAACCCGTCAAAACTAATCAAAACATTCCAAATACCCGCCAAAACATTCCAAATACCAGCCAAAATATTTTAAAACCCGCCAAAATGAATCCAAACGTTCCAAAACCTGCCAACACAATATAAACAACTCAAGAGAAAACAAAACATCCTAAAACCCAACTAAAACATTCCGAAAACCCGCCAAAACATCATCAAAACAAATCAAAACCAACCAAAATATTCCGAAAACTCGCCAAAATAATTTAGACCCACAAAACTCATCAAAAGATTCTGAAAAGATGACAAAACATTAGAAAACCAGCCTGAACTGATCAAAACATTCAAAAAACTTGGCAAAACCTCATAAAAACAAATCAAAACCAATCGAAACATTCAAAAAACCTGACAAAATAGTTTAGAACCTGCCAAAACTGATCAAAACATTCTGAAAAGATGCCAAAATACTAGAAAACCAGTCAGAAGTGATCAAAACTTTCAATAACTTGCCAAAACATAATCAAAACAAATGAAAGCAAACGAAAACATTCCAAATACCCGACAAAATATTTTAAAACCCGCCAAAAGGAATCCAAATGTTCCACAACCTGCCAACACAATAAAAACAACACAAGAGAAAACAAAACATTCTGAAACACCACCAAAACATTCCGAAAACCTGCCAAAACATCATAAAAACAATTCAAAACCAACCAAAAAATAAGAGGAACACGGCAACATATTGGCACACAAGAGACGGAGAGCGCGGCACCTTCTAGGAGGCCAAGAAGGAAGCCGCACAACACCGGCACTGTGTCTGCAACTTTCAAACTGCTAGAAGCTAGTGGCTTGCCACTGGCCTGCCTCTTCAATTGCCATTAGCATTCCAATGGAAGCTATTCTTGGACAACTTTGCTCTGCTTGCTGCTAGTTCTGCCCCAGCCTACCATAGATAACCTTGCTCTTCCCTTGAGGCTCTGAGATGCCAAGAACTTGTCAACTTCAAAGGGCGGGCCGGGCTACATCTACTCAGCTGCCACAGTTTCTCCTTGCTAGACCTAGTGGGAAAGCATTTTGCTGAGATGCAGAAGGCAAGAAATGCAGAATACGGAGACGCGGAGCTGTCCCAAGTGCCGCTGCCAGGCGTCTTTCCGCAGAAGGACCGCCCCGGAGCGCACCGCAACCGGCACCGTCATCTCTGTGCAAAGAGCCAAAATATTTGAAAACCCGCCAAAACTCATCCAAAAATATTTTCAAACCCGCCAAAATAGAAAACCAGACAGAAGTGATCAATACATTCGAAAAAACCTGACAAAACATGATAAAGCCCACCAAAGCTAATCCAAACACACCAAAAACTGGGCTAAACAGAATCAAAACAAATCAAAACAAATCTAAACCATTTAAAAACCGGCCAAAATATTTCAAAACCCATCAAAACTAATCAAAACCTTCCGAATACCCGCCAAAACATTCCAAATACCCGCCAAAATATTTTAAAACCCGCCAAAATGAATCCAAACATTCCAAAACCTGCCAACACAATAAAAACAACTCAAGAGAATACAAAACATTCTAAAACCCAACCAAAACATTCCGAAAACCCGCCAAAACATCATCAAAGCAAATCAAAACCAACCAAAATATTCCGAAAAGCCGCCAAAATAATTTAGACCCGCAAAACTCATCAAAACATTCTGAAAAGATGCCAAAACATTAGAAAACCAGCCAGAACTGATCAAAACATTCAAAAAACTTGGCAAAACATCATAAAAACAAATCAAAACCAACCAAAACATTCCGAAAACCCGCCAAAACATCATCAAAACAAATCAAAACCAACCAAAATATTCCGAAAACACGCCAAAATAATTTAGACCCGCAAAACTCATCAAAACATTCTGAAAAGATGCCAAAACATTAGAAAACCAGCCAGAACTGATCAAAACATTCAAAAAACTTGGCAAAACATCATAAAAACAAATCAAATCCAACCGAAACATTCCAAAAACCAGCCAAAATATTTTAAAACCCGCCAAAAGGAATCCAAACCTTCCACAACCTGCCAAGACAATAAAAGCAACACAAGAGAAAACAAAACATTCTAAAACACCACCAAAATATTCTGAAAACCCGCCAAAACCTCATAAAAACAAATCAAAACAAACCAAACAATAGGAGGAACACGGCAACATATTGGCACACAAGAGACGGAGAACGCGGCACCTTCTAGGAGGCCAAGAAGGAAGCCGCACAACACCTGCACTGTGTCTGCAACTTTCAAACTGCTAGAAGCTAGTGGCTTGCCACTGGCCTGCCTCTTCAATTGCCATTAGCATTCCAATGGAAGCTATTCTTGGACAACTTTGCTCTGCTTGCTGCTAGTTCTGCCCCAGCCTACCATAGATAACCTTGCTCTTCCCTTGAGGCTCTGAGATGCCAAGAACTTGTCAACTTCAAAGGGCGGGCCGGGCTACATCTACTCAGCTGCCACAGTTTCTCCTTGCTAGACCTAGTGGGAAAGCATTTTGCTGAGATGCAGAAGGCAAGAAACGCACAATACGGAGACGCGGAGCTGTCCCAAGTGCCGCTGCCAGGCGTCTTTCCGCAGAAGGAGCGCCCCGGAGCGCACCGCAACCGGCACCGTCATCTCTGCGCAAAGAGCCAAAATCTTTGAAAACCCACCAAAACTCATCCAAAAATATTTTCAAACCCGCCAAAATAGAAAACCAGACAGAAGTGATCAATACATTCGAAAAAACCTGACAAAACATGATAAAGCCCACCAAAGCTAATCCAAACACACCAAAAACTGGGCTAAACAGAATCAAAACAAATCAAAACAAATCTAAACGTTCTAAAAACCGGCCAAAATATTTCAAAACCCGTCAAAACTAATCAAAACATTCCAAATACCCGCCAAAACATTCCAAATACCAGCCAAAATATTTTAAAACCCGCCAAAATGAATCCAAACGTTCCAAAACCTGCCAACACAATATAAACAACTCAAGAGAAAACAAAACATCCTAAAACCCAACTAAAACATTCCGAAAACCCGCCAAAACATCATCAAAACAAATCAAAACCAACCAAAATATTCCGAAAACTCGCCAAAATAATTTAGACCCACAAAACTCATCAAAAGATTCTGAAAAGATGACAAAACATTAGAAAACCAGCCTGAACTGATCAAAACATTCAAAAAACTTGGCAAAACCTCATAAAAACAAATCAAAACCAATCGAAACATTCAAAAAACCTGACAAAATAGTTTAGAACCTGCCAAAACTGATCAAAACATTCTGAAAAGATGCCAAAATACTAGAAAACCAGTCAGAAGTGATCAAAACTTTCAATAACTTGCCAAAACATAATCAAAACAAATGAAAGCAAACGAAAACATTCCAAATACCCGACAAAATATTTTAAAACCCGCCAAAAGGAATCCAAATGTTCCACAACCTGCCAACACAATAAAAACAACACAAGAGAAAACAAAACATTCTGAAACACCACCAAAACATTCCGAAAACCTGCCAAAACATCATAAAAACAATTCAAAACCAACCAAAAAATAAGAGGAACACGGCAACATATTGGCACACAAGAGACGGAGAGCGCGGCACCTTCTAGGAGGCCAAGAAGGAAGCCGCACAACACCGGCACTGTGTCTGCAACTTTCAAACTGCTAGAAGCTAGTGGCTTGCCACTGGCCTGCCTCTTCAATTGCCATTAGCATTCCAATGGAAGCTATTCTTGGACAACTTTGCTCTGCTTGCTGCTAGTTCTGCCCCAGCCTACCATAGATAACCTTGCTCTTCCCTTGAGGCTCTGAGATGCCAAGAACTTGTCAACTTCAAAGGGCGGGCCGGGCTACATCTACTCAGCTGCCACAGTTTCTCCTTGCTAGACCTAGTGGGAAAGCATTTTGCTGAGATGCAGAAGGCAAGAAATGCAGAATACGGAGACGCAGAGCTGTCCCAAGTGCCGCTGCCAGGCGTCTTTCCGCAGAAGGACCGCCCCGGAGCGCACCGCAACCGGCACCGTCATCTCTGTGCAAAGAGCCAAAATATTTGAAAACCCGCCAAAACTCATCCAAAAATATTTTCAAACCCGCCAAAATAGAAAACCAGACAGAAGTGATCAATACATTCGAAAAAACCTGACAAAACATGATAAAGCCCACCAAAGCTAATCCAAACACACCAAAAACTGGGCTAAACAGAATCAAAACAAATCAAAACAAATCTAAACCATTTAAAAACCGGCCAAAATATTTCAAAACCCATCAAAACTAATCAAAACCTTCCGAATACCCGCCAAAACATTCCAAATACCCGCCAAAATATTTTAAAACCCGCCAAAATGAATCCAAACATTCCAAAACCTGCCAACACAATAAAAACAACTCAAGAGAATACAAAACATTCTAAAACCCAACCAAAACATTCCGAAAACCCGCCAAAACATCATCAAAGCAAATCAAAACCAACCAAAATATTCCAAAAAGCCGCCAAAATAATTTAGACCCGCAAAACTCATCAAAACATTCTGAAAAGATGCCAAAACATTAGAAAACCAGCCAGAACTGATCAAAACATTCAAAAAACTTGGCAAAACATCATAAAAACAAATCAAAACCAACCAAAACATTCCGAAAACCCGCCAAAACATCATCAAAACAAATCAAAACCAACCAAAATATTCCGAAAACCCGCCAAAATAATTTAGACCCGCAAAACTCATCAAAACATTCTGAAAAGATGCCAAAACATTAGAAAACCAGCCAGAACTGATCAAAACATTCAAAAAACTTGGCAAAACATCATAAAAACAAATCAAATCCAACCGAAACATTCCAAAAACCAGCCAAAATATTTTAAAACCCGCCAAAAGGAATCCAAATGTTCCACAACCTGCCAAGACAATAAAAGCAACAAAAGAGAAAACAAAACATTCTAAAACACCACCAAAATATTCTGAAAACCCGCCAAAACCTCATAAAAACAAATCAAAACAAACCAAACAATAGGAGGAACACGGCAACATATTGGCACACAAGAGACGGAGAACGCGGCACCTTCTAGGAGGCCAAGAAGGAAGCCGCACAACACCTGCACTGTGTCTGCAACTTTCAAACTGCTAGAAGCTAGTGGCTTGCCACTGGCCTGCCTCTTCAATTGCCATTAGCATTCCAATGGAAGCTATTCTTGGACAACTTTGCTCTGCTTGCTGCTAGTTCTGCCCCAGCCTACCATAGATAACCTTGCTCTTCCCTTGAGGCTCTGAGATGCCAAGAACTTGTCAACTTCAAAGGGCGGGCCGGGCTACATCTACTCAGCTGCCACAGTTTCTCCTTGCTAGACCTAGTGGGAAAGCATTTTGCTGAGATGCAGAAGGCAAGAAACGCAGAATACGGAGACGCGGAGCTGTCCCAAGTGCCGCTGCCAGGCGTCTTTCCGCAGAAGGAGCGCCCCGGAGCGCACCGCAACCGGCACCGTCATCTCTGCGCAAAGAGCCAAAATCTTTGAAAACCCACCAAAACTCATCCAAAAATATTTTCAAACCCGCCAAAATAGAAAACCAGACAGAAGTGATCAATACATTAGAAAAAACCTGACAAAACATGATAAAGCCCACCAAAGCTAATCCAAACACACCAAAAACTGGGCTAAACAGAATCAAAACAAATCAAAACAAATCTAAACGTTCTAAAAACCGGCCAAAATATTTCAAAACCCGTCAAAACTAATCAAAACATTCCAAATACCCGCCAAAACATTCCAAATACCAGCCAAAATATTTTAAAACCCGCCAAAATGAATCCAAACGTTCCAAAACCTGCCAACACAATATAAACAACTCAAGAGAAAACAAAACATCCTAAAACCCAACTAAAACATTCCGAAAACCCGCCAAAACATCATCAAAACAAATCAAAACCAACCAAAATATTCCGAAACTCGCCAAAATAATTTAGACCCACAAAACTCATCAAAAGATTCTGAAAAGATGACAAAACATTAGAAAACCAGCCAGAACTGATCAAAACATTCAAAAAACTTGGCAAAACATAATCAAAACACTCCAAATACCCGACAAAATATTTTAAAACCCGCCAAAAGGAATCCAAATGTTCCACAACCTGTCAACACAATAAAAACAGCAAAAGAGAAAACAAAACATTCTAAAACACCACCAAAATATTCCGAAAACCCGCCAAAACATCATAAAAACAAATCAAAACAAACCAAACAATAGGAGGAACACGGCAACATATTGGCACACAAGAGACGGAGAGCGCGGCACCTTCTAGGAGGCCAAGAAGGAAGCCGCACAACACCTGCACTGTGTCTGCAACTTTCAAACTGCTAGAAGCTAGTGGCTTGCCACTGGCCTGCCTCTTCAATTGCCATTAGCATTCCAATGGAAGCTATTCTTGGACAACTTTGCTCTGCTTGCTGCTAGTTCTGCCCCAGCCTACCATAGATAACCTTGCTCTTCCCTTGAGGCTCTGAGATGCCAAGAACTTGTCAACTTCAAAGGGCGGGCCGGGCTACATCTACTCAGCTGCCACAGTTTCTCCTTGCTAGACCTAGTGGGAAAGCATTTTGCTGAGATGCAGAAGGCAAGAAACGCAGAATACGGAGACGCAGAGCTGTCCCAAGTGCCGCTGCCAGGCGTCGTTCCGCAGAAGGAGCGCCCCGAAGCGCACCGCAACCGGCACCGTCATCTCTGCGCAAAGAGCCAAAATATTTTCAAACCTGCCAAAACTCATCCAAAAATATTTTTAAACCCGCCAAAATAGAAAACCAGACAGAAGTGATCAATACATTCGAAAAAACCTGACAAAGCATGATAAAGCCCACCAAAGCTAATCCAAACACACCAAAAACTGGGCTAAACAGAATCAAAACAAATCAAAACAAATCTAAAACTCTTAAAAACCGGCCAAAATATTTCAAAACCCATCAAAACTAATCAAAACCTTCCGAATACCCGCCAAAACATTCCAAATACCCGCCAAAATATTTTAAAACCTGCCAAAATGAATCCAAACATTCCAAAACCTGCCAACACAATAAAAACAACTCAAGAGAATACAAAACATTCTAAAACCCAACCAAAACATTCCGAAAACCCGCCAAAACATCATCAAAACAAATCAAAACCAACCAAAATATTCCGAAAACCCGACAAAATAATTTAGACCCGCAAAACTCATCAAAACATTCTGAAAAGATGCCAAAACATTAGAAAACCAGCCAGAACTGATCAAAACATTCAAAAAACTTGGCAAAACATCATAAAAACAAATCAAATCCAACTGAAACATTCCAAAAACCAGCCAAAATATTTTAAAACCCGCCAAAAGGAATCCAAACCTTCCACAACCTGCCAAGACAATAAAAGCAACACAAGAGAAAACAAAACATTCTAAAACACCACCAAAATATTCCGAAAACCCGCCAAAACCTCATAAAAACAAATCAAAACAAACCAAACAATAGGAGGAACACGGCAACATATTGGCACACAAGAGACGGAGAACGCGGCACCTTCTAGGAGGCCAAGAAGGAAGCCGCACAACACCTGCACTGTGTCTGCAACTTTCAAACTGCTAGAAGCTAGTGGCTTGCCACTGGCCTGCCTCTTCAATTGCCATTAGCATTCCAATGGAAGCTATTCTTGGACAACTTTGCTCTGCTTGCTGCTAGTTCTGCCCCAGCCTACCATAGATAACCTTGCTCTTCCCTTGAGGCTCTGAGATGCCAAGAACTTGTCAACTTCAAAGGGCGGGCCGGGCTACATCTACTCAGCTGCCACAGTTTCTCCTTGCTAGACCTAGTGGGAAAGCATTTTGCTGAGATGCAGAAGGCAAGAAACGCAGAATACGGAGACGCGGAGCTGTCCCAAGTGCCGCTGCCAGGCGTCTTTCCGCAGAAGGAGCGCCCCGGAGCGCACCGCAACCGGCACCGTCATCTCTGCGCAAAGAGCCAAAATATTTTCAAACCCACCAAAACTCATCCAAAAATATTTTCAAACCCGCCAAAATAGAAAACCAGACAGAAGTGATCAATACATTCGAAAAAACGTGACAAAACATGATAAAGCCCACCAAAGCTAATCCAAACACACCAAAAACTGGGCTAAACAGAATCAAAACAAATCAAAACAAATCTAAACGTTCTAAAAACCGGCCAAAATATTTCAAAACCCGTCAAAACTAATCAAAACCTTCCGAATACCTGCCAAAACATTCCAAATACCCGCCAAAAGATTTTAAAACCCGCCAAAAGGAATCCAAACATTCCAAAACCTGCCAACACAATATAAACAACTCAAGAGAAAACAAAACATCCTAAAACCCAACTAAAACATTCCGAAAACCCGCCAAAACATCATCAAAACAAATCAAAACCAACCAAAATATTCCAAAAACTCGCCAAAATAATTTAGACCCACAAAACTCATCAAAATATTCTGAAAAGATGACAAAACATTAGAAAACCAGCCTGAACTGATCAAAACATTCAAAAAACTTGGCAAAACCTCATAAAAACAAATCAAAACCAATCGAAACATTCAAAAAACCTGACAAAATAGTTTAGAACCTGCCAAAACTGATCAAAACATTCTGAAAAGATGCCAAAATACTAGAAAACCAGTCAGAAGTGATCAAAACTTTCAATAACTTGCCAAAACATAATCAAAACAAATGAAAGCAAACGAAAACATTCCAAATACCCGACAAAATATTTTAAAACCCGCCAAAAGGAATCCAAATGTTCCACAACCTGCCAACACAATAAAAACAACACAAGAGAAAACAAAACATTCTGAAACACCACCAAAACATTCCGAAAACCTGCCAAAACATCATAAAAACAATTCAAAACCAACCAAAAAATAAGAGGAACACGGCAACATATTGGCACACAAGAGACGGAGAGCGCGGCACCTTCTAGGAGGCCAAGAAGGAAGCCGCACAACACCTGCACTGTGTCTGCAACTTTCAAACTGCTAGAAGCTAGTGGCTTGCCACTGGCCTGCCTCTTCAATTGCCATTAGCATTCCAATGGAAGCTATTCTTGGACAACTTTGCTCTGCTTGCTGCTAGTTCTGCCCCAGCCTACCATAGATAACCTTGCTCTTCCCTTGAGGCTCTGAGATGCCAAGAACTTGTCAACTTCAAAGGGCGGGCCGGGCTACATCTACTCAGCTGCCACAGTTTCTCCGTGCTAGACCTAGTGGGAAAGCATTTTGCTGAGATGCAGAAGGCAAGAAATGCAGAATACGGAGACGCGGAGCTGTCCCAAGTGCCGCTGCCAGGCGTCTTTCCGCAGAAGGAGCGCCCCGGAGCGCACCGCAACCGGCACCGTCATCTCTGCGCAAAGAGCCAAAATCTTTGAAAACCCGCCAAAACTCATCCAAAAATATTTTCAAACCCGCCAAAATAGAAAACCAGACAGAAGTGATCAATACATTCGAAAAAACCTGACAAAACATGATAAAGCCCACCAAAGCTAATCCAAACACACCAAAAACTGGGCTAAACAGAATCAAAACAAATCAAAACGAATGTAAACCATTTAAAAACCGGCCAAAATATTTCAAAACCCATCAAAACTAATCAAAACCTTCCGAATACCCGCCAAAACATTCCAAATACCAGCCAAAATATTTTAAAACCCGCCAAAATGAATCCAAACATTCCAAAACCTGCCAACACAATAAAAACAACTCAAGAGAATACAAAACATTCTAAAACCCAACCAAAACATTCCGAAAACCCGCCAAAACATCATCAAAGCAAATCAAAACCAACCAAAATATTCCGAAAACCCGCCAAAATAATTTAGACCCGCAAAACTCATCAAAACATTCTGAAAAGATGCCAAAACATTAGAAAACCAGCCAGAACTGATCAAAACATTCAAAAAACTTGGCAAAACATCATAAAAACAAATCAAAACCAACCAAAACATTCCGAAAACCCGCCAAAACATCATCAAAACAAATCAAAACCAACCAAAATATTCCGAAAACCCGCCAAAATAATTTAGACCCGCAAAACTCATCAAAACATTCTGAAAAGATGCCAAAACATTAGAAAACCAGCCAGAACTGATCAAAACATTCAAAAAACTTGGCAAAACATCATAAAAACAAATCAAAACCAACCAGAACATTCCGAAAACCCTCCAAAACATCATAAAAACAAATCAAAACAAACCAAACAATAGGAGGAACACGGCAACATATTGGCACGCAAGAGACGGAGAGCGCGGCACCTTCTAGGAGGCCAAGAAGGAAGCCGCACAACACCTGCACTGTGTCTGCGACTTTCAAACTGCTAGAAGATAGTGGCCTGCCTCTTCAATTGCCATTAGCATTCCAATGGAAGCTATTCTTGGACAACTTTGCTGTGCTTGTACCATAGATAACCTTGCTCTTCCCTTGAGGCTCTGAGATGCCAAGAACTTGTCAACTTCAAAGGGCGGGCTGGGCTACATCTACTCAGCTGCCACAGTTTCTCCGTGCTAGACCTAGTCGGAAAGCATTTTGCTGAGATGCAGAAGGCAAGAAACGCAGAATACGGAGACGCGGAGCTGTCCCAAGTGCCGCTGCCAGGCGTCTTTCCGCAGAAGGAGCGCCCCGGAGCGCACCGCAACCGGCACCGTCATCTCTGCGCAAAGAGCCAAAATCTTTGAAAACCCGCCAAAACTAATCCAAAAATATTTTCAAACCCGCCAAAATAGAAAACCAGACAGAAGTGATCAATACATTCGAAAAAACCTGACAAAACATGATAAAGCCCACCAAAGCTAATCCAAACACACCAAAAACTGGGCTAAACAGAATCAAAACAAATCAAAACAAATCTAAACCTTCTAAAAACAGGCCAACATATTTCAAAACCCGTCAAAACTAATCAAAACATTCCGAATACCCGCCAAAACATTCCAAATACCCGCCAAAATATTTGAAAACCCGCCAAAAGGAATCCAAACGTTCCAAAACCTGCCAACACAATAAAAACAACACAAGAGAAAACAAAACATTTTAAAAAACGACAAAAACATTCCGAAAACCTGACAAAACATCATAAAAACAAATCAAAACCAACCAAAACATTCCGAAAACCCGACAAAATACTTTAGAACCTGAAAAAACTCATCAAAACATTCTGAAAAGATGCCAAAATACTAGAAAACCAGTCAGAAGTGATCAAAACTTTCAATAACTTGCCAAAACATAATCAAAACACTCCAAATACCCGACAAAATATTTTAAAACCCGCCAAAAGGAATCCAAATGTTCCACAACCTGTCAACACAATAAAAACAGCAAAAGAGAAAACAAAACATTCTAAAACACCACCAAAATATTCCGAAAACCCGCCAAAACATCATAAAAACAAATCAAAACAAACCAAACAATAGGAGGAACACGGCAACATATTGGCACACAAGAGACGGAGAGCGCGGCACCTTCTAGGAGGCCAAGAAGGAAGCCGCACAACACCTGCACTGTGTCTGCAACTTTCAAACTGCTAGAAGCTAGTGGCTTGCCACTGGCCTGCCTCTTCAATTGCCATTAGCATTCCAATGGAAGCTATTCTTGGACAACTTTGCTCTGCTTGCTGCTAGTTCTGCCCCAGCCTACCATAGATAACCTTGCTCTTCCCTTGAGGCTCTGAGATGCCAAGAACTTGTCAACTTCAAAGGGCGGGCCGGGCTACATCTACTCAGCTGCCACAGTTTCTCCTTGCTAGACCTAGTGGGAAAGCATTTTGCTGAGATGCAGAAGGCAAGAAACGCAGAATACGGAGACGCAGAGCTGTCCCAAGTGCCGCTGCCAGGCGTCGTTCCGCAGAAGGAGCGCCCCGAAGCGCACCGCAACCGGCACCGTCATCTCTGCGCAAAGAGCCAAAATATTTTCAAACCTGCCAAAACTCATCCAAAAATATTTTTAAACCCGCCAAAATAGAAAACCAGACAGAAGTGATCAATACATTCGAAAAAACCTGACAAAGCATGATAAAGCCCACCAAAGCTAATCCAAACACACCAAAAACTGGGCTAAACAGAATCAAAACAAATCAAAACAAATCTAAACCTCTTAAAAACCGGCCAAAATATTTCAAAACCCATCAAAACTAATCAAAACCTTCCGAATACCCGCCAAAACATTCCAAATACCCGCCAAAATATTTTAAAACCTGCCAAAATGAATCCAAACATTCCAAAACCTGCCAACACAATAAAAACAACTCAAGAGAATACAAAACATTCTAAAACCCAACCAAAACATTCCGAAAACCCGCCAAAACATCATCAAAACAAATCAAAACCAACCAAAATATTCCGAAAACCCGCCAAAATAATTTAGACCCGCAAAACTCATCAAAACATTCTGAAAAGATGCCAAAACATTAGAAAACCAGCCAGAACTGATCAAAACATTCAAAAAACTTGGCAAAACATCATAAAAACAAATCAAATCCAACTGAAACATTCCAAAAACCAGCCAAAATATTTTAAAACCCGCCAAAAGGAATCCAAACCTTCCACAACCTGCCAAGACAATAAAAGCAACACAAGAGAAAACAAAACATTCTAAAACACCACCAAAATATTCCGAAAACCCGCCAAAACCTCATAAAAACAAATCAAAACAAACCAAACAATAGGAGGAACACGGCAACATATTGGCACACAAGAGACGGAGAACGCGGCACCTTCTAGGAGGCCAAGAAGGAAGCCGCACAACACCTGCACTGTGTCTGCAACTTTCAAACTGCTAGAAGCTAGTGGCTTGCCACTGGCCTGCCTCTTCAATTGCCATTAGCATTCCAATGGAAGCTATTCTTGGACAACTTTGCTCTGCTTGCTGCTAGTTCTGCCCCAGCCTACCATAGATAACCTTGCTCTTCCCTTGAGGCTCTGAGATGCCAAGAACTTGTCAACTTCAAAGGGCGGGCCGGGCTACATCTACTCAGCTGCCACAGTTTCTCCTTGCTAGACCTAGTGGGAAAGCATTTTGCTGAGATGCAGAAGGCAAGAAACGCACAATACGGAGACGCGGAGCTGTCCCAAGTGCCGCTGCCAGGCGTCTTTCCGCAGAAGGACCGCCCCGGAGCGCACCGCAACCGGCACCGTCATCTCTGCGCAAAGAGCCAAAATATTTTCAAACCCACCAAAACTCATCCAAAAATATTTTCAAACCCGCCAAAATAGAAAACCAGACAGAAGTGATCAATACATTCGAAAAAACCTGACAAAACATGATAAAGCCCACCAAAGCTAATCCAAACACACCAAAAACTGGGCAAAACAGAATCAAAACAAATCAAAACAAATCTAAACGTTCTAAAAACCGGCCAAAATATTTCAAAACCCGTCAAAACTAATCAAAACATTCCAAATACCCGCCAAAACATTCCAAATACCAGCCAAAATATTTTAAAACCCGCCAAAATGAATCCAAACGTTCCAAAACCTGCCAACACAATATAAACAACTCAAGAGAAAACAAAACATCCTAAAACCCAACTAAAACATTCCGAAAACCCGCCAAAACATCATCAAAACAAATCAAAACCAACCAAAATATTCCGAAAACTCGCCAAAATAATTTAGACCCACAAAACTCATCAAAAGATTCTGAAAAGATGACAAAACATTAGAAAACCAGCCTGAACTGATCAAAACATTCAAAAAACTTGGCAAAACCTCATAAAAACAAATCAAAACCAATCGAAACATTCAAAAAACCTGACAAAATAGTTTAGAACCTGCCAAAACTGATCAAAACATTCTGAAAAGATGCCAAAATACTAGAAAACCAGTCAGAAGTGATCAAAACTTTCAATAACTTGCCAAAACATAATCAAAACAAATGAAAGCAAACGAAAACATTCCAAATACCCGACAAAATATTTTAAAACCCGCCAAAAGGAATCCAAATGTTCCACAACCTGCCAACACAATAAAAACAACACAAGAGAAAACAAAACATTCTGAAACACCACCAAAACATTCCGAAAACCTGCCAAAACATCATAAAAACAATTCAAAACCAACCAAAAAATAAGAGGAACACGGCAACATATTGGCACACAAGAGACGGAGAGCGCGGCACCTTCTAGGAGGCCAAGAAGGAAGCCGCACAACACCGGCACTGTGTCTGCAACTTTCAAACTGCTAGAAGCTAGTGGCTTGCCACTGGCCTGCCTCTTCAATTGCCATTAGCATTCCAATGGAAGCTATTCTTGGACAACTTTGCTCTGCTTGCTGCTAGTTCTGCCCCAGCCTACCATAGATAACCTTGCTCTTCCCTTGAGGCTCTGAGATGCCAAGAACTTGTCAACTTCAAAGGGCGGGCCGGGCTACATCTACTCAGCTGCCACAGTTTCTCCTTGCTAGACCTAGTGGGAAAGCATTTTGCTGAGATGCAGAAGGCAAGAAATGCAGAATACGGAGACGCGGAGCTGTCCCAAGTGCCGCTGCCAGGCGTCTTTCCGCAGAAGGAGCGCCCCGGAGCGCACCGCAACCGGCACCGTCATCTCTGTGCAAAGAGCCAAAATCTTTGAAAACCCGCCAAAACTCATCCAAAAATATTTTCAAACCCGCCAAAATAGAAAACCAGACAGAAGTGATCAATACATTCGAAAAAACCTGACAAAACATGATAAAGCCCACCAAAGCTAATCCAAACACACCAAAAACTGGGCTAAACAGAATCAAAACAAATCAAAACAAATCTAAACCATTTAAAAACCGGCCAAAATATTTCAAAACCCATCAAAACTAATCAAAACCTTCCGAATACCCGCCAAAACATTCCAAATACCCGCCAAAATATTTTAAAACCCGCCAAAATGAATCCAAACATTCCAAAACCTGCCAACACAATAAAAACAACTCAAGAGAATACAAAACATTCTAAAACCCAACCAAAACATTCCGAAAACCCGCCAAAACATCATCAAAGCAAATCAAAACCAACCAAAATATTCCGAAAAGCCGCCAAAATAATTTAGACCCGCAAAACTCATCAAAACATTCTGAAAAGATGCCAAAACATTAGAAAACCAGCCAGAACTGATCAAAACATTCAAAAAACTTGGCAAAACATCATAAAAACAAATCAAAACCAACCAAAACATTCCGAAAACCCGCCAAAACATCATCAAAACAAATCAAAACCAACCAAAATATTCCGAAAACACGCCAAAATAATTTAGACCCGCAAAACTCATCAAAACATTCTGAAAAGATGCCAAAACATTAGAAAACCAGCCAGAACTGATCAAAACATTCAAAAAACTTGGCAAAACATCATAAAAACAAATCAAATCCAACCGAAACATTCCAAAAACCAGCCAAAATATTTTAAAACCCGCCAAAAGGAATCCAAACCTTCCACAACCTGCCAAGACAATAAAAGCAACACAAGAGAAAACAAAACATTCTAAAACACCACCAAAATATTCTGAAAACCCGCCAAAACCTCATAAAAACAAATCAAAACAAACCAAACAATAGGAGGAACACGGCAACATATTGGCACACAAGAGACGGAGAACGCGGCACCTTCTAGGAGGCCAAGAAGGAAGCCGCACAACACCTGCACTGTGTCTGCAACTTTCAAACTGCTAGAAGCTAGTGGCTTGCCACTGGCCTGCCTCTTCAATTGCCATTAGCATTCCAATGGAAGCTATTCTTGGACAACTTTGCTCTGCTTGCTGCTAGTTCTGCCCCAGCCTACCATAGATAACCTTGCTCTTCCCTTGAGGCTCTGAGATGCCAAGAACTTGTCAACTTCAAAGGGCGGGCCGGGCTACATCTACTCAGCTGCCACAGTTTCTCCTTGCTAGACCTAGTGGGAAAGCATTTTGCTGAGATGCAGAAGGCAAGAAACGCACAATACGGAGACGCGGAGCTGTCCCAAGTGCCGCTGCCAGGCGTCTTTCCGCAGAAGGAGCGCCCCGGAGCGCACCGCAACCGGCACCGTCATCTCTGCGCAAAGAGCCAAAATCTTTGAAAACCCACCAAAACTCATCCAAAAATATTTTCAAACCCGCCAAAATAGAAAACCAGACAGAAGTGATCAATACATTCGAAAAAACCTGACAAAACATGATAAAGCCCACCAAAGCTAATCCAAACACACCAAAAACTGGGCTAAACAGAATCAAAACAAATCAAAACAAATCTAAACGTTCTAAAAACCGGCCAAAATATTTCAAAACCCGTCAAAACTAATCAAAACATTCCAAATACCCGCCAAAACATTCCAAATACCAGCCAAAATATTTTAAAACCCGCCAAAATGAATCCAAACGTTCCAAAACCTGCCAACACAATATAAACAACTCAAGAGAAAACAAAACATCCTAAAACCCAACTAAAACATTCCGAAAACCCGCCAAAACATCATCAAAACAAATCAAAACCAACCAAAATATTCCGAAAACTCGCCAAAATAATTTAGACCCACAAAACTCATCAAAAGATTCTGAAAAGATGACAAAACATTAGAAAACCAGCCTGAACTGATCAAAACATTCAAAAAACTTGGCAAAACCTCATAAAAACAAATCAAAACCAATCGAAACATTCAAAAAACCTGACAAAATAGTTTAGAACCTGCCAAAACTGATCAAAACATTCTGAAAAGATGCCAAAATACTAGAAAACCAGTCAGAAGTGATCAAAACTTTCAATAACTTGCCAAAACATAATCAAAACAAATGAAAGCAAACGAAAACATTCCAAATACCCGACAAAATATTTTAAAACCCGCCAAAAGGAATCCAAATGTTCCACAACCTGCCAACACAATAAAAACAACACAAGAGAAAACAAAACATTCTGAAACACCACCAAAACATTCCGAAAACCTGCCAAAACATCATAAAAACAATTCAAAACCAACCAAAAAATAAGAGGAACACGGCAACATATTGGCACACAAGAGACGGAGAGCGCGGCACCTTCTAGGAGGCCAAGAAGGAAGCCGCACAACACCTGCACTGTGTCTGCAACTTTCAAACTGCTAGAAGCTAGTGGCTTGCCACTGGCCTGCCTCTTCAATTGCCATTAGCATTCCAATGGAAGCTATTCTTGGACAACTTTGCTCTGCTTGCTGCTAGTTCTGCCCCAGCCTACCATAGATAACCTTGCTCTTCCCTTGAGGCTCTGAGATGCCAAGAACTTGTCAACTTCAAAGGGCGGGCCGGGCTACATCTACTCAGCTGCCACAGTTTCTCCTTGCTAGACCTAGTGGGAAAGCATTTTGCTGAGATGCAGAAGGCAAGAAATGCAGAATACGGAGACGCGGAGCTGTCCCAAGTGCCGCTGCCAGGCGTCTTTCCGCAGAAGGACCGCCCCGGAGCGCACCGCAACCGGCACCGTCATCTCTGTGCAAAGAGCCAAAATATTTGAAAACCCGCCAAAACTCATCCAAAAATATTTTCAAACCCGCCAAAATAGAAAACCAGACAGAAGTGATCAATACATTCGAAAAAACCTGACAAAACATGATAAAGCCCACCAAAGCTAATCCAAACACACCAAAAACTGGGCTAAACAGAATCAAAACAAATCAAAACAAATCTAAACCATTTAAAAACCGGCCAAAATATTTCAAAACCCATCAAAACTAATCAAAACCTTCCGAATACCCGCCAAAACATTCCAAATACCCGCCAAAATATTTTAAAACCCGCCAAAATGAATCCAAACATTCCAAAACCTGCCAACACAATAAAAACAACTCAAGAGAATACAAAACATTCTAAAACCCAACCAAAACATTCCGAAAACCCGCCAAAACATCATCAAAGCAAATCAAAACCAACCAAAATATTCCGAAAAGCCGCCAAAATAATTTAGACCCGCAAAACTCATCAAAACATTCTGAAAAGATGCCAAAACATTAGAAAACCAGCCAGAACTGATCAAAACATTCAAAAAACTTGGCAAAACATCATAAAAACAAATCAAAACCAACCAAAACATTCCGAAAACCCGCCAAAACATCATCAAAACAAATCAAAACCAACCAAAATATTCCGAAAACACGCCAAAATAATTTAGACCCGCAAAACTCATCAGAACATTCTGAAAAGATGCCAAAACATTAGAAAACCAGCCAGAACTGATCAAAACATTCAAAAAACTTGGCAAAACATCATAAAAACAAATCAAATCCAACCGAAACATTCCAAAAACCAGCCAAAATATTTTAAAACCCGCCAAAAGGAATCCAAATGTTCCACAACCTGCCAAGACAATAAAAGCAACAAAAGAGAAAACAAAACATTCTAAAACACCACCAAAATATTCTGAAAACCCGCCAAAACCTCATAAAAACAAATCAAAACAAACCAAACAATAGGAGGAACACGGCAACATATTGGCACACAAGAGACGGAGAACGCGGCACCTTCTAGGAGGCCAAGAAGGAAGCCGCACAACACCTGCACTGTGTCTGCAACTTTCAAACTGCTAGAAGCTAGTGGCTTGCCACTGGCCTGCCTCTTCAATTGCCATTAGCATTCCAATGGAAGCTATTCTTGGACAACTTTGCTCTGCTTGCTGCTAGTTCTGCCCCAGCCTACCATAGATAACCTTGCTCTTCCCTTGAGGCTCTGAGATGCCAAGAACTTGTCAACTTCAAAGGGCGGGCCGGGCTACATCTACTCAGCTGCCACAGTTTCTCCTTGCTAGACCTAGTGGGAAAGCATTTTGCTGAGATGCAGAAGGCAAGAAACGCAGAATACGGAGACGCGGAGCTGTCCCAAGTGCCGCTGCCAGGCGTCTTTCCGCAGAAGGAGCGCCCCGGAGCGCACCGCAACCGGCACCGTCATCTCTGCGCAAAGAGCCAAAATCTTTGAAAACCCACCAAAACTCATCCAAAAATATTTTCAAACCCGCCAAAATAGAAAACCAGACAGAAGTGATCAATACATTCGAAAAAACCTGACAAAACATGATAAAGCCCACCAAAGCTAATCCAAACACACCAAAAACTGGGCTAAACAGAATCAAAACAAATCAAAACAAATCGAAACCTTCTAAAAACCCGCCAAAATATTTCAAAACCCGTCAAAACTAATCAAAACATTCCAAATACCCGCCAAAACATTCCAAATACCAGCCAAAATATTTTAAAACCCGCCAAAATGAATCCAAACGTTCCAAAACCTGCCAACACAATATAAACAACTCAAGAGAATACAAAACATTCTAAAACCCAACCAAAACATTCCGAAAACCCGCCAAAACATCATCAAAACAAATCAAAACCAACCAAAATATTCCGAAAACCCGCCAAAATAATTTAGACCCGCATAACTCATCAAAACATTCTGAAAAGATGCCAAAACATTAGAAAACCAGCCAGAACTGATCAAAACATTCAAAAAACTTGGCAAAACATCATAAAAACAAATCAAATCCAACCGAAACATTCCAAAAACCAGCCAAAATATTTTAAAACCCGCCAAAAGGAATCCAAACCTTCCACAACCTGCCAAGACAATAAAAGCAACACAAGAGAAAACAAAACATTCTAAAACACCACCAAAATATTCTGAAAACCCGCCAAAACCTCATAAAAACAAATCAAAACAAACCAAACAATAGGAGGAACACGGCAACATATTGGCACACAAGAGACGGAGAACGCGGCACCTTCTAGGAGGCCAAGAAGGAAGCCGCACAACACCTGCACTGTGTCTGCAACTTTCAAACTGCTAGAAGCTAGTGGCTTGCCACTGGCCTGCCTCTTCAATTGCCATTAGCATTCCAATGGAAGCTATTCTTGGACAACTTTGCTCTGCTTGCTGCTAGTTCTGCCCCAGCCTACCATAGATAACCTTGCTCTTCCCTTGAGGCTCTGAGATGCCAAGAACTTGTCAACTTCAAAGGGCGGGCCGGGCTACATCTACTCAGCTGCCACAGTTTCTCCTTGCTAGACCTAGTGGGAAAGCATTTTGCTGAGATGCAGAAGGCAAGAAACGCACAATACGGAGACGCGGAGCTGTCCCAAGTGCCGCTGCCAGGCGTCTTTCCGCAGAAGGAGCGCCCCGGAGCGCACCGCAACCGGCACCGTCATCTCTGCGCAAAGAGCCAAAATCTTTGAAAACCCACCAAAACTCATCCAAAAATATTTTCAAACCCGCCAAAATAGAAAACCAGACAGAAGTGATCAATACATTCGAAAAAACCTGACAAAACATGATAAAGCCCACCAAAGCTAATCCAAACACACCAAAAACTGGGCTAAACAGAATCAAAACAAATCAAAACAAATCTAAACGTTCTAAAAACCGGCCAAAATATTTCAAAACCCGTCAAAACTAATCAAAACATTCCAAATACCCGCCAAAACATTCCAAATACCAGCCAAAATATTTTAAAACCCGCCAAAATGAATCCAAACGTTCCAAAACCTGCCAACACAATATAAACAACTCAAGAGAAAACAAAACATCCTAAAACCCAACTAAAACATTCCGAAAACCCGCCAAAACATCATCAAAACAAATCAAAACCAACCAAAATATTCCGAAAACTCGCCAAAATAATTTAGACCCACAAAACTCATCAAAAGATTCTGAAAAGATGACAAAACATTAGAAAACCAGCCTGAACTGATCAAAACATTCAAAAAACTTGGCAAAACCTCATAAAAACAAATCAAAACCAATCGAAACATTCAAAAAACCTGACAAAATAGTTTAGAACCTGCCAAAACTGATCAAAACATTCTGAAAAGATGCCAAAATACTAGAAAACCAGTCAGAAGTGATCAAAACTTTCAATAACTTGCCAAAACATAATCAAAACAAATGAAAGCAAACGAAAACATTCCAAATACCCGACAAAATATTTTAAAACCCGCCAAAAGGAATCCAAATGTTCCACAACCTGCCAACACAATAAAAACAACACAAGAGAAAACAAAACATTCTGAAACACCACCAAAACATTCCGAAAACCTGCCAAAACATCATAAAAACAATTCAAAACCAACCAAAAAATAAGAGGAACACGGCAACATATTGGCACACAAGAGACGGAGAGCGCGGCACCTTCTAGGAGGCCAAGAAGGAAGCCGCACAACACCTGCACTGTGTCTGCAACTTTCAAACTGCTAGAAGCTAGTGGCTTGCCACTGGCCTGCCTCTTCAATTGCCATTAGCATTCCAATGGAAGCTATTCTTGGACAACTTTGCTCTGCTTGCTGCTAGTTCTGCCCCAGCCTACCATAGATAACCTTGCTCTTCCCTTGAGGCTCTGAGATGCCAAGAACTTGTCAACTTCAAAGGGCGGGCCGGGCTACATCTACTCAGCTGCCACAGTTTCTCCTTGCTAGACCTAGTGGGAAAGCATTTTGCTGAGATGCAGAAGGCAAGAAATGCAGAATACGGAGACGCGGAGCTGTCCCAAGTGCCGCTGCCAGGCGTCTTTCCGCAGAAGGACCGCCCCGGAGCGCACCGCAACCGGCACCGTCATCTCTGTGCAAAGAGCCAAAATATTTGAAAACCCGCCAAAACTCATCCAAAAATATTTTCAAACCCGCCAAAATAGAAAACCAGACAGAAGTGATCAATACATTCGAAAAAACCTGACAAAACATGATAAAGCCCACCAAAGCTAATCCAAACACACCAAAAACTGGGCTAAACAGAATCAAAACAAATCAAAACAAATCTAAACCATTTAAAAACCGGCCAAAATATTTCAAAACCCATCAAAACTAATCAAAACCTTCCGAATACCCGCCAAAACATTCCAAATACCCGCCAAAATATTTTAAAACCCGCCAAAATGAATCCAAACATTCCAAAACCTGCCAACACAATAAAAACAACTCAAGAGAATACAAAACATTCTAAAACCCAACCAAAACATTCCGAAAACCCGCCAAAACATCATCAAAGCAAATCAAAACCAACCAAAATATTCCGAAAAGCCGCCAAAATAATTTAGACCCGCAAAACTCATCAAAACATTCTGAAAAGATGCCAAAACATTAGAAAACCAGCCAGAACTGATCAAAACATTCAAAAAACTTGGCAAAACATCATAAAAACAAATCAAAACCAACCAAAACATTCCGAAAACCCGCCAAAACATCATCAAAACAAATCAAAACCAACCAAAATATTCCGAAAACACGCCAAAATAATTTAGACCCGCAAAACTCATCAGAACATTCTGAAAAGATGCCAAAACATTAGAAAACCAGCCAGAACTGATCAAAACATTCAAAAAACTTGGCAAAACATCATAAAAACAAATCAAATCCAACCGAAACATTCCAAAAACCAGCCAAAATATTTTAAAACCCGCCAAAAGGAATCCAAATGTTCCACAACCTGCCAAGACAATAAAAGCAACAAAAGAGAAAACAAAACATTCTAAAACACCACCAAAATATTCTGAAAACCCGCCAAAACCTCATAAAAACAAATCAAAACAAACCAAACAATAGGAGGAACACGGCAACATATTGGCACACAAGAGACGGAGAACGCGGCACCTTCTAGGAGGCCAAGAAGGAAGCCGCACAACACCTGCACTGTGTCTGCAACTTTCAAACTGCTAGAAGCTAGTGGCTTGCCACTGGCCTGCCTCTTCAATTGCCATTAGCATTCCAATGGAAGCTATTCTTGGACAACTTTGCTCTGCTTGCTGCTAGTTCTGCCCCAGCCTACCATAGATAACCTTGCTCTTCCCTTGAGGCTCTGAGATGCCAAGAACTTGTCAACTTCAAAGGGCGGGCCGGGCTACATCTACTCAGCTGCCACAGTTTCTCCTTGCTAGACCTAGTGGGAAAGCATTTTGCTGAGATGCAGAAGGCAAGAAACGCAGAATACGGAGACGCGGAGCTGTCCCAAGTGCCGCTGCCAGGCGTCTTTCCGCAGAAGGAGCGCCCCGGAGCGCACCGCAACCGGCACCGTCATCTCTGCGCAAAGAGCCAAAATCTTTGAAAACCCACCAAAACTCATCCAAAAATATTTTCAAACCCGCCAAAATAGAAAACCAGACAGAAGTGATCAATACATTCGAAAAAACCTGACAAAACATGATAAAGCCCACCAAAGCTAATCCAAACACACCAAAAACTGGGCTAAACAGAATCAAAACAAATCAAAACAAATCGAAACCTTCTAAAAACCCGCCAAAATATTTCAAAACCCGTCAAAACTAATCAAAACATTCCAAATACCCGCCAAAACATTCCAAATACCAGCCAAAATATTTTAAAACCCGCCAAAATGAATCCAAACGTTCCAAAACCTGCCAACACAATATAAACAACTCAAGAGAATACAAAACATTCTAAAACCCAACCAAAACATTCCGAAAACCCGCCAAAACATCATCAAAACAAATCAAAACCAACCAAAATATTCCGAAAACCCGCCAAAATAATTTAGACCCGCAAAACTCATCAAAACATTCTGAAAAGATGCCAAAACATTAGAAAACCAGCCAGAACTGATCAAAACATTCAAAAAACTTGGCAAAACATCATAAAAACAAATCAAATCCAACTGAAACATTCCAAAAACCAGCCAAAATATTTTAAAACCCGCCAAAAGGAATCCAAACCTTCCACAACCTGCCAAGACAATAAAAGCAACACAAGAGAAAACAAAACATTCTAAAACACCACCAAAATATTCCGAAAACCCGCCAAAACCTCATAAAAACAAATCAAAACAAACCAAACAATAGGAGGAACACGGCAACATATTGGCACACAAGAGACGGAGAACGCGGCACCTTCTAGGAGGCCAAGAAGGAAGCCGCACAACACCTGCACTGTGTCTGCAACTTTCAAACTGCTAGAAGCTAGTGGCTTGCCACTGGCCTGCCTCTTCAATTGCCATTAGCATTCCAATGGAAGCTATTCTTGGACAACTTTGCTCTGCTTGCTGCTAGTTCTGCCCCAGCCTACCATAGATAACCTTGCTCTTCCCTTGAGGCTCTGAGATGCCAAGAACTTGTCAACTTCAAAGGGCGGGCCGGGCTACATCTACTCAGCTGCCACAGTTTCTCCTTGCTAGACCTAGTGGGAAAGCATTTTGCTGAGATGCAGAAGGCAAGAAACGCACAATACGGAGACGCGGAGCTGTCCCAAGTGCCGCTGCCAGGCGTCTTTCCGCAGAAGGAGCGCCCCGGAGCGCACCGCAACCGGCACCGTCATCTCTGTGCAAAGAGCCAAAATCTTTGAAAACCCGCCAAAACTCATCCAAAAATATTTTCAAACCCGCCAAAATAGAAAACCAGACAGAAGTGATCAATACATTCGAAAAAACCTGACAAAACATGATAAAGCCCACCAAAGCTAATCCAAACACACCAAAAACTGGGCTAAACAGAATCAAAACAAATCAAAACAAATCTAAACCATTTAAAAACCGGCCAAAATATTTCAAAACCCATCAAAACTAATCAAAACCTTCCGAATACCCGCCAAAACATTCCAAATACCCGCCAAAATATTTTAAAACCCGCCAAAATGAATCCAAACATTCCAAAACCTGCCAACACAATAAAAACAACTCAAGAGAATACAAAACATTCTAAAACCCAACCAAAACATTCCGAAAACCCGCCAAAACATCATCAAAGCAAATCAAAACCAACCAAAATATTCCGAAAAGCCGCCAAAATAATTTAGACCCGCAAAACTCATCAAAACATTCTGAAAAGATGCCAAAACATTAGAAAACCAGCCAGAACTGATCAAAACATTCAAAAAACTTGGCAAAACATCATAAAAACAAATCAAAACCAACCAAAACATTCCGAAAACCCGCCAAAACATCATCAAAACAAATCAAAACCAACCAAAATATTCCGAAAACACGCCAAAATAATTTAGACCCGCAAAACTCATCAGAACATTCTGAAAAGATGCCAAAACATTAGAAAACCAGCCAGAACTGATCAAAACATTCAAAAAACTTGGCAAAACATCATAAAAACAAATCAAATCCAACCGAAACATTCCAAAAACCAGCCAAAATATTTTAAAACCCGCCAAAAGGAATCCAAATGTTCCACAACCTGCCAAGACAATAAAAGCAACAAAAGAGAAAACAAAACATTCTAAAACACCACCAAAATATTCTGAAAACCCGCCAAAACCTCATAAAAACAAATCAAAACAAACCAAACAATAGGAGGAACACGGCAACATATTGGCACACAAGAGACGGAGAACGCGGCACCTTCTAGGAGGCCAAGAAGGAAGCCGCACAACACCTGCACTGTGTCTGCAACTTTCAAACTGCTAGAAGCTAGTGGCTTGCCACTGGCCTGCCTCTTCAATTGCCATTAGCATTCCAATGGAAGCTATTCTTGGACAACTTTGCTCTGCTTGCTGCTAGTTCTGCCCCAGCCTACCATAGATAACCTTGCTCTTCCCTTGAGGCTCTGAGATGCCAAGAACTTGTCAACTTCAAAGGGCGGGCCGGGCTACATCTACTCAGCTGCCACAGTTTCTCCTTGCTAGACCTAGTGGGAAAGCATTTTGCTGAGATGCAGAAGGCAAGAAACGCAGAATACGGAGACGCGGAGCTGTCCCAAGTGCCGCTGCCAGGCGTCTTTCCGCAGAAGGAGCGCCCCGGAGCGCACCGCAACCGGCACCGTCATCTCTGCGCAAAGAGCCAAAATCTTTGAAAACCCACCAAAACTCATCCAAAAATATTTTCAAACCCGCCAAAATAGAAAACCAGACAGAAGTGATCAATACATTCGAAAAAACCTGACAAAACATGATAAAGCCCACCAAAGCTAATCCAAACACACCAAAAACTGGGCTAAACAGAATCAAAACAAATCAAAACAAATCGAAACCTTCTAAAAACCCGCCAAAATATTTCAAAACCCGTCAAAACTAATCAAAACATTCCAAATACCCGCCAAAACATTCCAAATACCAGCCAAAATATTTTAAAACCCGCCAAAATGAATCCAAACGTTCCAAAACCTGCCAACACAATATAAACAACTCAAGAGAATACAAAACATTCTAAAACCCAACCAAAACATTCCGAAAACCCGCCAAAACATCATCAAAACAAATCAAAACCAACCAAAATATTCCGAAAACCCGCCAAAATAATTTAGACCCGCATAACTCATCAAAACATTCTGAAAAGATGCCAAAACATTAGAAAACCAGCCAGAACTGATCAAAACATTCAAAAAACTTGGCAAAACATCATAAAAACAAATCAAATCCAACTGAAACATTCCAAAAACCAGCCAAAATATTTTAAAACCCGCCAAAAGGAATCCAAACCTTCCACAACCTGCCAAGACAATAAAAGCAACACAAGAGAAAACAAAACATTCTAAAACACCACCAAAATATTCCGAAAACCCGCCAAAACCTCATAAAAACAAATCAAAACAAACCAAACAATAGGAGGAACACGGCAACATATTGGCACACAAGAGACGGAGAACGCGGCACCTTCTAGGAGGCCAAGAAGGAAGCCGCACAACACCTGCACTGTGTCTGCAACTTTCAAACTGCTAGAAGCTAGTGGCTTGCCACTGGCCTGCCTCTTCAATTGCCATTAGCATTCCAATGGAAGCTATTCTTGGACAACTTTGCTCTGCTTGCTGCTAGTTCTGCCCCAGCCTACCATAGATAACCTTGCTCTTCCCTTGAGGCTCTGAGATGCCAAGAACTTGTCAACTTCAAAGGGCGGGCCGGGCTACATCTACTCAGCTGCCACAGTTTCTCCTTGCTAGACCTAGTGGGAAAGCATTTTGCTGAGATGCAGAAGGCAAGAAACGCACAATACGGAGACGCGGAGCTGTCCCAAGTGCCGCTGCCAGGCGTCTTTCCGCAGAAGGAGCGCCCCGGAGCGCACCGCAACCGGCACCGTCATCTCTGCGCAAAGAGCCAAAATCTTTGAAAACCCACCAAAACTCATCCAAAAATATTTTCAAACCCGCCAAAATAGAAAACCAGACAGAAGTGATCAATACATTCGAAAAAACCTGACAAAACATGATAAAGCCCACCAAAGCTAATCCAAACACACCAAAAACTGGGCTAAACAGAATCAAAACAAATCAAAACAAATCGAAACGTTCTAAAAACCGGCCAAAATATTTCAAAACCCGTCAAAACTAATCAAAACATTCCAAATACCCGCCAAAACATTCCAAATACCAGCCAAAATATTTTAAAACCCGCCAAAATGAATCCAAACGTTCCAAAACCTGCCAACACAATATAAACAACTCAAGAGAAAACAAAACATCCTAAAACCCAACTAAAACATTCCGAAAACCCGCCAAAACATCATCAAAACAAATCAAAACCAACCAAAATATTCCGAAACTCGCCAAAATAATTTAGACCCACAAAACTCATCAAAAGATTCTGAAAAGATGACAAAACATTAGAAAACCAGCCAGAACTGATCAAAACATTCAAAAAACTTGGCAAAACATAATCAAAACACTCCAAATACCCGACAAAATATTTTAAAACCCGCCAAAAGGAATCCAAATGTTCCACAACCTGTCAACACAATAAAAACAGCAAAAGAGAAAACAAAACATTCTAAAACACCACCAAAATATTCCGAAAACCCGCCAAAACCTCATAAAAACAAATCAAAACAAACCAAACAATAGGAGGAACACGGCAACATATTGGCACACAAGAGACGGAGAACGCGGCACCTTCTAGGAGGCCAAGAAGGAAGCCGCACAACACCTGCACTGTGTCTGCAACTTTCAAACTGCTAGAAGCTAGTGGCTTGCCACTGGCCTGCCTCTTCAATTGCCATTAGCATTCCAATGGAAGCTATTCTTGGACAACTTTGCTCTGCTTGCTGCTAGTTCTGCCCCAGCCTACCATAGATAACCTTGCTCTTCCCTTGAGGCTCTGAGATGCCAAGAACTTGTCAACTTCAAAGGGCGGGCCGGGCTACATCTACTCAGCTGCCACAGTTTCTCCTTGCTAGACCTAGTGGGAAAGCATTTTGCTGAGATGCAGAAGGCAAGAAACGCACAATACGGAGACGCGGAGCTGTCCCAAGTGCCGCTGCCAGGCGTCTTTCCGCAGAAGGAGCGCCCCGGAGCGCACCGCAACCGGCACCGTCATCTCTGCGCAAAGAGCCAAAATATTTTCAAACCCACCAAAACTCATCCAAAAATATTTTCAAACCCGCCAAAATAGAAAACCAGACAGAAGTGATCAATACATTCGAAAAAACCTGACAAAACATGATAAAGCCCACCAAAGCTAATCCAAACACACCAAAAACTGGGCTAAACAGAATCAAAACAAATCAAAACAAATCTAAACGTTCTAAAAACCGGCCAAAATATTTCAAAACCCGTCAAAACTAATCAAAACATTCCAAATACCCGCCAAAACATTCCAAATACCAGCCAAAATATTTTAAAACCCGCCAAAATGAATCCAAACGTTCCAAAACCTGCCAACACAATATAAACAACTCAAGAGAAAACAAAACATCCTAAAACCCAACTAAAACATTCCGAAAACCCGCCAAAACATCATCAAAACAAATCAAAACCAACCAAAATATTCCGAAAACTCGCCAAAATAATTTAGACCCACAAAACTCATCAAAAGATTCTGAAAAGATGACAAAACATTAGAAAACCAGCCTGAACTGATCAAAACATTCAAAAAACTTGGCAAAACCTCATAAAAACAAATCAAAACCAATCGAAACATTCAAAAAACCTGACAAAATAGTTTAGAACCTGCCAAAACTGATCAAAACATTCTGAAAAGATGCCAAAATACTAGAAAACCAGTCAGAAGTGATCAAAACTTTCAATAACTTGCCAAAACATAATCAAAACAAATGAAAGCAAACGAAAACATTCCAAATACCCGCCAAAATATTTTAAAACCCGCCAAAAGGAATCCAAATGTTCCACAACCTGCCAACACAATAAAAACAACACAAGAGAAAACAAAACATTCTGAAACACCACCAAAACATTCCGAAAACCTGCCAAAACATCATAAAAACAATTCAAAACCAACCAAAAAATAAGAGGAACACGGCAACATATTGGCACACAAGAGACGGAGAGCGCGGCACCTTCTAGGAGGCCAAGAAGGAAGCCGCACAACACCGGCACTGTGTCTGCAACTTTCAAACTGCTAGAAGCTAGTGGCTTGCCACTGGCCTGCCTCTTCAATTGCCATTAGCATTCCAATGGAAGCTATTCTTGGACAACTTTGCTCTGCTTGCTGCTAGTTCTGCCCCAGCCTACCATAGATAACCTTGCTCTTCCCTTGAGGCTCTGAGATGCCAAGAACTTGTCAACTTCAAAGGGCGGGCCGGGCTACATCTACTCAGCTGCCACAGTTTCTCCTTGCTAGACCTAGTGGGAAAGCATTTTGCTGAGATGCAGAAGGCAAGAAATGCAGAATACGGAGACGCGGAGCTGTCCCAAGTGCCGCTGCCAGGCGTCTTTCCGCAGAAGGACCGCCCCGGAGCGCACCGCAACCGGCACCGTCATCTCTGTGCAAAGAGCCAAAATATTTGAAAACCCGCCAAAACTCATCCAAAAATATTTTCAAACCCGCCAAAATAGAAAACCAGACAGAAGTGATCAATACATTCGAAAAAACCTGACAAAGCATGATAAAGCCCACCAAAGCTAATCCAAACACACCAAAAACTGGGCTAAACAGAATCAAAACAAATCAAAACAAATCTAAACCTCTTAAAAACCGGCCAAAATATTTCAAAACCCATCAAAACTAATCAAAACCTTCCGAATACCCGCCAAAACATTCCAAATACCCGCCAAAATATTTTAAAACCCGCCAAAATGAATCCAAACATTCCAAAACCTGCCAACACAATAAAAACAACTCAAGAGAATACAAAACATTCTAAAACCCAACCAAAACATTCCGAAAACCCGCCAAAACATCATCAAAGCAAATCAAAACCAACCAAAATATTCCGAAAAGCCGCCAAAATAATTTAGACCCGCAAAACTCATCAAAACATTCTGAAAAGATGCCAAAACATTAGAAAACCAGCCAGAACTGATCAAAACATTCAAAAAACTTGGCAAAACATCATAAAAACAAATCAAAACCAACCAAAACATTCCGAAAACCCGCCAAAACATCATCAAAACAAATCAAAACCAACCAAAATATTCCGAAAACACGCCAAAATAATTTAGACCCGCAAAACTCATCAAAACATTCTGAAAAGATGCCAAAACATTAGAAAACCAGCCAGAACTGATCAAAACATTCAAAAAACTTGGCAAAACATCATAAAAACAAATCAAATCCAACCGAAACATTCCAAAAACCAGCCAAAATATTTTAAAACCCGCCAAAAGGAATCCAAATGTTCCACAACCTGCCAAGACAATAAAAGCAACAAAAGAGAAAACAAAACATTCTAAAACACCACCAAAATATTCTGAAAACCCGCCAAAACCTCATAAAAACAAATCAAAACAAACCAAACAATAGGAGGAACACGGCAACATATTGGCACACAAGAGACGGAGAACGCGGCACCTTCTAGGAGGCCAAGAAGGAAGCCGCACAACACCTGCACTGTGTCTGCAACTTTCAAACTGCTAGAAGCTAGTGGCTTGCCACTGGCCTGCCTCTTCAATTGCCATTAGCATTCCAATGGAAGCTATTCTTGGACAACTTTGCTCTGCTTGCTGCTAGTTCTGCCCCAGCCTACCATAGATAACCTTGCTCTTCCCTTGAGGCTCTGAGATGCCAAGAACTTGTCAACTTCAAAGGGCGGGCCGGGCTACATCTACTCAGCTGCCACAGTTTCTCCTTGCTAGACCTAGTGGGAAAGCATTTTGCTGAGATGCAGAAGGCAAGAAACGCACAATACGGAGACGCGGAGCTGTCCCAAGTGCCGCTGCCAGGCGTCTTTCCGCAGAAGGAGCGCCCCGGAGCGCACCGCAACCGGCACCGTCATCTCTGCGCAAAGAGCCAAAATATTTTCAAACCCACCAAAACTCATCCAAAAATATTTTCAAACCCGCCAAAATAGAAAACCAGACAGAAGTGATCAATACATTCGAAAAAACCTGACAAAACATGATAAAGCCCACCAAAGCTAATCCAAACACACCAAAAACTGGGCAAAACAGAATCAAAACAAATCAAAACAAATCTAAACGTTCTAAAAACCGGCCAAAATATTTCAAAACCCGTCAAAACTAATCAAAACATTCCAAATACCCGCCAAAACATTCCAAATACCAGCCAAAATATTTTAAAACCCGCCAAAATGAATCCAAACGTTCCAAAACCTGCCAACACAATATAAACAACTCAAGAGAAAACAAAACATCCTAAAACCCAACTAAAACATTCCGAAAACCCGCCAAAACATCATCAAAACAAATCAAAACCAACCAAAATATTCCGAAAACTCGCCAAAATAATTTAGACCCACAAAACTCATCAAAAGATTCTGAAAAGATGACAAAACATTAGAAAACCAGCCTGAACTGATCAAAACATTCAAAAAACTTGGCAAAACCTCATAAAAACAAATCAAAACCAATCGAAACATTCAAAAAACCTGACAAAATAGTTTAGAACCTGCCAAAACTGATCAAAACATTCTGAAAAGATGCCAAAATACTAGAAAACCAGTCAGAAGTGATCAAAACTTTCAATAACTTGCCAAAACATAATCAAAACAAATGAAAGCAAACGAAAACATTCCAAATACCCGACAAAATATTTTAAAACCCGCCAAAAGGAATCCAAATGTTCCACAACCTGCCAACACAATAAAAACAACACAAGAGAAAACAAAACATTCTGAAACACCACCAAAACATTCCGAAAACCTGCCAAAACATCATAAAAACAATTCAAAACCAACCAAAAAATAAGAGGAACACGGCAACATATTGGCACACAAGAGACGGAGAGCGCGGCACCTTCTAGGAGGCCAAGAAGGAAGCCGCACAACACCTGCACTGTGTCTGCAACTTTCAAACTGCTAGAAGCTAGTGGCTTGCCACTGGCCTGCCTCTTCAATTGCCATTAGCATTCCAATGGAAGCTATTCTTGGACAACTTTGCTCTGCTTGCTGCTAGTTCTGCCCCAGCCTACCATAGATAACCTTGCTCTTCCCTTGAGGCTCTGAGATGCCAAGAACTTGTCAACTTCAAAGGGCGGGCCGGGCTACATCTACTCAGCTGCCACAGTTTCTCCTTGCTAGACCTAGTGGGAAAGCATTTTGCTGAGATGCAGAAGGCAAGAAATGCAGAATACGGAGACGCGGAGCTGTCCCAAGTGCCGCTGCCAGGCGTCTTTCCGCAGAAGGACCGCCCCGGAGCGCACCGCAACCGGCACCGTCATCTCTGTGCAAAGAGCCAAAATATTTGAAAACCCGCCAAAACTCATCCAAAAATATTTTCAAACCCGCCAAAATAGAAAACCAGACAGAAGTGATCAATACATTCGAAAAAACCTGACAAAACATGATAAAGCCCACCAAAGCTAATCCAAACACACCAAAAACTGGGCTAAACAGAATCAAAACAAATCAAAACAAATCTAAACCATTTAAAAACCGGCCAAAATATTTCAAAACCCATCAAAACTAATCAAAACCTTCCGAATACCCGCCAAAACATTCCAAATACCCGCCAAAATATTTTAAAACCCGCCAAAATGAATCCAAACATTCCAAAACCTGCCAACACAATAAAAACAACTCAAGAGAATACAAAACATTCTAAAACCCAACCAAAACATTCCGAAAACCCGCCAAAACATCATCAAAGCAAATCAAAACCAACCAAAATATTCCGAAAAGCCGCCAAAATAATTTAGACCCGCAAAACTCATCAAAACATTCTGAAAAGATGCCAAAACATTAGAAAACCAGCCAGAACTGATCAAAACATTCAAAAAACTTGGCAAAACATCATAAAAACAAATCAAAACCAACCAAAACATTCCGAAAACCCGCCAAAACATCATCAAAACAAATCAAAACCAACCAAAATATTCCGAAAACACGCCAAAATAATTTAGACCCGCAAAACTCATCAGAACATTCTGAAAAGATGCCAAAACATTAGAAAACCAGCCAGAACTGATCAAAACATTCAAAAAACTTGGCAAAACATCATAAAAACAAATCAAATCCAACCGAAACATTCCAAAAACCAGCCAAAATATTTTAAAACCCGCCAAAAGGAATCCAAATGTTCCACAACCTGCCAAGACAATAAAAGCAACAAAAGAGAAAACAAAACATTCTAAAACACCACCAAAATATTCTGAAAACCCGCCAAAACCTCATAAAAACAAATCAAAACAAACCAAACAATAGGAGGAACACGGCAACATATTGGCACACAAGAGACGGAGAACGCGGCACCTTCTAGGAGGCCAAGAAGGAAGCCGCACAACACCTGCACTGTGTCTGCAACTTTCAAACTGCTAGAAGCTAGTGGCTTGCCACTGGCCTGCCTCTTCAATTGCCATTAGCATTCCAATGGAAGCTATTCTTGGACAACTTTGCTCTGCTTGCTGCTAGTTCTGCCCCAGCCTACCATAGATAACCTTGCTCTTCCCTTGAGGCTCTGAGATGCCAAGAACTTGTCAACTTCAAAGGGCGGGCCGGGCTACATCTACTCAGCTGCCACAGTTTCTCCTTGCTAGACCTAGTGGGAAAGCATTTTGCTGAGATGCAGAAGGCAAGAAACGCAGAATACGGAGACGCGGAGCTGTCCCAAGTGCCGCTGCCAGGCGTCTTTCCGCAGAAGGAGCGCCCCGGAGCGCACCGCAACCGGCACCGTCATCTCTGCGCAAAGAGCCAAAATCTTTGAAAACCCACCAAAACTCATCCAAAAATATTTTCAAACCCGCCAAAATAGAAAACCAGACAGAAGTGATCAATACATTCGAAAAAACCTGACAAAACATGATAAAGCCCACCAAAGCTAATCCAAACACACCAAAAACTGGGCTAAACAGAATCAAAACAAATCAAAACAAATCGAAACCTTCTAAAAACCCGCCAAAATATTTCAAAACCCGTCAAAACTAATCAAAACATTCCAAATACCCGCCAAAACATTCCAAATACCAGCCAAAATATTTTAAAACCCGCCAAAATGAATCCAAACGTTCCAAAACCTGCCAACACAATATAAACAACTCAAGAGAATACAAAACATTCTAAAACCCAACCAAAACATTCCGAAAACCCGCCAAAACATCATCAAAACAAATCAAAACCAACCAAAATATTCCGAAAACCCGCCAAAATAATTTAGACCCGCATAACTCATCAAAACATTCTGAAAAGATGCCAAAACATTAGAAAACCAGCCAGAACTGATCAAAACATTCAAAAAACTTGGCAAAACATCATAAAAACAAATCAAATCCAACTGAAACATTCCAAAAACCAGCCAAAATATTTTAAAACCCGCCAAAAGGAATCCAAACCTTCCACAACCTGCCAAGACAATAAAAGCAACACAAGAGAAAACAAAACATTCTAAAACACCACCAAAATATTCCGAAAACCCGCCAAAACCTCATAAAAACAAATCAAAACAAACCAAACAATAGGAGGAACACGGCAACATATTGGCACACAAGAGACGGAGAACGCGGCACCTTCTAGGAGGCCAAGAAGGAAGCCGCACAACACCTGCACTGTGTCTGCAACTTTCAAACTGCTAGAAGCTAGTGGCTTGCCACTGGCCTGCCTCTTCAATTGCCATTAGCATTCCAATGGAAGCTATTCTTGGACAACTTTGCTCTGCTTGCTGCTAGTTCTGCCCCAGCCTACCATAGATAACCTTGCTCTTCCCTTGAGGCTCTGAGATGCCAAGAACTTGTCAACTTCAAAGGGCGGGCCGGGCTACATCTACTCAGCTGCCACAGTTTCTCCTTGCTAGACCTAGTGGGAAAGCATTTTGCTGAGATGCAGAAGGCAAGAAACGCACAATACGGAGACGCGGAGCTGTCCCAAGTGCCGCTGCCAGGCGTCTTTCCGCAGAAGGAGCGCCCCGGAGCGCACCGCAACCGGCACCGTCATCTCTGCGCAAAGAGCCAAAATCTTTGAAAACCCACCAAAACTCATCCAAAAATATTTTCAAACCCGCCAAAATAGAAAACCAGACAGAAGTGATCAATACATTCGAAAAAACCTGACAAAACATGATAAAGCCCACCAAAGCTAATCCAAACACACCAAAAACTGGGCTAAACAGAATCAAAACAAATCAAAACAAATCTAAACGTTCTAAAAACCGGCCAAAATATTTCAAAACCCGTCAAAACTAATCAAAACATTCCAAATACCCGCCAAAACATTCCAAATACCAGCCAAAATATTTTAAAACCCGCCAAAATGAATCCAAACGTTCCAAAACCTGCCAACACAATATAAACAACTCAAGAGAAAACAAAACATCCTAAAACCCAACTAAAACATTCCGAAAACCCGCCAAAACATCATCAAAACAAATCAAAACCAACCAAAATATTCCGAAACTCGCCAAAATAATTTAGACCCACAAAACTCATCAAAAGATTCTGAAAAGATGACAAAACATTAGAAAACCAGCCTGAACTGATCAAAACATTCAAAAAACTTGGCAAAACCTCATAAAAACAAATCAAAACCAATCGAAACATTCAAAAAACCTGACAAAATAGTTTAGAACCTGCCAAAACTGATCAAAACATTCTGAAAAGATGCCAAAATACTAGAAAACCAGTCAGAAGTGATCAAAACTTTCAATAACTTGCCAAAACATAATCAAAACAAATGAAAGCAAACGAAAACATTCCAAATACCCGCCAAAATATTTTAAAACCCGCCAAAAGGAATCCAAATGTTCCACAACCTGCCAACACAATAAAAACAACACAAGAGAAAACAAAACATTCTGAAACACCACCAAAACATTCCGAAAACCTGCCAAAACATCATAAAAACAATTCAAAACCAACCAAAAAATAAGAGGAACACGGCAACATATTGGCACACAAGAGACGGAGAGCGCGGCACCTTCTAGGAGGCCAAGAAGGAAGCCGCACAACACCGGCACTGTGTCTGCAACTTTCAAACTGCTAGAAGCTAGTGGCTTGCCACTGGCCTGCCTCTTCAATTGCCATTAGCATTCCAATGGAAGCTATTCTTGGACAACTTTGCTCTGCTTGCTGCTAGTTCTGCCCCAGCCTACCATAGATAACCTTGCTCTTCCCTTGAGGCTCTGAGATGCCAAGAACTTGTCAACTTCAAAGGGCGGGCCGGGCTACATCTACTCAGCTGCCACAGTTTCTCCTTGCTAGACCTAGTGGGAAAGCATTTTGCTGAGATGCAGAAGGCAAGAAATGCAGAATACGGAGACGCGGAGCTGTCCCAAGTGCCGCTGCCAGGCGTCTTTCCGCAGAAGGACCGCCCCGGAGCGCACCGCAACCGGCACCGTCATCTCTGTGCAAAGAGCCAAAATATTTGAAAACCCGCCAAAACTCATCCAAAAATATTTTCAAACCCGCCAAAATAGAAAACCAGACAGAAGTGATCAATACATTCGAAAAAACCTGACAAAACATGATAAAGCCCAACAAAGCTAATCCAAACACACCAAAAACTGGGCTAAACAGAATCAAAACAAATCAAAACAAATCTAAACCATTTAAAAACCGGCCAAAATATTTCAAAACCCATCAAAACTAATCAAAACCTTCCGAATACCCGCCAAAACATTCCAAATACCCGCCAAAATATTTTAAAACCCGCCAAAATGAATCCAAACATTCCAAAACCTGCCAACACAATAAAAACAACTCAAGAGAATACAAAACATTCTAAAACCCAACCAAAACATTCCGAAAACCCGCCAAAACATCATCAAAGCAAATCAAAACCAACCAAAATATTCCGAAAAGCCGCCAAAATAATTTAGACCCGCAAAACTCATCAAAACATTCTGAAAAGATGCCAAAACATTAGAAAACCAGCCAGAACTGATCAAAACATTCAAAAAACTTGGCAAAACATCATAAAAACAAATCAAAACCAACCAAAACATTCCGAAAACCCGCCAAAACATCATCAAAACAAATCAAAACCAACCAAAATATTCCGAAAACACGCCAAAATAATTTAGACCCGCAAAACTCATCAAAACATTCTGAAAAGATGCCAAAACATTAGAAAACCAGCCAGAACTGATCAAAACATTCAAAAAACTTGGCAAAACATCATAAAAACAAATCAAATCCAACCGAAACATTCCAAAAACCAGCCAAAATATTTTAAAACCCGCCAAAAGGAATCCAAATGTTCCACAACCTGCCAAGACAATAAAAGCAACAAAAGAGAAAACAAAACATTCTAAAACACCACCAAAATATTCTGAAAACCCGCCAAAACCTCATAAAAACAAATCAAAACAAACCAAACAATAGGAGGAACACGGCAACATATTGGCACACAAGAGACGGAGAACGCGGCACCTTCTAGGAGGCCAAGAAGGAAGCCGCACAACACCTGCACTGTGTCTGCAACTTTCAAACTGCTAGAAGCTAGTGGCTTGCCACTGGCCTGCCTCTTCAATTGCCATTAGCATTCCAATGGAAGCTATTCTTGGACAACTTTGCTCTGCTTGCTGCTAGTTCTGCCCCAGCCTACCATAGATAACCTTGCTCTTCCCTTGAGGCTCTGAGATGCCAAGAACTTGTCAACTTCAAAGGGCGGGCCGGGCTACATCTACTCAGCTGCCACAGTTTCTCCTTGCTAGACCTAGTGGGAAAGCATTTTGCTGAGATGCAGAAGGCAAGAAACGCAGAATACGGAGACGCGGAGCTGTCCCAAGTGCCGCTGCCAGGCGTCTTTCCGCAGAAGGAGCGCCCCGGAGCGCACCGCAACCGGCACCGTCATCTCTGCGCAAAGAGCCAAAATCTTTGAAAACCCACCAAAACTCATCCAAAAATATTTTCAAACCCGCCAAAATAGAAAACCAGACAGAAGTGATCAATACATTCGAAAAAACCTGACAAAACATGATAAAGCCCACCAAAGCTAATCCAAACACACCAAAAACTGGGCTAAACAGAATCAAAACAAATCAAAACAAATCGAAACCTTCTAAAAACCCGCCAAAATATTTCAAAACCCGTCAAAACTAATCAAAACATTCCAAATACCCGCCAAAACATTCCAAATACCAGCCAAAATATTTTAAAACCCGCCAAAATGAATCCAAACGTTCCAAAACCTGCCAACACAATAAAAACAACTCAAGAGAATACAAAACATTCTAAAACCCAACCAAAACATTCCGAAAACCCGCCAAAACATCATCAAAACAAATCAAAACCAACCAAAATATTCCGAAAACCCGCCAAAATAATTTAGACCCGCAAAACTCATCAAAACATTCTGAAAAGATGCCAAAACATTAGAAAACCAGCCAGAACTGATCAAAACATTCAAAAAACTTGGCAAAACATCATAAAAACAAATCAAATCCAACTGAAACATTCCAAAAACCAGCCAAAATATTTTAAAACCCGCCAAAAGGAATCCAAACCTTCCACAACCTGCCAAGACAATAAAAGCAACACAAGAGAAAACAAAACATTCTAAAACACCACCAAAATATTCCGAAAACCCGCCAAAACCTCATAAAAACAAATCAAAACAAACCAAACAATAGGAGGAACACGGCAACATATTGGCACACAAGAGACGGAGAACGCGGCACCTTCTAGGAGGCCAAGAAGGAAGCCGCACAACACCTGCACTGTGTCTGCAACTTTCAAACTGCTAGAAGCTAGTGGCTTGCCACTGGCCTGCCTCTTCAATTGCCATTAGCATTCCAATGGAAGCTATTCTTGGACAACTTTGCTCTGCTTGCTGCTAGTTCTGCCCCAGCCTACCATAGATAACCTTGCTCTTCCCTTGAGGCTCTGAGATGCCAAGAACTTGTCAACTTCAAAGGGCGGGCCGGGCTACATCTACTCAGCTGCCACAGTTTCTCCTTGCTAGACCTAGTGGGAAAGCATTTTGCTGAGATGCAGAAGGCAAGAAACGCACAATACGGAGACGCGGAGCTGTCCCAAGTGCCGCTGCCAGGCGTCTTTCCGCAGAAGGAGCGCCCCGGAGCGCACCGCAACCGGCACCGTCATCTCTGCGCAAAGAGCCAAAATATTTTCAAACCCACCAAAACTCATCCAAAAATATTTTCAAACCCGCCAAAATAGAAAACCAGACAGAAGTGATCAATACATTCGAAAAAACCTGACAAAACATGATAAAGCCCACCAAAGCTAATCCAAACACACCAAAAACTGGGCTAAACAGAATCAAAACAAATCAAAACAAATCGAAACCTTCTAAAAACCCGCCAAAATATTTCAAAACCCGTCAAAACTAATCAAAACATTCCAAATACCCGCCAAAACATTCCAAATACCAGCCAAAATATTTTAAAACCCGCCAAAATGAATCCAAACGTTCCAAAACCTGCCAACACAATATAAACAACTCAAGAGAATACAAAACATTCTAAAACCCAACCAAAACATTCCGAAAACCCGCCAAAACATCATCAAAACAAATCAAAACCAACCAAAATATTCCGAAAACCCGCCAAAATAATTTAGACCCGCAAAACTCATCAAAACATTCTGAAAAGATGCCAAAACATTAGAAAACCAGCCAGAACTGATCAAAACATTCAAAAAACTTGGCAAAACATCATAAAAACAAATCAAATCCAACTGAAACATTCCAAAAACCAGCCAAAATATTTTAAAACCCGCCAAAAGGAATCCAAACCTTCCACAACCTGCCAAGACAATAAAAGCAACACAAGAGAAAACAAAACATTCTAAAACACCACCAAAATATTCCGAAAACCCGCCAAAACCTCATAAAAACAAATCAAAACAAACCAAACAATAGGAGGAACACGGCAACATATTGGCACACAAGAGACGGAGAACGCGGCACCTTCTAGGAGGCCAAGAAGGAAGCCGCACAACACCTGCACTGTGTCTGCAACTTTCAAACTGCTAGAAGCTAGTGGCTTGCCACTGGCCTGCCTCTTCAATTGCCATTAGCATTCCAATGGAAGCTATTCTTGGACAACTTTGCTCTGCTTGCTGCTAGTTCTGCCCCAGCCTACCATAGATAACCTTGCTCTTCCCTTGAGGCTCTGAGATGCCAAGAACTTGTCAACTTCAAAGGGCGGGCCGGGCTACATCTACTCAGCTGCCACAGTTTCTCCTTGCTAGACCTAGTGGGAAAGCATTTTGCTGAGATGCAGAAGGCAAGAAACGCACAATACGGAGACGCGGAGCTGTCCCAAGTGCCGCTGCCAGGCGTCTTTCCGCAGAAGGAGCGCCCCGGAGCGCACCGCAACCGGCACCGTCATCTCTGCGCAAAGAGCCAAAATCTTTGAAAACCCGCCAAAACTCATCCAAAAATATTTTCAAACCCGCCAAAATAGAAAACCAGACAGAAGTGATCAATACATTCGAAAAAACCTGACAAAACATGATAAAGCCCACCAAAGCTAATCCAAACACACCAAAAACTGGGCTAAACAGAATCAAAACAAATCAAAACAAATCTAAACGTTCTAAAAACCGGCCAAAATATTTCAAAACCCGTCAAAACTAATCAAAACATTCCAAATACCCGCCAAAACATTCCAAATACCAGCCAAAATATTTTAAAACCCGCCAAAATGAATCCAAACGTTCCAAAACCTGCCAACACAATATAAACAACTCAAGAGAAAACAAAACATCCTAAAACCCAACTAAAACATTCCGAAAACCCGCCAAAACATCATCAAAACAAATCAAAACCAACCAAAATATTCCGAAAACTCGCCAAAATAATTTAGACCCACAAAACTCATCAAAAGATTCTGAAAAGATGACAAAACATTAGAAAACCAGCCTGAACTGATCAAAACATTCAAAAAACTTGGCAAAACCTCATAAAAACAAATCAAAACCAATCGAAACATTCAAAAAACCTGACAAAATAGTTTAGAACCTGCCAAAACTGATCAAAACATTCTGAAAAGATGCCAAAATACTAGAAAACCAGTCAGAAGTGATCAAAACTTTCAATAACTTGCCAAAACATAATCAAAACAAATGAAAGCAAACCAAAACATTCCAAATACCCGACAAAATATTTTAAAACCCGCCAAAAGGAATCCAAATGTTCCACAACCTGCCAACACAATAAAAACAACACAAGAGAAAACAAAACATTCTGAAACACCACCAAAACATTCCGAAAACCTGCCAAAACATCATAAAAACAATTCAAAACCAACCAAAAAATAAGAGGAACACGGCAACATATTGGCACACAAGAGACGGAGAGCGCGGCACCTTCTAGGAGGCCAAGAAGGAAGCCGCACAACACCGGCACTGTGTCTGCAACTTTCAAACTGCTAGAAGCTAGTGGCTTGCCACTGGCCTGCCTCTTCAATTGCCATTAGCATTCCAATGGAAGCTATTCTTGGACAACTTTGCTCTGCTTGCTGCTAGTTCTGCCCCAGCCTACCATAGATAACCTTGCTCTTCCCTTGAGGCTCTGAGATGCCAAGAACTTGTCAACTTCAAAGGGCGGGCCGGGCTACATCTACTCAGCTGCCACAGTTTCTCCTTGCTAGACCTAGTGGGAAAGCATTTTGCTGAGATGCAGAAGGCAAGAAATGCAGAATACGGAGACGCGGAGCTGTCCCAAGTGCCGCTGCCAGGCGTCTTTCCGCAGAAGGACCGCCCCGGAGCGCACCGCAACCGGCACCGTCATCTCTGTGCAAAGAGCCAAAATATTTGAAAACCCGCCAAAACTCATCCAAAAATATTTTCAAACCCGCCAAAATAGAAAACCAGACAGAAGTGATCAATACATTCGAAAAAACCTGACAAAACATGATAAAGCCCACCAAAGCTAATCCAAACACACCAAAAACTGGGCTAAACAGAATCAAAACAAATCAAAACAAATCTAAACCATTTAAAAACCGGCCAAAATATTTCAAAACCCATCAAAACTAATCAAAACCTTCCGAATACCCGCCAAAACATTCCAAATACCCGCCAAAATATTTTAAAACCCGCCAAAATGAATCCAAACATTCCAAAACCTGCCAACACAATAAAAACAACTCAAGAGAATACAAAACATTCTAAAACCCAACCAAAACATTCCGAAAACCCGCCAAAACATCATCAAAGCAAATCAAAACCAACCAAAATATTCCGAAAAGCCGCCAAAATAATTTAGACCCGCAAAACTCATCAAAACATTCTGAAAAGATGCCAAAACATTAGAAAACCAGCCAGAACTGATCAAAACATTCAAAAAACTTGGCAAAACATCATAAAAACAAATCAAAACCAACCAAAACATTCCGAAAACCCGCCAAAACATCATCAAAACAAATCAAAACCAACCAAAATATTCCGAAAACCCGCCAAAATAATTTAGACCCGCAAAACTCATCAAAACATTCTGAAAAGATGCCAAAACATTAGAAAACCAGCCAGAACTGATCAAAACATTCAAAAAACTTGGCAAAACATCATAAAAACAAATCAAAACCAACCGAAACATTCAAAAAACCCGACAAAATAGTTTAGAACCTGCCAAAACTGATCAAAACATTCTGAAAAGATGCCAAAATACTAGAAAACCAGTCAGAAGTGATCGAAACTTTCAATAACTTGCCAAAACATAATCAAAACAAATGAAAGCAAACCAAAACATTCCAAATACCCGACAAAATATTTTAAAACCCGCCAAAAGGAATCCAAATGTTCCACAACCTGCCAACACAATAAAAACAACACAAGAGAAAACAAAACATTCTGAAACACCACCAAAACATTCCGAAAACCTGCCAAAACATCATAAAAACAAATCAAAACAAACCAAACAATAGGAGGAACACGGCAACATATTGGCACACAAGAGACGGAGAGCGCGGCACCTTCTAGGAGGCCAAGAAGGAAGCCGCACAACACCTGCACTGTGTCTGCAACTTTCAAACTGCTAGAAGCTAGTGGCTTGCCACTGGCCTGCCTCTTCAATTGCCATTAGCATTCCAATGGAAGCTATTCTTGGACAACTTTGCTCTGCTTGCTGCTAGTTCCGCCCCAGCCTACCATAGATAACCTTGCTCTTCCCTTGAGGCTCTGAGATGCCAAGAACTTGTCAACTTCAAAGGGCGGGCCGGGCTACATCTACTCAGCTGCCACAGTTTCTCCTTGCTAGACCTAGTGGGAAAGCATTTTGCTGAGATGCAGAAGGCAAGAAACGCAGAATACGGAGACGCAGAGCTGTCCCAAGTGCCGCTGCCAGGCGTCTTTCCGCAGAAGGAGCGCCCCGAAGCGCACCGCAACCGGCACCGTCATCTCTGCGCAAAGAGCCAAAATATTTTCAAACCCGCCAAAACTCATCCAAAAATATTTTTAAACCCGCCAAAATAGAAAACCAGACAGAAGTGATCAATACATTCGAAAAAACCTGACAAAGCATGATAAAGCCCACCAAAGCTAATCCAAACACACCAAAAACTGGGCTAAACAGAATCAAAACAAATCAAAACAAATCTAAACCTCTTGAAAACCGGCCAAAATATTTCAAAACCCATCAAAACTAATCAAAACCTTCCGAATACCCGCCAAAACATTCCAAATACCCGCCAAAATATTTTAAAACCCGCCAAAAGGAATCCAAACATTGCAAAACCTGCCAACACAATAAAAACAACTCAAGAGAATACAAAACATTCTAAAACCCAACCAAAACATTCCGAAAACCCGCCAAAACATCATCAAAACAAATCAAAACCAACCAAAATATTCCGAAAAGCCGCCAAAATAATTTAGACCCGCAAAACTCATCAAAACATTCTGAAAAGATGCCAAAACATTAGAAAACCAGCCAGAACTGACCAAAACATTCAAAAAACTTGGCAAAACATCATAAAAACAAATCAAATCCAACCGAAACATTCCAAAAACCAGCCAAAATATTTTAAAACCCGCCAAAAGGAATCCAAACCTTCCACAACCTGCCAAGACAATAAAAGCAACACAAGAGAAAACAAAACATTCTAAAACACCACCAAAATATTCCGAAAACCCGCCAAAACCTCATAAAAACAAATCAAAACAAACCAAACAATAGGAGGAACACGGCAACATATTGGCACACAAGAGACGGAGAACGCGGCACCTTCTAGGAGGCCAAGAAGGAAGCCGCACAACACCTGCACTGTGTCTGCAACTTTCAAACTGCTAGAAGCTAGTGGCTTGCCACTGGCCTGCCTCTTCAATTGCCATTAGCATTCCAATGGAAGCTATTCTTGGACAACTTTGCTCTGCTTGCTGCTAGTTCCGCCCCAGCCTACCATAGATAACCTTGCTCTTCCCTTGAGGCTCTGAGATGCCAAGAACTTGTCAACTTCAAAGGGCGGGCCGGGCTACATCTACTCAGCTGCCACAGTTTCTCCTTGCTAGACCTAGTGGGAAAGCATTTTGCTGAGATGCAGAAGGCAAGAAACGCAGAATACGGAGACGCAGAGCTGTCCCAAGTGCCGCTGCCAGGCGTCTTTCCGCAGAAGGAGCGCCCCGAAGCGCACCGCAACCGGCACCGTCATCTCTGCGCAAAGAGCCAAAATATTTTCAAACCCGCCAAAACTCATCCAAAAATATTTTTAAACCCGCCAAAATAGAAAACCAGACAGAAGTGATCAATACATTCGAAAAAACCTGACAAAGCATGATAAAGCCCACCAAAGCTAATCCAAACACACCAAAAACTGGGCTAAACAGAATCAAAACAAATCAAAACAAATCTAAACCTCTTGAAAACCGGCCAAAATATTTCAAAACCCATCAAAACTAATCAAAACCTTCCGAATACCCGCCAAAACATTCCAAATACCCGCCAAAATATTTTAAAACCCGCCAAAAGGAATCCAAACATTGCAAAACCTGCCAACACAATAAAAACAACTCAAGAGAATACAAAACATTCTAAAACCCAACCAAAACATTCCGAAAACCCGCCAAAACATCATCAAAACAAATCAAAACCAACCAAAATATTCCGAAAAGCCGCCAAAATAATTTAGACCCGCAAAACTCATCAAAACATTCTGAAAAGATGCCAAAACATTAGAAAACCAGCCAGAACTGACCAAAACATTCAAAAAACTTGGCAAAACATCATAAAAACAAATCAAATCCAACCGAAACATTCCAAAAACCAGCCAAAATATTTTAAAACCCGCCAAAAGGAATCCAAACCTTCCACAACCTGCCAAGACAATAAAAGCAACACAAGAGAAAACAAAACATTCTAAAACACCACCAAAATATTCCGAAAACCCGCCAAAACCTCATAAAAACAAATCAAAACAAACCAAACAATAGGAGGAACACGGCAACATATTGGCACACAAGAGACGGAGAACGCGGCACCTTCTAGGAGGCCAAGAAGGAAGCCGCACAACACCTGCACTGTGTCTGCAACTTTCAAACTGCTAGAAGCTAGTGGCTTGCCACTGGCCTGCCTCTTCAATTGCCATTAGCATTCCAATGGAAGCTATTCTTGGACAACTTTGCTCTGCTTGCTGCTAGTTCTGCCCCAGCCTACCATAGATAACCTTGCTCTTCCCTTGAGGCTCTGAGATGCCAAGAACTTGTCAACTTCAAAGGGCGGGCCGGGCTACATCTACTCAGCTGCCACAGTTTCTCCTTGCTAGACCTAGTGGGAAAGCATTTTGCTGAGATGCAGAAGGCAAGAAACGCAGAATACGGAGACGCGGAGCTGTCCCAAGTGCCGCTGCCAGGCGTCTTTCCGCAGAAGGAGCGCCCCGGAGCGCACCGCAACCGGCACCGTCATCTCTGCGCAAAGAGCCAAAATCTTTGAAAACCCACCAAAACTCATCCAAAAATATTTTCAAACCCGCCAAAATAGAAAACCAGACAGAAGTGATCAATACATTCGAAAAAACCTGACAAAACATGATAAAGCCCACCAAAGCTAATCCAAACACACCAAAAACTGGGCTAAACAGAATCAAAACAAATCAAAACAAATCTAAACGTTCTAAAAACCGGCCAAAATATTTCAAAACCCGTCAAAACTAATCAAAACATTCCAAATACCCGCCAAAACATTCCAAATACCAGCCAAAATATTTTAAAACCCGCCAAAATGAATCCAAACGTTCCAAAACCTGCCAACACAATAAAAACAACTCAAGAGAATACAAAACATCCTAAAACCCAACTAAAACATTCCGAAAACCCGCCAAAACATCATCAAAACAAATCAAAACCAACCAAAATATTCCGAAAACTCGCCAAAATAATTTAGACCCACAAAACTCATCAAAAGATACTGAAAAGATGACAAAACATTAAAAACCAGCCAGAACTGATCAAAACATTCAAAAAACTTGGCAAAACCTCATAAAAACAAATCAAAACCAACCAAAACATTCCGAAAACCCGCCAAAACATCATCAAAACAAATGAAAACCAACCAAAATATTCCGAAAACCCGCCAAAATAATTTAGACCCGCAAAACTCATCAAAACATTCTGAAAAGATGCCAAAACATTAGAAAACCAGCCAGAACTGATCAAAACATTCAAAAAACTTGGCAAAACATCATAAAAACAAATCAAATCCAACCGAAACATTCCAAAAACCAGCCAAAATATTTTAAAACCCGCCAAAAGGAATCCAAACCTTCCACAACCTGCCAAGACAATAAAAGCAACACAAGAGAAAACAAAACATTCTAAAACACCACCAAAATATTCCAAAAACCTGCCAAAACATCATAAAAACAAATCAAAACAAACCAAACAATAGGAGGAACACGGCAACATATTGGCACACAAGAGACGGAGAGCGCGGCACCTTCTAGGAGGCCAAGAAGGAAGCCGCACAACACCTGCACTGTGTCTGCAACTTTCAAACTGCTAGAAGCTAGTGGCTTGCCACTGGCCTGCCTCTTCAATTGCCATTAGCATTCCAATGGAAGCTATTCTTGGACAACTTTGCTCTGCTTGCTGCTAGTTCTGCCCCAGCCTACCATAGATAACCTTGCTCTTCCCTTGAGGCTCTGAGATGCCAAGAACTTGTCAACTTCAAAGGGCGGGCCGGGCTACATCTACTCAGCTGCCACAGTTTCTCCTTGCTAGACCTAGTGGGAAAGCATTTTGCTGAGATGCAGAAGGCAAGAAACGCACAATACGGAGACGCGGAGCTGTCCCAAGTGCCGCTGCCAGGCGTCTTTCCGCAGAAGGAGCGCCCCGGAGCGCACCGCAACCGGCACCGTCATCTCTGCGCAAAGAGCCAAAATCTTTGAAAACCCACCAAAACTCATCCAAAAATATTTTCAAACCCGCCAAAATAGAAAACCAGACAGAAGTGATCAATACATTCGAAAAAACCTGACAAAACATGATAAAGCCCACCAAAGCTAATCCAAACACACCAAAAACTGGGCTAAACAGAATCAAAACAAATCAAAACAAATCTAAACGTTCTAAAAACCGGCCAAAATATTTCAAAACCCGTCAAAACTAATCAAAACATTCCAAATACCCGCCAAAACATTCCAAATACCAGCCAAAATATTTTAAAACCCGCCAAAATGAATCCAAACGTTCCAAAACCTGCCAACACAATATAAACAACTCAAGAGAAAACAAAACATCCTAAAACCCAACTAAAACATTCCGAAAACCCGCCAAAACATCATCAAAACAAATCAAAACCAACCAAAATATTCCGAAAACTCGCCAAAATAATTTAGACCCACAAAACTCATCAAAAGATTCTGAAAAGATGACAAAACATTAGAAAACCAGCCAGAACTGATCAAAACATTCAAAAAACTTGGCAAAACCTCATAAAAACAAATCAAAACCAACCAAAACATTCCGAAAACCCGCCAAAACATCATCAAAACAAATCAAAACCAACCAAAATATTCCGAAAACACGCCAAAATAATTTAGACCCGCAAAACTCATCAAAACATTCTGAAAAGATGCCAAAACATTAGAAAACCAGCCAGAACTGATCAAAACATTCAAAAAACTTGGCAAAACATCATAAAAACAAATCAAAACCAACCGAAACATTCAAAAAACCCGACAAAATAGTTTAGAACCTGCCAAAACTGATCAAAACATTCTGAAAAGATGCCAAAATACTAGAAAACCAGTCAGAAGTGATCGAAACTTTCAATAACTTGCCAAAACATAATCAAAACAAATGAAAGCAAACCAAAACATTCCAAATACCCGACAAAATATTTTAAAACCCGCCAAAAGGAATCCAAATGTTCCACAACCTGCCAACACAATAAAAACAACACAAGAGAAAACAAAACATTCTGAAACACCACCAAAACATTCCGAAAACCTGCCAAAACATCATAAAAACAAATCAAAACAAACCAAACAATAGGAGGAACACGGCAACATATTGGCACACAAGAGACGGAGAGCGCGGCACCTTCTAGGAGGCCAAGAAGGAAGCCGCACAACACCTGCACTGTGTCTGCAACTTTCAAACTGCTAGAAGCTAGTGGCTTGCCACTGGCCTGCCTCTTCAATTGCCATTAGCATTCCAATGGAAGCTATTCTTGGACAACTTTGCTCTGCTTGCTGCTAGTTCCGCCCCAGCCTACCATAGATAACCTTGCTCTTCCCTTGAGGCTCTGAGATGCCAAGAACTTGTCAACTTCAAAGGGCGGGCCGGGCTACATCTACTCAGCTGCCACAGTTTCTCCGTGCTAGACCTAGTGGGAAAGCATTTTGCTGAGATGCAGAAGGCAAGAAATGCAGAATACGGAGACGCGGAGCTGTCCCAAGTGCCGCTGCCAGGCGTCTTTCCGCAGAAGGAGCGCCCCGGAGCGCACCGCAACCGGCACCGTCATCTCTGCGCAAAGAGCCAAAATCTTTGAAAACCCGCCAAAACTCATCCAAAAATATTTTCAAACCCGCCAAAATAGAAAACCAGACAGAAGTGATCAATACATTCGAAAAAACCTGACAAAACATGATAAAGCCCACCAAAGCTAATCCAAACACACCAAAAACTGGGCTAAACAGAATCAAAACAAATCAAAACAAATCTAAACCATTTAAAAACCGGCCAAAATATTTCAAAACCCATCAAAACTAATCAAAACCTTCCGAATACCCGCCAAAACATTCCAAATACCCGCCAAAATATTTTAAAACCCGCCAAAAGGAATCCAAACATTGCAAAACCTGCCAACACAATAAAAACAACTCAAGAGAATACAAAACATTCTAAAACCCAACCAAAACATTCCGAAAACCCGCCAAAACATCATCAAAACAAATCAAAACCAACCAAAATATTCCGAAAAGCCGCCAAAATAATTTAGACCCGCAAAACTCATCAAAACATTCTGAAAAGATGCCAAAACATTAGAAAACCAGCCAGAACTGACCAAAACATTCAAAAAACTTGGCAAAACATCATAAAAACAAATCAAATCCAACCGAAACATTCCAAAAACCAGCCAAAATATTTTAAAACCCGCCAAAAGGAATCCAAACCTTCCACAACCTGCCAAGACAATAAAAGCAACACAAGAGAAAACAAAACATTCTAAAACACCACCAAAATATTCTGAAAACCCGCCAAAACCTCATAAAAACAAATCAAAACAAACCAAACAATAGGAGGAACACGGCAACATATTGGCACACAAGAGACGGAGAACGCGGCACCTTCTAGGAGGCCAAGAAGGAAGCCGCACAACACCTGCACTGTGTCTGCAACTTTCAAACTGCTAGAAGCTAGTGGCTTGCCACTGGCCTGCCTCTTCAATTGCCATTAGCATTCCAATGGAAGCTATTCTTGGACAACTTTGCTCTGCTTGCTGCTAGTTCTGCCCCAGCCTACCATAGATAACCTTGCTCTTCCCTTGAGGCTCTGAGATGCCAAGAACTTGTCAACTTCAAAGGGCGGGCCGGGCTACATCTACTCAGCTGCCACAGTTTCTCCTTGCTAGACCTAGTGGGAAAGCATTTTGCTGAGATGCAGAAGGCAAGAAACGCAGAATACGGAGACGCGGAGCTGTCCCAAGTGCCGCTGCCAGGCGTCTTTCCGCAGAAGGAGCGCCCCGGAGCGCACCGCAACCGGCACCGTCATCTCTGCGCAAAGAGCCAAAATCTTTGAAAACCCACCAAAACTCATCCAAAAATATTTTCAAACCCGCCAAAATAGAAAACCAGACAGAAGTGATCAATACATTCGAAAAAACCTGACAAAACATGATAAAGCCCACCAAAGCTAATCCAAACACACCAAAAACTGGGCTAAACATAATCAAAACAAATCAAAACAAATCTAAACGTTCTAAAAACCGGCCAAAATATTTCAAAACCCGTCAAAACTAATCAAAACATTCCAAATACCCGCCAAAACATTCCAAATACCAGCCAAAATATTTTAAAACCCGCCAAAATGAATCCAAACGTTCCAAAACCTGCCAACACAATAAAAACAACTCAAGAGAAAACAAAACATCCTAAAACCCAACTAAAACATTCCGAAAACCCGCCAAAACATCATAAAAACAAATCAAAACCAACCAAAATATTCCGAAAACTCGCCAAAATAATTTAGACCCACAAAACTCATCAAAAGATACTGAAAAGATGACAAAACATTAAAAACCAGCCAGAACTGATCAAAACATTCAAAAAACTTGGCAAAACCTCATAAAAACAAATCAAAACCAACCAAAACATTCCGAAAACCCGCCAAAACATCATCAAAACAAATCAAAACCAACCAAAATATTCCGAAAACCCGACAAAATAATTTAGACCCGCAAAACTCATCAAAACATTCTGAAAAGATGCCAAAACATTAGAAAACCAGCCAGAACTGATCAAAACATTCAAAAAACTTGGCAAAACATCATAAAAACAAATCAAATCCAACCGAAACATTCCAAAAACCAGCCAAAATATTTTAAAACCCGCCAAAAGGAATCCAAATGTTCCACAACCTGCCAAGACAATAAAAACAACACAAGAGAAAACAAAACATTCTGAAACACCACCAAAACATTCCGAAAACCTGCCAAAACATCATAAAAACAAATCAAAACAAACCAAACAATAGGAGGAACACGGCAACATATTGGCACACAAGAGACGGAGAGCGCGGCACCTTCTAGGAGGCCAAGAAGGAAGCCGCACAACACCTGCACTGTGTCTGCAACTTTCAAACTGCTAGAAGCTAGTGGCTTGCCACTGGCCTGCCTCTTCAATTGCCATTAGCATTCCAATGGAAGCTATTCTTGGACAACTTTGCTCTGCTTGCTGCTAGTTCCGCCCCAGCCTACCATAGATAACCTTGCTCTTCCCTTGAGGCTCTGAGATGCCAAGAACTTGTCAACTTCAAAGGGCGGGCCGGGCTACATCTACTCAGCTGCCACAGTTTCTCCGTGCTAGACCTAGTGGGAAAGCATTTTGCTGAGATGCAGAAGGCAAGAAACGCAGAATACGGAGACGCGGAGCTGTCCCAAGTGCCGCTGCCAGGCGTCTTTCCGCAGAAGGAGCGCCCCGGAGCGCACCGCAACCGGCACCGTCATCTCTGCGCAAAGAGCCAAAATCTTTGAAAACCCGCCAAAACTCATCTAAAAATATTTTCAAACCCGCCAAAATAGAAAACCAGACAGAAGTGATCAATACATTCGAAAAAACCTGACAAAACATAATAAAGCCCACCAAAGCTAATCCAAACACACCAAAAACTGGGCTAAACAGAATCAAAACAAATCAAAACAAATCTAAACCATTTAAAAACCGGCCAAAATATTTCAAAACCCATCAAAACTAATCAAAACATTCCAAATACCCGCCAAAACATTCCAAATACCAGCCAAAATATTTTAAAACCCGCCAAAAGGAATCCAAACGTTCCAAAACCTGCCAACACAATATAAACAACTCAAGAGAAAACAAAACATCCTAAAACCCAACTAAAACATTCCGAAAACCCGCCAAAACATCATCAAAACAAATCAAAACCAACCAAAATATTCCGAAAACTCGCCAAAATAATTTAGACCCACAAAACTCATCAAAAGATACTGAAAAGATGACAAAACATTAGAAAACCAGCCAGAACTGATCAAAACATTCAAAAAACTTGGCAAAACCTCATAAAAACAAATCAAAACCAACCAAAACATTCCGAAAACCCGCCAAAACATCATCAAAACAAATCAAAACCAACCAAAATATTCCAAAAACCCGCCAAAATAATTTAGACCCGCAAAACTCATCAAAACATTCTGAAAAGACGCCAAAACATTAGAAAACCAGCCAGAACTGATCAAAACATTCAAAAAACTTGGCAAAACATCATAAAAACAAATCAAAACCAACCGAAACATTCAAAAAACCCGACAAAATAGTTTACAACCTGCCAAAACTGATCAAAACATTCTGAAAAGATGCCAAAATACTAGAAAACCAGTCAGAAGTGATCGAAACTTTCAATAACTTGCCAAAACATAATCAAAACAAATGAAAGCAAACCAAAACATTCCAAATACCCGACAAAATATTTTAAAACCCGCCAAAAGGAATCCAAATGTTCCACAACCTGCCAAGACAATAAAAACAACACAAGAGAAAACAAAACATTCTGAAACACCACCAAAACATTCCGAAAACCCACCAAAACATCATAAAAACAATTCAAAACCAACCAAAAAATAAGAGGAACACGGCAACATATTGGCACACAAGAGACGGAGAGCGCGGCACCTTCTAGGAGGCCAAGAAGGAAGCCGCACAACACCTGCACTGTGTCTGCAACTTTCAAACTGCTAGAAGCTAGTGGCTTGCCACTGGCCTGCCTCTTCAATTGCCATTAGCATTCCAATGGAAGCTATTCTTGGACAACTTTGCTCTGCTTGCTGCTAGTTCCGCCCCAGCCTACCATAGATAACCTTGCTCTTCCCTTGAGGCTCTGAGATGCCAAGAACTTGTCAACTTCAAAGGGCGGGCCGGGCTACATCTACTCAGCTGCCACAGTTTCTCCGTGCTAGACCTAGTGGGAAAGCATTTTGCTGAGATGCAGAAGGCAAGAAACGCAGAATACGGAGACGCGGAGCTGTCCCAAGTGCCGCTGCCAGGCGTCTTTCCGCAGAAGGAGCGCCCCGAAGCGCACCGCAACCGGCACCGTCATCTCTGCGCAAAGAGCCAAAATATTTTCAAACCTGCCAAAACTCATCCAAAAATATTTTTAAACCCGCCAAAATAGAAAACCAGACAGAAGTGATCAATACATTCGAAAAAACCTGACAAAGCATGATAAAGCCCACCAAAGCTAATCCAAACACACCAAAAACTGGGCTAAACAGAATCAAAACAAATCAAAACAAATCTAAACCATTTAAAAACCGGCCAAAATATTTCAAAACCCATCAAAACTAATCAAAACCTTCCGAATACCCGCCAAAACATTCCAAATACCCGCCAAAATATTTTAAAACCCGCCAAAAGGAATCCAAACATTGCAAAACCTGCCAACACAATAAAAACAACTCAAGAGAATACAAAACATTCTAAAACCCAACCAAAACATTCCGAAAACCCGCCAAAACATCATCAAAACAAATCAAAACCAACCAAAATATTCCGAAAAGCCGCCAAAATAATTTAGACCCGCAAAACTCATCAAAACATTCTGAAAAGATGCCAAAACATTAGAAAACCAGCCAGAACTGACCAAAACATTCAAAAAACTTGGCAAAACATCATAAAAACAAATCAAATCCAACCGAAACATTCCAAAAACCAGCCAAAATATTTTAAAACCCGCCAAAAGGAATCCAAATGTTCCACAACCTGCCAAGACAATAAAAGCAACACAAGAGAAAACAAAACATTCTAAAACACCACCAAAATATTCCGAAAACCCGCCAAAACCTCATAAAAACAAATCAAAACAAACCAAACAATAGGAGGAACACGGCAACATATTGGCACACAAGAGACGGAGAACGCGGCACCTTCTAGGAGGCCAAGAAGGAAGCCGCACAACACCTGCACTGTGTCTGCAACTTTCAAACTGCTAGAAGCTAGTGGCTTGCCACTGGCCTGCCTCTTCAATTGCCATTAGCATTCCAATGGAAGCTATTCTTGGACAACTTTGCTCTGCTTGCTGCTAGTTCTGCCCCAGCCTACCATAGATAACCTTGCTCTTCCCTTGAGGCTCTGAGATGCCAAGAACTTGTCAACTTCAAAGGGCGGGCCGGGCTACATCTACTCAGCTGCCACAGTTTCTCCTTGCTAGACCTAGTGGGAAAGCATTTTGCTGAGATGCAGAAGGCAAGAAACGCAGAATACGGAGACGCGGAGCTGTCCCAAGTGCCGCTGCCAGGCGTCTTTCCGCAGAAGGAGCGCCCCGGAGCGCACCGCAACCGGCACCGTCATCTCTGCGCAAAGAGCCAAAATCTTTGAAAACCCGCCAAAACTCATCCAAAAATATTTTCAAACCCGCCAAAATAGAAAACCAGACAGAAGTGATCAATACATTCGAAAAAACCTGACAAAACATGATAAAGCCCACCAAAGCTAATCCAAACACACCAAAAACTGGGCTAAACATAATCAAAACAAATCAAAACAAATCTAAACGTTCTAAAAACCGGCCAAAATATTTCAAAACCCGTCAAAACTAATCAAAACATTCCAAATACCCGCCAAAACATTCCAAATACCAGCCAAAATATTTTAAAACCCGCCAAAATGAATCCAAACGTTCCAAAACCTGCCAACACAATAAAAACAACTCAAGAGAAAACAAAACATCCTAAAACCCAACTAAAACATTCCGAAAACCCGCCAAAACATCATCAAAACAAATCAAAACCAACCAAAATATTCCGAAAACTCGCCAAAATAATTTAGACCCACAAAACTCATCAAAAGATACTGAAAAGATGACAAAACATTAAAAACCAGCCAGAACTGATCAAAACATTCAAAAAACTTGGCAAAACCTCATAAAAACAAATCAAAACCAACCAAAACATTCCGAAAACCCGCCAAAACATCATCAAAACAAATGAAAACCAACCAAAATATTCCGAAAACCCGCCAAAATAATTTAGACCCGCAAAACTCATCAAAACATTCTGAAAAGATGCCAAAACATTAGAAAACCAGCCAGAACTGACCAAAACATTCAAAAAACTTGGCAAAACATCATAAAAACAAATCAAATCCAACCGAAACATTCCAAAAACCAGCCAAAATATTTTAAAACCCGCCAAAAGGAATCCAAATGTTCCACAACCTGCCAAGACAATAAAAACAACACAAGAGAAAACAAAACATTCTGAAACACCACCAAAACATTCCGAAAACCCACCAAAACATCATAAAAACAATTCAAAACCAACCAAAAAATAAGAGGAACACGGCAACATATTGGCACACAAGAGACGGAGAGCGCGGCACCTTCTAGGAGTCCAAGAAGGAAGCCGCACAACACCTGCACTGTGTCTGCAACTTTCAAACTGCTAGAAGCTAGTGGCTTGCCACTGGCCTGCCTCTTCAATTGCCATTAGCATTCCAATGGAAGCTATTCTTGGACAACTTTGCTCTGCTTGCTGCTAGTTCCGCCCCAGCCTACCATAGATAACCTTGCTCTTCCCTTGAGGCTCTGAGATGCCAAGAACTTGTCAACTTCAAAGGGCGGGCTGGGCTACATCTACTCAGCTGCCACAGTTTCTCCGTGCTAGACCTAGTGGGAAAGCATTTTGCTGAGATGCAGAAGGCAAGAAACGCAGAATACGGAGACGCGGAGCTGTCCCAAGTGCCGCTGCCAGGCGTCTTTCCGCAGAAGGAGCGCCCCGGAGCGCACCGCAACCGGCACCGTCATCTCTGCGCAAAGAGCCAAAATATTTTCAAACCCACCAAAACTCATCCAAAAATATTTTCAAACCCGCCAAAATAGAAAACCAGACAGAAGTGATCAATACATTCGAAAAAACCTGACAAAACATGATAAAGCCCACCAAAGCTAATCCAAACACACCAAAAACTGGGCTAAACAGAATCAAAACAAATCAAAACAAATCTAAACGTTCTAAAAACCGGCCAAAATATTTCAAAACCCGTCAAAACTAATCAAAACATTCCAAATACCCGCCAAAACATTCCAAATACCAGCCAAAATATTTTAAAACCCGCCAAAAGGAATCCAAACGTTCCAAAACCTGCCAACACAATATAAACAACTCAAGAGAAAACAAAACATCCTAAAACCCAACTAAAACATTCCGAAAACCCGCCAAAACATCATCAAAACAAATCAAAACCAACCAAAATATTCCGAAAACTCGCCAAAATAATTTAGACCCACAAAACTCATCAAAAGATACTGAAAAGATGACAAAACATTAGAAAACCAGCCAGAACTGATCAAAACATTCAAAAAACTTGGCAAAACCTCATAAAAACAAATCAAAACCAACCAAAACATTCCGAAAACCCGCCAAAACATCATCAAAACAAATCAAAACCAACCAAAATATTCCAAAAACCCGCCAAAATAATTTAGACCCGCAAAACTCATCAAAACATTCTGAAAAGACGCCAAAACATTAGAAAACCAGCCAGAACTGATCAAAACATTCAAAAAACTTGGCAAAACATCATAAAAACAAATCAAAACCAACCGAAACATTCAAAAAACCCGACAAAATAGTTTAGAACCTGCCAAAACTGATCAAAACATTCTGAAAAGATGCCAAAATACTAGAAAACCAGTCAGAAGTGATCGAAACTTTCAATAACTTGCCAAAACATAATCAAAACAAATGAAAGCAAACCAAAACATTCCAAATACCCGACAAAATATTTTAAAACCCGCCAAAAGGAATCCAAATGTTCCACAACCTGCCAAGACAATAAAAACAACACAAGAGAAAACAAAACATTCTGAAACACCACCAAAACATTCCGAAAACCCACCAAAACATCATAAAAACAATTCAAAACCAACCAAAAAATAAGAGGAACACGGCAACATATTGGCACACAAGAGACGGAGAGCGCGGCACCTTCTAGGAGGCCAAGAAGGAAGCCGCACAACACCTGCACTGTGTCTGCAACTTTCAAACTGCTAGAAGCTAGTGGCTTGCCACTGGCCTGCCTCTTCAATTGCCATTAGCATTCCAATGGAAGCTATTCTTGGACAACTTTGCTCTGCTTGCTGCTAGTTCCGCCCCAGCCTACCATAGATAACCTTGCTCTTCCCTTGAGGCTCTGAGATGCCAAGAACTTGTCAACTTCAAAGGGCGGGCCGGGCTACATCTACTCAGCTGCCACAGTTTCTCCGTGCTAGACCTAGTGGGAAAGCATTTTGCTGAGATGCAGAAGGCAAGAAACGCAGAATACGGAGACGCGGAGCTGTCCCAAGTGCCGCTGCCAGGCGTCTTTCCGCAGAAGGAGCGCCCCGAAGCGCACCGCAACCGGCACCGTCATCTCTGCGCAAAGAGCCAAAATATTTTCAAACCTGCCAAAACTCATCCAAAAATATTTTTAAACCCGCCAAAATAGAAAACCAGACAGAAGTGATCAATACATTCGAAAAAACCTGACAAAGCATGATAAAGCCCACCAAAGCTAATCCAAACACACCAAAAACTGGGCTAAACAGAATCAAAACAAATCAAAACAAATCGAAACCTTCTAAAAACCCGCCAAAATATTTCAAAACCCGTCAAAACTAATCAAAACATTCCAAATACCCGCCAAAACATTCCAAATACCAGCCAAAATATTTTAAAACCCGCCAAAATGAATCCAAACGTTCCAAAACCTGCCAACACAATATAAACAACTCAAGAGAAAACAAAACATCCTAAAACCCAACTAAAACATTCCGAAAACCCGCCAAAACATCATCAAAACAAATCAAAACCAACCAAAATATTCCGAAAACTCGCCAAAATAATTTAGACCCACAAAACTCATCAAAAGATTCTGAAAAGATGACAAAACATTAGAAAACCAGCCAGAACTGATCAAAACATTCAAAAAACTTGGCAAAACCTCATAAAAACAAATCAAAACCAACCAAAACATTCCAAAAACCCGCCAAAACATCATCAAAACAAATCAAAACCAACCAAAATATTCCGAAAACCCGCCAAAATAATTTAGACCCGCAAAACTCATCAAAACATTCTGAAAAGATGCCAAAACATTAGAAAACCAGCCAGAACTGATCAAAACATTCAAAAAACTTGGCAAAACATCATAAAAACAAATCAAAACCAACCAAAACATTCCGAAAACCCGCCAAAACATCATCAAAACAAATCAAAACAAACCAAACAATAAGAGGAACACGGCAACATATTGGCAAGCAAGACACAGAGAGCGCGGCACCTTCTAGGAGGCCAAGAAGGAAATCGCACAACACCTGCACTGTGTCTGCGACTTTCAAACTGCTAGAAGATAGTGGCCTGCCTCTTCAATTGCCATTAGCATTCCAATGGAAGGTATTCTTGGACAACTTTGCTCTGCTTGTACCATAGATAACCTTGCTCTTCCCTTGAGGCTCTGAGATGCCAAGAACTTGTCAACTTCAAAGGGCGGGCCGGGCTACATCTACTCAGCTGCCACAGTTTCTCCTTGCTAGACCTAGTGGGAAAGCATTTTGCTGAGATGCAGAAGGCAAGAAACGCACAATACGGAGACGCGGAGCTGTCCCAAGTGCCGCTGCCAGGCGTCTTTCCGCAGAAGGACCGCCCCGGAGCGCACCGCAACCGGCACCGTCATCTCTGCGCAAAGAGCCAAAATCTTTGAAAACCCGCCAAAACTCATCCAAAAATATTTTCAAACCCGCCAAAATAGAAAACCAGACAGAAGTGATCAATACATTCAAAAAAACCTGACAAAACATGATAAAGCCCACCAAAGCTAATCCAAACACACCAAAAACTGGGCTAAACAGAATCAAAACAAATCAAAACAAATCTAAACCTTCTAAAAACAGGCCAAAATATTTCAAAACCCGTCAAAACTAATCAAAACATTCCGAATACCCGCCAAAACATTCCAAATACCCGCCAAAACATTCCAAATACCCCCCAAAATTTTTTAAAACCCGCCAAAAGGAATCCAAACGTTCCACAACCTGCCAACACAATAAAAACAACACAAGAGAAAACAAAACATTTTAAAAAACGACCAAAACATTCCGAAAACCTGACAAAACATCATAAAAACAAATCAAAACCAACCAAAACATTCCGAAAACCCGCCAAAACATCATAAAAACAAATCAAAACAAACCAAACAATAAGATGAACACGGCAACATATTGGCAAGCAAGACACAGAGAGCGCGGCACATTCTAGGAGGCCAAGAAGGAAGCCGCACAACACCTGCACTGTGTCTGCAACTTTCAAACTGCTAGAACCTAGTGGCTTGCCACAGGCCTGCCTCTTCAATTGCCATTAGCATTCCAATGGAAGCTATTCTTGGACAACTTTGCTCTGCTTGCTGCTAGTTCCGCTCCAGCCTACCATAGATAACCTTGCTCTTCCCTTGAGGCTCTGAGATGCCAAGAACTTGTCAACTTCAAAGGGCGGGCTGGGCTACATCTACTCAGCTGCCACAGTTTCTCCTTGCTAGACCTAGTGGGAAAGCATTTTGCTGAGATGCAGAAGGCAAGAAACGCAGAATACGGAGACGCGGCGCTGTCCCAAGTGCCGCTGCCAGGCGTCTTTCCGCAGAAAGAGCGCCCCGGAGCGCACAGCAACCGGCACCGTCATCTCTGCGCAGAGAGCCAAAATCTTTGAAAACCCACCAAAACTCATCCAAAAATATTTTCAAACCCGCCAAAATAGAAAACCAGACAGAGGTGATCAATACATTCGAACAAACCTGACAAAACATGATAAAGCCCACCAAAGCTAATCCAAACACACCAAAAACTGGGCTAAACAGAATCAAAACAAATCAAAACAAATCGAAACCTTCTAAAAACCGGCCAAAATATTTCAAAACTAATCAAAACTAATCAAAACATTCCGCATACACGCCAAAACATTCCGAACACCTGCCAAAAGGAATCCAAACATTGCAAAACCTGCCAACACAATAAAAACAACTCAAGAGAATACAAAACATTCTAAAACCCAACCAAAACATTCCGAAAACCCGCCAAAACATCATAAAAACAAATCAAAACCAACCAAAATATTCCGAAAACCCGCCAAAATAATTTAGACCCGCAAAACTCATCAAAACATTCTGAAAAGATGCCAAAACATTAGAAAACCAGCCTGAACTGATCAAAACATTCAAAAAACTTGGCAAAACATCATAAAAACAAATCAAAACCAACCAAAAAATTCCAAAAACCTGACAAAATAGTTTAGAACCCGCCAAAACTGATCAAAACATTCTGAAAAGATGCCAAAATACTAGAAAACCAGTCAGAAGTGATCAAATTTTTCAATAACTTGCCAAAACATAATCAAAACAAATGAAAGCAAACCAAAACTTTCCAAATACCCGCCAAAATATTTTAAAACCCGCCAAAAGGAATCAAAATGTTCCACAACCTGCCAACACAATAAAAACAACACAAGAGAATACAAAACATTCTAAAACCCAACCAAAACATTCCGAAAACCCACCAAAACATCATAAAAACAAATCAAAACCAACCAAAATATTCCGAAAACCCGCCAAAATAATTTAGACCCGCAAAACTGATCAAAACATTCTGAAAAGATGCCAAAACATTAGAAAACCAGCCAGAACTGATCAAAACATTCAAAAAACTTGGCAAAACATCATAAAAACAAATCAAAACCAACCAAAAAATTCCGAAAACCCGCCAAAACATCATAAAAACAAATCAAAACAAACCAAACAATAAGAGGAACACGGCAACATATTGGCAAGCAAGACACAGAGAGCGCGGCACCTTCTAGGAGGCCAAGAAGGAAGCCGCACAACACCGGCACTGTGTCTGCAACTTTCAAACTGCTAGAAGCTAGTGGCTTGCCACAGGCCTGCCTCTTCAATTGCCATTAGCATTCCAATGGAAGCTATTCTTGGACAACTTTGCTCTGCTTGCTGCTAGTTCCGCTCCAGCCTACCATAGATAACCTTGCTCTTCCCTTGAGGCTCTGAGATGCCAAGAACTTGTCAACTTCAAAGGGCGGGCCGGGCTACATCTACTCAGCTGCCACAGTTTCTCCTTGCTAGACCTAGTGGGAAAGCATTTTGCTGAGATGCAGAAGGCAAGAAACGCAGAATACGGAGACGCGGCGCTGTCCCAAGTGCCGCTGCCAGGCGTCTTTCCGCAGAAGGACCGCCCCGGAGCGCACCGCAACCGGCACCGTCATCTCTGCGCAAAGAGCCAAAATCTTTGAAAACCCGCCAAAACTCATCCAAAAATATTTTCAAACCCGCCAAAATAGAAAACCAGACAGAAGTGATCAATACATTCGAAAAACCCTGACAAAACATGATAAAGCCCACCAAAGCTAATCCAAACACACCAAAAACTGGGCTAAACAGAATCAAAACAAATCAAAACAAATCGAAACCTTCTAAAAACCGGCCAAAATATTTCAAAACCCGTCAAAACTAATCAAAACATTCCGAAAACCCGCCAAAACATTCCGAACACCTGCCAAAAGGAATCCAAACATGCAAAACCTGCCAACACAATAAAAACAACTCAAGAGAATACAAAACATTCTAAAACCCAACCAAAACATTCCGAAAACCCACCAAAACATCATAAAAACAAATCAAAACCAACCAAAATATTCCGAAAACCCGCCAAAATAATTTAGACCCGCAAAACTCATTAAAACATTCTGAAAAGATGCCAAAACATTAGAAAACCAGCCAGAACTGATCAAAACATTCAAAAAACTTGGCAAAACATCATAAAAACAAATCAAAACCAACCAAAAAATTCCAAAAACCTGACAAAATAGTTTAGAACCCGCCAAAACTGATCAAAACATTCTGAAAAGATGCCAAAATACTAGAAAACCAGTCAGAAGTGATCAAAATTTTCAATAACTTGCCAAAACATAATGAAAACAAATGAAAGCAAACCACAACATTCCAAATACCCGCCAAAATATTTTAAAACCCGCCAAAAGGAATCCAAATGTTCCACAACCTGACAACACAATAAAAACAACACAAGAGAAAACAAAACATTCTAAAACCCAACCAAAACATTCCGAAAACCCACCAAAACATCATAAAAACAAATCAAAACCAACCAAAATATTCCGAAAAGCCGCCAAAATAATTTAGACCCGCAAAACTCATCAAAACATTCTGAAAAGATGCCAAAACATTAGAAAACCAGCCAGAACTGATCAAAACATTCAAAAAACTTGGCAAAACATCATAAAAACAAATCAAAACCAACCAAAACATTCCGAAAACCCGCCAAAACATCATAAAAACAAATCAAAACAAACCAAACAATAAGAGGAACACGGCAACATATTGGCAAGCAAGACACAGAGAGCGCGGCACCTTCTAGGAGGCCAAGAAGGAAGCCGCACAACACCGGCACTGTGTCTGCAACTTTCAAACTGCTAGAAGCTAGTGGCTTGCCACTGGCCTGCCTCTTCAATTGCCATTAGCATTCCAATGGAAGCTATTCTTGGACAACTTTGCTCTGCTTGCTGCTAGTTCCGCTCCAGCCTACCATAGATAACCTTGCTCTTCCCTTGAGGCTCTGAGATGCCAAGAACTTGTCAACTTCAAAGGGCGGGCCGGGCTACATCTACTCAGCTGCCACAGTTTCTCCTTGCTAGACCTAGTGGGAAAGCATTTTGCTGAGATGCAGAAGGCAAGAAACGCAGAATACGGAGACGCGGAGCTGTCCCAAGTGCCGCTGCCAGGCGTCTTTCCGCAGAAGGACCGCCCCGGAGCGCACCGCAACCGGCACCGTCATCTCTGCGCAAAGAGCCAAAATCTTTGAAAACCCGCCAAAACTCATCCAAAAATATTTTCAAACCCGCCAAAATAGAAAACCAGACAGAGGTGATCAATACATTCGAAAAAACCTGACAAAACATGATAAAGCCCACCAAAGCTAATCCAAACACACCAAAAACTGGGCTAAACAGAATCAAAACAAATCAAAACAAATCGAAACCTTCTAAAAACCGGCCAAAATATTTCAAAACTAATCAAAACTAATCAAAACATTCCGCATACACGCCAAAACATTCCGAACACCTGCCAAAAGGAATCCAAACATTGCAAAACCTGCCAACACAATAAAAACAACTCAAGAGAATACAAAACATTCTAAAACCCAACCAAAACATTCCGAAAACCCGCCAAAACATCATAAAAACAAATCAAAACCAACCAAAATATTCCGAAAACCCGCCAAAATAATTTAGACCCACAAAAGTCATTAAAACATTCTGAAAAGATGCCAAAACATTAGAAAACCAGCCTGAACTGATCAAAACATTCAAAAAACTTGGCAAAACATCATAAAAACAAATCAAAACCAACCAAAAAATTCCAAAAACCTGACAAAATAGTTTAGAACCCGCCAAAACTGATCAAAACATTCTGAAAAGATGCCAAAATACTAGAAAACCAGTCAGAAGTGATCAAAATTTTCAATAACTTGCCAAAACATAATCAAAACAAATGAAAGCAAACCAAAACATTCCAAATACCCGCCAAAATATTTTAAAACCCGCCAAAAGGAATCCAAATATTCCACAACCTGCCAACACAATAAAAACAACACAAGAGAAAACAAAACATTCTAAAACCCAACCAAAACATTCCGAAAACCCACCAAAACATCATAAAAACAAATCAAAACCAACCAAAATATTCCGAAAACCCGCCAAAATAATTTAGACCCGCAAAACTCATCAAAACATTCTGAAAAGATGCCAAAACATTAGAAAACCAGCCAGAACTGATCAAAACATTCAAAAAACTTGGCAAAACATCATAAAAACAAATCAAAACCAACCAAAAAATTCCGAAAACCCGCCAAAACATCATAAAAACAAATCAAAACAAACCAAACAATAAGAGGAACACGGCAACATATTGGCAAGCAAGACACAGAGAGCGCGGCACCTTCTAGGAGGCCAAGAAGGAAGCCGCACAACACCGGCACTGTGTCTGCAACTTTCAAACTGCTAGAAGCTAGTGGCTTGCCACTGGCCTGCCTCTTCAATTGCCATTAGCATTCCAATGGAAGCTATTCTTGGACAACTTTGCTCTGCTTGCTGCTAGTTCCGCTCCAGCCTACCATAGATAACCTTGCTCTTCCCTTGAGGCTCTGAGATGCCAAGAACTTGTCAACTTCAAAGGGCGGGCCGGGCTACATCTACTCAGCTGCCACAGTTTCTCCTTGCTAGACCTAGTGGGAAAGCATTTTGCTGAGATGCAGAAGGCAAGAAACGCAGAATACGGAGACGCGGAGCTGTCCCAAGTGCCGCTGCCAGGCGTCTTTCCGCAGAAGGACCGCCCCGGAGCGCACCGCAACCGGCACCGTCATCTCTGCGCAAAGAGCCAAAATCTTTGAAAACCCGCCAAAACTCATCCAAAAATATTTTCAAACCCGCCAAAATAGAAAACCAGACAGAAGTGATCAATACATTCGAAAAAACCTGACAAAACATGATAAAGCCCACCAAAGCTAATCCAAACACACCAAAAACTGGGCTAAACAGAATCAAAACAAATCAAAACAAATCGAAACCTTCTAAAAACCGGCCAAAATATTTCAAAACCCGTCAAAACTAATCAAAACATTCCGAATACCCGCCAAAACATTCCAAACACCCGCCAAAACATTCCAAATACCCGCCAAAACATTCCGAAAACCCGCCAAAACATCATAAAAAAAAAATGAAAACCAACCAAAATATTCCGAAAAGCCGCCAAAATAATTTAGACCCGCAAAACTCATTAAAACACTCTGAAAAGATGCCAAAACATTAGAAAACCAGCCTGAACTGATCAAAACATTCAAAAAACTTGGCAAAACATCATAAAAACAAATCAAAACCAACCAAAAAATTCCAAAAACCTGACAAAATAGTTTAGAACCCGCCAAAACTGATCAAAACATTCTGAAAAGATGCCAAAATACTAGAAAACCAGTCAGAAGTGATCAAATTTTTCAATAACTTGCCAAAACATAATCAAAACAAATGAAAGCAAACCACAACATTCCAAATACCCGCCAAAATATTTTAAAACCCGCCAAAAGGAATCCAAATGTTCCACAACCTGCCAACACAATAAAAACAACACAAGAGAAAACAAAACATTCTAAAACCCAACCAAAACATTCCGAAAACCCACCAAAACATCATAAAAACAAATCAAAACCAACCAAAATATTCCGAAAACCCGCCAAAATAATTTAGACCCGCAAAACTGATCAAAACATTCTGAAAAGATGCCAAAACATTAGAAAACCAGCCAGAACTGATCAAAACATTCAAAAAACTTGGCAAAACATCATAAAAACAAATCAAAACCAACCAAAACATTCCGAAAACCCGCCAAAACATCATCAAAACAAATCAAAACAAACCAAACAATAAGAGGAACACGGCAACATATTGGCAAGCAAGACACAGAGAGCGCGGCACCTTCTAGGAGGCCAAGAAGGAAGCCGCACAACACCGGCACTGTGTCTGCAACTTTCAAACTGCTAGAAGCTAGTGGCTTGCCACAGGCCTGCCTCTTCAATTGCCATTAGCATTCCAATGGAAGCTATTCTTGGACAACTTTGCTCTGCTTGCTGCTAGTTCCGCTCAAGCCTACCATAGATAACCTTGCTCTTCCCTTGAGGCTCTGAGATGCCAAGAACTTGTCAACTTCTAAGGGCGGGCCGGGCTACATCTACTCAGCTGCCACAGTTTCTCCTTGCTAGACCTAGTGGGAAAGCATTTTGCTGAGATGCAGAAGGCAAGAAACGCAGAATACGGAGACGCGGAGCTGTCCCAAGTGCCGCTGCCAGGCGTCTTTCCGCAGAAGGACCGCCCCGGAGCGCACCGCAACCGGCACCGTCATCTCTGCGCAAAGAGCCAAAATCTTTGAAAACCCACCAAAACTCATCCAAAAATATTTTCAAACCCGCCAAAATAGAAAACCAGACAGAGGTGATCAATACATTCGAACAAACCTGACAAAACATGATAAAGCCCACCAAAGCTAATCCAAACACACCAAAAACTGGGCTAAACAGAATCAAAACAAATCAAAACAAATCGAAACCTTCTAAAAACCGGCCAAAATATTTCAAAACCCGTCAAAACTAATCAAAACATTCCGAATACCCGCCAAAACATTCCGAACACCCGCCAAAACATTCCAAATACCCGCCAAAACATTCCGAAAACCCGCCAAAACATCATAAAAAAAAATCAAAACCAACCAAAATATTCCGAAAAGCCGCCAAAATAATTTAGACCCACAAAACTCATTAAAACATTCTGAAAAGATGCCAAAACATTAGAAAACCAGCCTGAACTGATCAAAACATTCAAAAAACTTGGCAAAACATCATAAAAACAAATCAAAACCAACCAAAAAATTCCAAAAACCTGACAAAATAGTTTAGAACCCGCCAAAACTGATCAAAACATTCTGAAAAGATGCCAAAATACTAGAAAACCAGTCAGAAGTGATCAAAATTTTCAATAACTTGCCAAAACATAATCAAAACAAATGAAAGCAAACCACAACATTCCAAATACCCGCCAAAATATTTTAAAACCCGCCAAAAGGAATCCAAATGTTCCACAACCTGCCAACACAATAAAAACAACACAAGAGAAAACAAAACATTCTAAAACCCAACCAAAACATTCCGAAAACCCACCAAAACATCATAAAAACAAATCAAAACCAACCAAAATATTCCGAAAAGCCGCCAAAATAATTTAGACCCGCAAAACTCATCAAAACATTCTGAAAAGATGCCAAAACATTAGAAAACCAGCCAGAACTGATCAAAACATTCAAAAAACTTGGCAAAACATCATAAAAACAAATCAAAACCAACCAAAAAATTCCGAAAACCCGCCAAAACATCATAAAAACAAATCAAAACAAACCAAACAATAAGAGGAACACGGCAACATATTGGCAAGCAAGACACAGAGAGCGCGGCACCTTCTAGGAGGCCAAGAAGGAAGCCGCACAACACCGGCACTGTGTCTGCAACTTTCAAACTGCTAGAAGCTAGTGGCTTGCCACAGGCCTGCCTCTTCAATTGCCATTAGCATTCCAATGGAAGCTATTCTTGGACAACTTTGCTCTGCTTGCTGCTAGTTCCGCTCCAGCCTACCATAGATAACCTTGCTCTTCCCTTGAGGCTCTGAGATGCCAAGAACTTGTCAACTTCAAAGGGCGGGCCGGGCTACATCTACTCAGCTGCCACAGTTTCTCCTTGCTAGACCTAGTGGGAAAGCATTTTGCTGAGATGCAGAAGGCAAGAAACGCAGAATACGGAGACGCGGAGCTGTCCCAAGTGCCGCTGCCAGGCGTCTTTCCGCAGAAGGACCGCCCCGGAGCGCACCGCAACCGGCACCGTCATCTCTGCGCAAAGAGCCAAAATCTTTGAAAACCCGCCAAAACTCATCCAAAAATATTTTCAAACCCGCCAAAATAGAAAACCAGACAGAAGTGATCAATACATTCGAAAAAACCTGACAAAACATGATAAAGCCCACCAAAGCTAATCCAAACACACCAAAAACTGGGCTAAAAAGAATCAAAACAAATCAAAACAAATCGAAACCTTCTAAAAACCGGCCAAAATATTTCAAAACCCATCAAAACTAATCAAAACATTCCGCATACACGCCAAAACATTCCGAACACCTGCCAAAAGGAATCCAAACATTGCAAAACCTGCCAACACAATAAAAACAACTCAAGAGAATACAAAACATTCTAAAACCCAACCAAAACATTCCGAAAACCCACCAAAACATCATAAAAACAAATCAAAACCAACCAAAATATTCCGAAAACCCACCAAAATAATTTAGACCCGCAAAACTCATTAAAACATTCTGAAAAGATGCCAAAACATTAGAAAACCAGCCTGAACTGATCAAAACATTCAAAAAACTTGGCAAAACATCATAAAAACAAATCAAAACCAACCAAAAAATTCCAAAAACCTGACAAAATAGTTTAGAACCCGCCAAAACTGATCAAAACATTCTGAAAAGATGCCAAAATACTAGAAAACCAGTCAGAAGTGATCAAAATTTTCAATAACTTGCCAAAACATAATCAAAACAAATGAAAGCAAACCACAACATTCCAAATACCCGCCAAAATATTTTAAAACCCGCCAAAAGGAATCCAAATGTTCCACAACCTGCCAACACAATAAAAACAACACAAGAGAAAACAAAACATTCTAAAACCCAACCAAAACATTCCGAAAACCCACCAAAACATCATAAAAACAAATCAAAACCAACCAAAATATTCCGAAAACCCGACAAAATAATTTAGACCCGCAAAACTCATCAAAACATTCTGAAAAGATGCCAAAACATTAGAAAACCAGCCAGAACTGATCAAAACATTCAGAAAACTTGGCAAAACATCATAAAAACAAATCAAAACCAACCAAAACATTCCGAAAACCCGCCAAAACATCATAAAAACAAATCAAAACAAACCAAACAATAAGAGGAACACGGCAACATATTGGCAAGCAAGACACAGAGAGCGCGGCAACTTCTAGGAGGCCAAGAAGGAAGCCGCACAACACCTGCACTGTGTCTGCAACTTTCAAACTGCTAGAAGCTAGTGGCTTGCCACTGGCCTGCCTCTTCAATTGCCATTAGCATTCCAATGGAAGCTATTCTTGGACAACTTTGCTCTGCTTGCTGCTAGTTCCGCTCCAGCCTACCATAGATAACCTTGCTCTTCCCTTGAGGCTCTGAGATGCCAAGAACTTGTCAACTTCAAAGGGCGGGCCGGGCTACATCTACTCAGCTGCCACAGTTTCTCCTTGCTAGACCTAGTGGGAAAGCATTTTGCTGAGATGCAGAAGGCAAGAAACGCACAATACGGAGACGCGGAGCTGTCCCAAGTGCCGCTGCCAGGCGTCTTTCCGCAGAAGGACAGCCCCGGAGCGCACAGCAACCGGCACCGTCATCTCTGCGCAAAGAGCAAAAATCTTTGAAAACCCGCCAAAACTCATCCAAAAATATTTTCAAACCCGCCAAAATAGAAAACCAGACAGAAGTGATCAATACATTCGAAAAAACCTGACAAAACATGATAAAGCCCACCAAAGCTAATCCAAACACACCAAAAACTGGGCTAAACAGAATCAAAACAAATCAAAACAAATCGAAACCTTCTAAAAACCGGCCAAAATATTTCAAAACCCGTCAAAACTAATCAAAACATTCCGAACACCCGCCAAAACATTCCGAACACCTGCCAAAAGGAATCCAAACATTGCAAAACCTGCCAACACAATAAAAACAACTCAAGAGAATACAAAACATTCTAAAACCCAACCAAAACATTCCGAAAACCCGCCAAAACATCATCAAAACAAATCAAAACCAACCAAAATATTCCGAAAACCCGACAAAATAATTTAGACCCGCAAAACTCATCAAAACATTCTGAAAAGATGCCAAAACATTAGAAAACCAGCCTGAACTGATCAAAACATTCAAAAAACTTGGCAAAACATCATAAAAACAAATCAAAACCAACCAAAAAATTCCAAAAACCTGACAAAATAGTTTAGAACCCGCCAAAACTGATCAAAACATTCTGAAAAGATGCCAAAATACTAGAAAACCAGTCAGAAGTGATCAAATTTTTCAATAACTTGCCAAAACATAATGAAAACAAATGAAAGCAAACCACAACATTCCAAATACCCGCCAAAATATTTTAAAACCCGCCAAAAGGAATCCAAATGTTCCACAACCTGCCAACACAATAAAAACAACACAAGAGAAAACAAAACATTCTGAAACACCACCAAAACATTCCGAAAACCCACCAAAACATCATAAAAACAAATCAAAACCAACCAAAATATTCCGAAAACCCGCCAAAATAATTTAGACCCGCAAAACTCATCAAAACATTCTGAAAAGATGCCAAAACATTAGAAAACCAGCCAGAACTGATCAAAACATTCAAAAAACTTGGCAAAACATCATAAAAACAAATCAAAACCAACCAAAACATTCCGAAAACCCGCCAAAACATCATAAAAACAAATCAAAACAAACCAAACAATAAGAGGAACACGGCAACATATTGGCAAGCAAGACACAGAGAGCGCGGCACCTTCTAGGAGGCCAAGAAGGAAGCCGCACAACACCGGCACTGTGTCTGCAACTTTCAAACTGCTAGAAGCTAGTGGCTTGCCACTGGCCTGCCTCTTCAATTGCCATTAGCATTCCAATGGAAGCTATTCTTGGACAACTTTGCTCTGCTTGCTGCTAGTTCCGCTCCAGCCTACCATAGATAACCTTGCTCTTCCCTTGAGGCTCTGAGATGCCAAGAACTTGTCAACTTCAAAGGGCGGGCCGGGCTACATCTACTCAGCTGCCACAGTTTCTCCTTGCTAGACCTAGTGGGAAAGCATTTTGCTGAGATGCAGAAGGCAAGAAACGCACAATACGGAGACGCGGAGCTGTCCCAAGTGCCGCTGCCAGGCGTCTTTCCGCAGAAGGAGCGCCCCGGAGCGCACCGCAACCGGCACCGTCATCTCTGCGCAAAGAGCCAAAATCTTTGAAAACCCGCCAAAACTCATCCAAAAATATTTTCAAACCCGCCAAAATAGAAAACCAGACAGAAGTGATCAATACATTCGAAAAAACCTGACAAAACATGATAAAGCCCACCAAAGCTAATCCAAACACACCAAAAACTGGGCTAAACAGAATCAAAACAAATCAAAACAAATCGAAACCTTCTAAAAACCGGCCAAAATATTTCAAAACCCGTCAAAACTAATCAAAACATTCCGAACACCCGCCAAAACATTCCGAACACCAGCCAAAAGGAATCCAAACATGCAAAACCTGCCAACACAATAAAAACAACTCAAGAGAATACAAAACATTCTAAAACCCAACCAAAACATTCCGAAAACCCACCAAAACATCATAAAAACAAATCAAAACCAACCAAAATATTCCGAAAACCCGCCAAAATAATTTAGACCCGCAAAACTCATTAAAACATTCTGAAAAGATGCCAAAACATTAGAAAACCAGCCTGAACTGATCAAAACATTCAAAAAACTTGGCAAAACATCATAAAAACAAATCAAAACCAACCAAAAAATTCCAAAAACCTGACAAAATAGTTTAGAACCCGCCAAAACTGATCAAAACATTCTGAAAAGATGCCAAAATACTAGAAAACCAGTCAGAAGTGATCAAATTTTTCAATAACTTGCCAAACATAATCAAAACAAATGAAAGCAAACCAAAACATTCCAAATACCCGCCAAAATATTTTAAAACCCGCCAAAAGGAATCAAAATGTTCCACAACCTGCCAACACAATAAAAACAACACAAGAGAAAACAAAACATTCTAAAACCCAACCAAAACATTCCGAAAACCCACCAAAACATCATAAAAACAAATCAAAACCAACCAAAATATTCCGAAAACCCGCCAAAATAATTTAGACCCGCAAAACTCATCAAAACATTCTGAAAAGATGCCAAAACATTAGAAAACCAGCCAGAACTGATCAAAACATTCAAAAAACTTGGCAAAACATCATAAAAACAAATCAAAACCAACCAAAACATTCCGAAAACCCGCCAAAACATCATAAAAACAAATCAAAACAAACCAAACAATAAGAGGAACACGGCAACATATTGGCAAGCAAGACACAGAGAGCGCGGCACCTTCTAGGAGGCCAAGAAGGAAGCCGCACAACACCGGCACTGTGTCTGCAACTTTCAAACTGCTAGAAGCTAGTGGCTTGCCACTGGCCTGCCTCTTCAATTGCCATTAGCATTCCAATGGAAGCTATTCTTGGACAACTTTGCTCTGCTTGCTGCTAGTTCCGCTCCAGCCTACCATAGATAACCTTGCTCTTCCCTTGAGGCTCTGAGATGCCAAGAACTTGTCAACTTCAAAGGGCGGGCCGGGCTACATCTACTCAGCTGCCACAGTTTCTCCTTGCTAGACCTAGTGGGAAAGCATTTTGCTGAGATGCAGAAGGCAAGAAACGCACAATACGGAGACGCGGAGCTGTCCCAAGTGCCGCTGCCAGGCGTCTTTCCGCAGAAGGAGCGCCCCGGAGCGCACCGCAACCGGCACCGTCATCTCTGCGCAAAGAGCCAAAATCTTTGAAAACCCGCCAAAACTCATCCAAAAATATTTTCAAACCCGCCAAAATAGAAAACCAGACAGAAGTGATCAATACATTCGAAAAAACCTGACAAAACATGATAAAGCCCACCAAAGCTAATCCAAACACACCAAAAACTGGGCTAAACAGAATCAAAACAAATCAAAACAAATCGAAACCTTCTAAAAACCGGCCAAAATATTTCAAAACCCGTCAAAACTAATCAAAACATTCCGAATACCCGCCAAAACATTCCAAACACCCGCCAAAACATTCCAAATACCCGCCAAAACATTCCGAAAACCCGCCAAAACATCATAAAAAAAAAATGAAAACCAACCAAAATATTCCGAAAAGCCGCCAAAATAATTTAGACCCGCAAAACTCATTAAAACACTCTGAAAAGATGCCAAAACATTAGAAAACCAGCCTGAACTGATCAAAACATTCAAAAAACTTGGCAAAACATCATAAAAACAAATCAAAACCAACCAAAAAATTCCAAAAACCTGACAAAATAGTTTAGAACCCGCCGAAACTGATCAAAACATTCTGAAAAGATGCCAAAATACTAGAAAACCAGTCAGAAGTGATCAAATTTTTCAATAACTTGCCAAAACATAATCAAAACAAATGAAAGCAAACCACAACATTCCAAATACCCGCCAAAATATTTTAAAACCCGCCAAAAGGAATCCAAATGTTCCACAACCTGCCAACACAATAAAAACAACACAAGAGAAAACAAAACATTCTAAAACCCAACCAAAACATTCCGAAAACCCACCAAAACATCATAAAAACAAATCAAAACCAACCAAAATATTCCGAAAACCCGCCAAAATAATTTAGACCCGCAAAACTGATCAAAACATTCTGAAAAGATGCCAAAACATTAGAAAACCAGCCAGAACTGATCAAAACATTCAAAAAACTTGGCAAAACATCATAAAAACAAATCAAAACCAACCAAAACATTCCGAAAACCCGCCAAAACATCATAAAAACAAATCAAAACAAACCAAACAATAAGAGGAACACGGCAACATATTGGCAAGCAAGACACAGAGAGCGCGGCACCTTCTAGGAGGCCAAGAAGGAAGCCGCACAACACCGGCACTGTGTCTGCAACTTTCAAACTGCTAGAAGCTAGTGGCTTGCCACAGGCCTGCCTCTTCAATTGCCATTAGCATTCCAATGGAAGCTATTCTTGGACAACTTTGCTCTGCTTGCTGCTAGTTCCGCTCAAGCCTACCATAGATAACCTTGCTCTTCCCTTGAGGCTCTGAGATGCCAAGAACTTGTCAACTTCAAAGGGCGGGCCGGGCTACATCTACTCAGCTGCCACAGTTTCTCCTTGCTAGACCTAGTGGGAAAGCATTTTGCTGAGATGCAGAAGGCAAGAAACGCAGAATACGGAGACGCGGAGCTGTCCCAAGTGCCGCTGCCAGGCGTCTTTCCGCAGAAGGACCGCCCCGGAGCGCACCGCAACCGGCACCGTCATCTCTGCGCAAAGAGCCAAAATCTTTGAAAACCCACCAAAACTCATCCAAAAATATTTTCAAACCCGCCAAAATAGAAAACCAGACAGAGGTGATCAATACATTCGAAAAAACCTGACAAAACATGATAAAGCCCACCAAAGCTAATCCAAACACACCAAAAACTGGGCTAAACAGAATCAAAACAAATCAAAACAAATCGAAACCTTCTAAAAACCGGCCAAAATATTTCAAAACCCGTCAAAACTAATCAAAACATTCCGAATACCCGCCAAAACATTCCGAAAACCCGCCAAAACATTCCAAATACCCGCCAAAACATTCCGAAAACCCACCAAAACATCATAAAAACAAATCAAAACCAACCAAAATATTCCGAAAACCCGCCAAAATAATTTAGACCCGCAAAACTCATTAAAACATTCTGAAAAGATGCCAAAACATTAGAAAACCAGCCTGAACTGATCAAAACATTCAAAAAACTTGGCAAAACATCATAAAAACAAATCAAAACCAACCAAAAAATTCCAAAAACCTGACAAAATAGTTTAGAACCCGCCAAAACTGATCAAAACATTCTGAAAAGATGCCAAAATACTAGAAAACCAGTCAGAAGTGATCAAAATTTTCAATAACTTGCCAAAACATAATCAAAACAAATGAAAGCAAACCACAACATTCCAAATACCCGCCAAAATATTTTAAAACCCGCCAAAAGGAATCCAAATGTTCCACAACCTGCCAACACAATAAAAACAACACAAGAGAAAACAAAACATTCTAAAACCCAACCAAAACATTCCGAAAACCCACCAAAACATCATAAAAACAAATCAAAACCAACCAAAATATTCCGAAAAGCCGCCAAAATAATTTAGACCCGCAAAACTCATCAAAACATTCTGAAAAGATGCCAAAACATTAGAAAACCAGCCAGAACTGATCAAAACATTCAAAAAACTTGGCAAAACATCATAAAAACAAATCAAAACCAACCAAAAAATTCCGAAAACCCGCCAAAACATCATAAAAACAAATCAAAACAAACCAAACAATAAGAGGAACACGGCAACATATTGGCAAGCAAGACACAGAGAGCGCGGCACCTTCTAGGAGGCCAAGAAGGAAGCCGCACAACACCGGCACTGTGTCTGCAACTTTCAAACTGCTAGAAGCTAGTGGCTTGCCACAGGCCTGCCTC